>NW_024038427.1:0-600000 GCF_016077235.1 Cyprinodon tularosa | reverse complement strand
GGAACCAGAGATAACCAACCCCAACAATTCACATACAAATCAATTCGTCTTTTTATTGGGTTTTCCAGAGACGCCGTTGCCAAGATTCTTTACTCACTTATCTTCCACTGGTTAACGGAAAGGATAAATGCTCAGGTGTATCCTCGCCAACACAGCCTCTCCATTTCTATTCTCGACATTTATGGATTTGAGGTAAGCAGGTGTGACAACAAACAAATCTGACTGGAGTTTTAGAGAGCGAGGTTTCTGCAATATAAAGTGTTTCTGCACACATTTTAGATGGGAAAAAAACCCTAAATGACCTCTGAATGATTACAGGAAGTTGCAGCCTGAATTTAGCACAATAGGTTGTTTGTTGGACTTTTTTCTTATCAAGCCAGGCAGACAGTTTTCCAGAAGCCATAAATTCACCCCAGGGCAGATGACACGAAATCAACAGGTCTAAAATAAGCAAAGTGGGATTTCCTCCATCAGACAGAACAAAATGAGCAGGTCAACTGAACAGACGCAGCGGACGCTGCCAGAGAGTTCCAGACGCGGAAGCCTAAAGGCTGCAGAGCTGACATGAGATCAGATCTGAGCTGATGAAGGAAGACAGGATAATCCACAGGACAAAGTCAAGAGGGAGATCCAGGTTCAGTCTACAGAGAATCCAACAGGAGTCCGAAGACAAGCAGGCTAACTAATTGGACAGGGGCAGGCAGGCTCAAAGGTTCAAATACAGAAACAAATCAGGATCAGACCAAAGTCTCAAGAATAATCTGGTACTGCTGGCTTGGAAACAGGCAGCTTAAATATGAGACCGGAACAGGTGGATTTGATGAGCTAGACAGGTGAATGAAATGAGCAATTAAGCCAGCCATCAGAACCAAAATCCTGACAAGTAGAGGCAAATGCCCAAAGAATCAGAGTAGATCCTTAGTCAGAAATGTTTTTCTGCCTGTTTGTGTGCAGTCTCGGTAGTATCCATCTGTTGTACTGATTAATACATTTTCTTTACTTCTTTTAGTGCTTTTGCTTTTCCCTATGATATTACCCACAGCATCAGATTATTGGTAATCAGAACATTTTAAAGTTGACCTAAAGGATTCAAGGTAGCATTACAACCAGCAGCTCTGGCTGGATTTAGAGACGTTGTTATGGCATTAGTAATATACTGACACAATATAGACACCTACCAATGGAGTTAGATCACACATGGGTATGTAAAGTTTGACTAATTCATCCTGTTATTCAAAAGATGAGCATTCGTGGAGAATAAAAGCATTTTTCTAGTCGTTTCTTGCAGGTCACACACGCTTTACTGTCTCGCTGCCTCCGTCTCCAAGCACACCACATTTCATGCCCTCTCACTCTGGAGCATCAGTCAGGTGGCCTCTTCCATGGCTGCTACTCTTGTCTCTAAACATATCCTATTGAAAGAAGTCATAGAGAATAAAAAGATTGGTGGTGGCAAAACCATAGTCCTTTTTTTTCAAACCTGTTAAATAAGTAATTTACCCATAAAATAAGTCATATATGGGTAAAACCACATATGTCTGACATTTTCCCCCCTTACTTCTTTCTATTTATGAGCTGATTTACATAACAGCATAACTGAATAAGAACGTCAAAGAAATATTGCAAAGCAAACTCCAATAATGAAAGAAGAAACCTTAACCGGTATGTTAGCACAGTGTCTACCTGAAAGGTCTAGTGGACAGTAGACATTCTGTCTAAATGTAATAAAAAAGGTTTTTTAGTGTTTGGAAAGCTGCAGCTTACCAACACCATACTTCTACAGAGCCTTACACTGCTCTCTAACTGCCATGCTCTGTGCTCAGCATAACAGATAATATAAAAAAAATATTTATCAGATTAAGAGATTAGAAATGAAAAATCAACTGCTGTGTGTGTTTGTGGCAACAGGATCTGGCTTTCAACAGCTTTGAGCAGCTTTGCATTAATTATGCAAACGAATACCTGCAATTCTTCTTCAACAGGATCGTATTCAGGGAGGAACTGGTGAGTCCCATCACACCTGCAGATTTGCTTAATTTCACACACGGTCTTCACAACCGATTTGGACTTAAATATCACTAGAATAAAGTGATTACAGATGCAGAGGTGGATGAAATGGATCTAACTATCTGTAGGGTAAAAAGGTTGAAAGTGACATTCTGCTGCATCTGATCACCCTGCAGGAGGAGTACAGCAGAGAGCAGATCCCATGGCAGGAAATCATATTCAGTGACAACCAGCCCTGCATTGATCTCATTGCCGCTAAGCCGCATGGGATACTGAGGATTCTGGATGACCAGAGCAGTTTTCCACAGGTGAGGGTGCTGACACAGAGCCGTCTGTACTGTGCATCCTACATATATTCAGACCTAATTTTTGTGTTGATTTGTTGCCAGGCAACAGACCACACATTTCTTCAAAAATGCCACTATCACCATGGCCACAATCCGCTGTATATGAAGCCAAAGATGCCACTCCCAGAGTTCACCATCAAGCACTTTGCTGGTCGAGTCACCTACCAGGTACTCAACTGCTCATCCATTTGATATTAAAAAGGCAAAATAATGCAGTTCTATACGTCATTGGTTTGAACTATAAGAGAATGTTGCACACAATCATGTGCAAGAGGAGCTTTGCAAAAAAACACTTAGTGTCACCTGATAGAGCTTTTTTTCTTCTTCTTTGTATACTCAAAACTTTTTCATTGCTTTTAACTGAATGACTTTCTCATGGGTTTTCACTGGATACAGGAATGAAAAAATGGCCAATGGTTGTGAAATTAAAAAAAGATTGCTTTTGATGTTTTACACATTTCTGAACTGAGCTGTGTACATTTTTATTTTGTCCTTTGTTGATGTATCTTTTGTGCACACAAAACTTCGAGTTTACCTTCAAAACTTTGACAGGAATCATAACCTTGAGACCAAGGGTGTCTGTTATGGTTGATCTCCTGTTGGTGGTTGAACCCCAGTCCCAACAATTGCAAGTGATTTCTAACCTCCTAACTGTATGTTTCAAACTTACTTGAGTAAGTTTGAAACATACAGTTAGGAGGTTGGAACCTTCCTCTTTGCCCTGCTAAAGAAAAACATCCCCACAGCCTCACGCTGCCACCATCATGCTTCACCATAGATAAGATGGTGGTGGATGGATTTTGCATAGAGAAGTGTGTGTATTTTTGGCTCAACCTACCACAGCATGTGTTGGATTTGTCTTTCTGTACCTCTGGATGGAATTTAATATTGGACTTCAGGAACCCCGTTTAACCATGTTTAAGATGATACCCTATTGCTACTCCTAATTTTAATTAGTGGGTCACTAATAGGTTTCTGAAGTGGATTGTTGGGGACTAATGCAAGCCTTTTAATAGTTGGTTTTCTCCCTCTTTTTCCAGATCTTAAGAGCAAATCTGATGACTTGACAAAATAATTTTATTGTAAAATTCCCACATGTGATCAGTGTTCTGATCCAGGGAACATTAAAAACAAGGAAAGTGTCCCTAGGATTAGGGTTCCCCTATGTTGCCTGCGGAAAAACATGCAATTATTCAGAGTTTTAGTGTTATCTCTCAATGGCTTTCCCCTCTAATCTCTTTGATAAATCTCTTCAGAATGACTTTGGTATTCTTCCTTCTTTGAATAATGCTGTTCTGACCAGGTTTTACCTGCTGATAGTTCTCTGATAGCTAAGAAACAACTTATGCCTCCGCTAAACAGTTGTGTTTATACTGGAAATTAATTAAAATAAACTTTTTATACTAATTTTTTAAAGGCGTTTGGTTGTACAGTATCTTATTTAGGAGTATCTAAGTAAAGGGGGCGACATACAAGGCACTGCTTTGTGTTGGTTTATAACATTTTGAAAAACACTTTGGAGTTTGTGTTGTTCATAGTACAAATGTGGATTTATTAGGGGGCATGAATTTTTCAGTTTTTTTCTGGTCATTCTATTCACGTTTGATATATTCACATGTGATTTTTGATTTTTTTTTTTAAGTGTTCCTTTCAGAGCCAAATCTTTCATTCTGCTTAATACTTTGTTTTGGACCAAATTGGTTCATAGTAAGACACTGAAAAAAACATCATGTAATAATAAAAGACATCTTTGATCCAGGTTAATAAGTTCCTTGATAAGAACCATGATCAGGTCCGACAAGAAGTGCTGGACCTGTTCATTCAGAGCAGAAACAAAGTGAGTCCAGAAAATCAGCCTGATTAAAAATACATTGAAAGGTGTGATCAGAATCCTGTTGCTGAGTTGTGTATATTCCATGTGTTTCTGCACATAGTTGGTGTCAAACCTGTTCCTGGCTCATGCAGACACCATAGGTCAGAAGAGAGGAGGCCACATGAGGAAAAGCAGCTCTGTCACCAGGAAGTACCAACCACACACCGTCAGCAGCAAGTTCCAACAGTCCCTGCTGGAGCTGGTGGAAAAGATGGAGAGGTGAAGCAGAAGAGACATAAAGACAAAATGTCATTACCTTAACATTCAGACAAAAATAATAATAACATTTTATTGCTTTAATTTCAGATGCAATCCTTATTTTGTTCGCTGCATCAAGCCTAATAGTATGAAGGTAAAAACGTGGAACTTTGTTATTTCTTGGTGTACGTATGTATAAACCTCTGTATTCATGCATGTGCAACTGTGAGCAGCGGCCAGGTGTGTTTGAGGATGAACTGGTCAGCAGCCAGCTGCGACACTCTGGAGTCCTGGAGACTATCAGGATCCGCAGAGAGGGGTATCCAGTAAGGATGTCTTTCTACAACTTTCTCTTCAGGTAATTTATATACAGAGGTCTGGATATCTATAATCAGTCTGGTACTTTAGCTATCTTTACTGAGATTGTGGAATGGCGAGTTGTTCAATCTATGGTAGATCACCATGAAAATATCCATCTATTGTGCTGTTCGAGATAGAGGCCATATAGATAGAGAAGAAGCCATTAGTCTAAAAGCAACCCAGAGAGTGAAATGACAGTTTACTAATGTACTTGGCGAGGAGGACTGTAACTTACTTAGATATTCTGTGGTCTCCTGAAATTAAATTCAAATTATTCAGCTGATTTAGTAAGCCACAAAGTAAAGCTTGGGCCTCCCAAAGAGAGAATGACCCTCAAACATTTAAACTAAATCATTCAGAGATTTTAAAAACACAATATTTTAGCACAGCCATCGATCCTCTATAAATTTTGTGGGCAGAGCTGAAAAGCGCTAATGCTAATAAAGAATTAATTTTGCATGACATAATATCATAAATGAAAAAAAAAATGGTTATGTATTGTTATTAAATACCTGGTATCAGCTTTAACATTGATTCCAGTACTTGGATCAAGGTAGGATAACAAATGCGACATCTCATAGTAACATTCAAGCATGGTGGTGGAGCAGTAGTGATCTGGGCCTGTTTGGCAACCACTTAATTTGGGGACCTTGCAGTTATTCAGACAAAGCTAAAGTTGTATGAAAACCAAAGTAGAGCAAGCGAAAGTTTGACCATCCTTTGATATCAGGTCAAAATCAAGACAACAATCATAAAAACAGCAACAGATTTACAGTATGACAGTAAATAACAACAAAGAAATGATTAAGATGTTGTAATGACCCATCACATTTTTTTAAACTCTCCTGTTGCACTCCTGTAAACCCTTAACAAAACTATGTTTAAATTTTCCCACAAATGGCACCCTCTAGGAGTGTTTCTCTTCACTTGCTACTGGAGCAAGTGAAATGCGGCAAGGTTCTGCAAAAAAAAAATAAAAAGTCTCTCTATTCTACCCAAAACATGAGAATGCCAACTCCACATCAATTGTACAAACATAAAAGCAATATTAATCTAGTTTAGGACACAAGTAACAGAAAAATCGATATGATTCAATCAGTTTTCTTCCCTTTCTAATGGCGGCCTCCTTAATAGTCCATATGTCCCATGATGAAAACCACCACTGTTCCACAGACAATAACGACTTCCCTATTGGTGTATTTTAATACTCAGGTATAAGTCCCTGGTTGGACTTAAACAGCTGCCAGCAGCAAACGGAGAAAACTGTGTGATTATGTTGAGCAAGCTGTGTCCCCTCCGACCAGGAGTCTTCCACATTGGTGTCACTAAGGTGAGTTACACCACCTCTAAAATAGCAAAAAGGCAACCTGTTGCAATCATATCATACTGGATATAATGTTTTAGAATGGCTTTTAAAGCCAAGATACCTTCATTATCCTCACCCATAGCCTCCTGTTTCTGTGTGTGTGCAAATGGCAGCTGTTTTTAAAGGAAGACATCTACCAGCTGTTGGAGTGCAAACGAGAGAGATCCCGGGAGCTTGCTGCTCTTACTTTGCAGCGCTACACCCGCATGTTCTTTGTGCGGAAACGCTTTGTTGCCTTCCGTAAAAAAATCATTGGGTTTCAGGCCCAGTGCCGAGGCTACCTCCTCAGGTGAGATGTGATTCAAACATTTTTAAAGGTATAGTACCTTAAAATGTATTTAGACAGTTGGATTTTTTTAATCCCCATTTTATCTCACTCCAATCTTCAGTATATATTTTTTTGTAGTTTTATAATTACAAAGAGAAAAACACCTCCTTATCCTACCTCCTTTACTGTTATACCCCTAAATAAAAATGACTTAATTCATAAATATAGTAAATCTGTGAGCAATTAAACCTTGGTATGACTCCAGTTGTTATGGGAAGGTCTTAGAATTTTGCTGCAGAAAAATGGAGAACAAACAGCATCATATAAACTTGCACACATGAACACAACAGACTTCTCTGAAAGTACTGTTCAGTCTGTCAGTTGGAATGTTACAGGCAGAACATTTTTCACAGAAGTAGCCTAAGGTGACCGTTATAAAGCTACAGAGAGAGTAAAATGTGCAGACAAGGGTTAGTTGGACAACTGACTTCACTGAGTGAGGACCAACAACAAAGCCATGTTGAAAGAAATCCCAACAGGTCAGAACTGACTGGATGGTGGAGCTAAACAACATAAAGAAAACTATTTATTAAAGAATGGCCTCGTCAAATTCTAAACCTGAACCAAATAAAAATGTGTTGCAGAGCTTAAAATCCATCCTCTGTAAGCTTTACTTAATTAGCAAAGACAAAACAGGTAAAGAGAGATTCACATCTGAATGAGAGTCAGCTCAGTGATGTATTTTAAAAAAACCTGTCATTTTTTCATTTTCCACTTGACAATCATTCTTTGCTTGGTTTCGGTCAACAACTATAATACATTTTACATAATGTGAATAAATGTGACATGATTACTTTAAAAAAGTTTTACAGTTGGATGTAAAGGTAATGTTTGCAAGCTATTTGGAGAACTGGATCAATAATTTTCTCTTCAATCGTCACTCTGTTCTGTTAGGAAGCAATACGTGAAAATGAGGGAGAGTCTGGTCCGATTCCGCTCTTACGTTCGAATGTATGTCAACCGCAAACAATACATCAAGGTATATGCACCCTCTGTTTTATCCATTAAGTGTAATTTTCTTTCAATGTCTCTTAGGTAGTCTTGGATTTACACTCTGTTGCCGTTTGATTTGTGTGATCTCTTTCCAGATGAAGTTTGAAGCCAAGAGGAAAGGTGAAGAAGAGAGGAGGAGGAGAGAGATGGTAGGATGGATGCTCACACAGAACTTATATGTAAACATGTATATATATTGTTTTCTTTTTAAAAGAAGCATATAAATGATTGATTCTTCCAGGAGCTGTCAAAGCGGGAAGTGGTTAATGTAACGCATCTAGCGATTCCTGCAGAACTGGGAGCTCTACTTCAGACAGCAGCAGGTGGGTAGATGGTCGTCTTCCACACTGAGCGTTCATCAATTGATGGGCTTACTCTGTGCAGCTCTTTAATGATGCATAGTTAACTAACCTATCTGGTCAGCTTTCTGATGGAGAAAGACTTTGAATAATCTTTCTGTTTCTCTCTTGCTGCTACGCCGCCTCAGTCCGGAGAGAGCTGCACGCAGACTGTTTGGCCTTACTTCAGGCTCCTCACATCCAGGAAGAAAATCAGCTCACTTTGCCACTGGACATCAACAACTATCCTTTTTACCGCTATGTTCAGGTCCACTTCAGGGTAAGATGTGTGTCAACAACCTGACTTTTAAGTACACACTACAGTGTTTTGTCACTTTCCAACCACAGACTTCAGCATATAAGAAAATGATGCGCGGTTTCTAAATTAGCCCTGAACAAGTAATTTGAACCAACTTTTTCCGGCAGCTGCAGGTTTTTTTTTTTTTTTTTTTTTGGTAGCTCAACAAGCTTTCTGCATTTAGTGGCTAGAACTTTAGGAGATTACCTCAGATTATCAATTTTATTTAGTTTATGTCCTGACTTCATGTTTAGGGTTGGTGTCCTTCGGGAAGGTGAACCTCCAGTTTTCCTCTTGCATCACTCTGTGTTTAGCTCCAAACATCTTTGTATTACTTTTGAAAAGCTTTTCTCTCCCAGTCTCCCTTTTACCACATCATGACCGTGCCACCACCATGCTTCAGACAGGGAATGTTGTGTTTGGGGTTATGTGCAGTGCTAATGTTGTCCCACATTCATCATGTTAGGTTAAGATTAAATTAGAGTATCTAACGTAAGCATTTCCATGTTGGTTGTGCTGCCTGTGTGACTTTAAAGTTGACTTTAATGACCTCCCTTATAGCTTCCCTGTACATTACCATATTTTTAGAGACATACTGCAAGGTGTTGTATCAACAGATTCCCCCACCTGAGCTGTTAATCTCTGCAGCTCCTCCAGAGTTGGCCAATCCTTTCAATAGATGATGTCATTTTCAGGTTATTTGCCAGTAAATTTGTCAAACTCCTTTCTTTTTCAGATAATGGATTCAATATTGCTCAGTGAGATGTTCAGGTTTTAAATCAGATCTATCTGCTGTGGTCTTCGGTCTTCAAGTTTCTGTTTGTTTAGTCACATTTAGTGCTATAGGATTAAGAGCTTTAAAATATAGATGAAGATTTTTATTTGCAAAACACTGAAAAAAACAAATTCAGAAACCAGGGTTATAAAGACTTCCAGAATCAGCTGCAAGTCAACTTTTCTAAGATTTCGTTTTATTTTTAATAAAAACATTAAAAGCTTTGCCCTTTGTTATATACTGTAGCTTAGTTGAGTATTGAGATGGTTATGGTGTTGGTAATAACAAATGGGAAATCTGTCCATCTAAAGCCAAATGGAGTTTTAAATTGGTAAGATTCTGCGCAATACAGGGTTGAAAAATAATATCTTTTTTTTTTTTGTAGGAACCCAAATTTGGGATGTTAATGGCCCCTCTGGAGTCACCTCTTACTAAGGTGGAGGATGACCTAAAAAGGGAGGCTCTGGAGCTTTTTAACATGGTAAAATGACTTTTTCACTTACTGTACTCTTTTTTTACTTTATAATGTCACAAATCTCAGATAAAACAATAAGACCATTAAAACAAAAAGATAGGGGGAAGACTATATTTGTGCCTTTCTTCTGGCATCCTCAGGTTTTGCGGTTTATGGGGGACCCTCACCTGAATGGAGCTCAAGAAAACCTTTTCGGGAGTTACATCATCCAGAGGGGTCTAACGTCTCCTGGTTTAAGAGATGAGATCTTTGCTCAGGTTGTAAATCAGGTGTGGAGAAACACAAACTCGGAAAACGCTGACAGAGGCTGGCTGCTGCTGTTGGCGTGCGTTTGCAGCTTCGCTCCATCCCCCAAGATGGAGAAACACCTTCTGAAGTGAGAACCCAAACCCAATAATGTTTTACCTCAAAAGGGGGATAAATGTTAAGAGCTGCCCAAGACCATGTTAGTATTTAAGAAAAAGGAAACAAATCAGAAAAGTCTTGACCAGTAATGAGAAAATCTTTGATTAGACAGAGGGATTCTCATTAAAAATCTGTGTATATTATCTAAGTACACCATCTCCAAAAATGGAACATAAAAACACTCCAAATGAGCTCCTTTGCCTTCCTTTTGTGAATCATTTTTTCAGGTTTGTGTCAGATCATGCCCTTACTGGCTGCCAGGCATTACTGCAGCACAGACTCATCCAAGCCAGTCAGAAGATCCAGCAAAGCTCAGGCCCTTTCCCTGAAGCTGCACGCACCTATCCACTGTCGCTGCTGGAGTGGACAGCCAATAGGAAGAAGGCAAACATGGTTTTGCATGTGCACTGCTTTGATGGTGAGATTTCAGCTCACAACATATAAAAGATCTACAAATTGAAAGTCTTTCTTCAGAACATGCCAAAAGCATACATTAAAAGAAGGTTTATGTAAATTAAATCCATTTTAGGATTTTTTTTTTTACAGTGGTTGAGGGGTGCAAACATACTGTGACTCAATAATTGCTCAATAATTCAAAAAGTACTGCTTTTAAATGCAAAAATTAGACTAACATAAAAACATATGCAGAGGGAAATTATGCAACGGATAAAAACTTCAATTACAGAAAGCAGAAATGAGCTGCAAACACAAAATTGGCTCCATATACATAAACAATGCTATTATTATAAACAAACACATGTAAAGGAAAATAGCATGTAGCAAAAAAAAAAAAAAAAAAAAAACAGGTAAGAAAACAATTTGTATCCTACTACTTGCTGAATTTTTCCTTTTGCATATGAGGTTGCAGCACTTGTTGTATTTGCTGCTCATTAGGCATTTGCAGTACATTTACACCTCTCTGCCACCATTTTTCTGTATTCAGTTTGAAGTTTTATGTTATTCCCTTCTTACAGTTAAACTTGTTTTTTATGTCGTTTTCTTAAACTAATTTAAAGGTGATTACTTAAGACAAAAGGATAATATACCAAACATCACTATTATTCAGTGAGGTCCATTACCGACTCATTATCTGACAATTAATTATTCATTACCAGACGGTATCCTGTGTCTTGAACTCGAATGTCTTAAATGAACGCCTCATATTGTCTCTGCAGATCTGAAGGGATAAAAAATCAGCTGTTTTATTTGGTGTTTTGTTTTTTCTGCAGGAGGTTCCTTCTTGTGCTCCATTCATTCTTGGACCAGCGGGGAGGATTTAGCAGGACATATCCTGCGTCACAGGTGCTAATGGTCTTAATTAATCTTTATTTCATACATTCCTTTACAGAAAAAAAACCCTAATGTTTTATATGGTTAAGCATAATCATTTTATGGTTCCAGTCAACATTTGTGTGAATGTACCGCAACCACAACTTTTAATTATTTTACCCTGTGGTAAGGATGCGTAAAAAAAAAAAAAAGATGGACCAGTCTTCTGGTGCAGTGCCATACTGGAAAATTCAGAGACATATTGAACCCTCTTTCCTCTAGGGTGCTGAATGTAATACTCTGGATTCTGAACATTTCTTTTGGTTTTACAGAGGTGTTTCTGACTGGTGGAGGGGGAGTTCAATTCTGATGAAGGAGCAGAGCCAGTGGGTGGAATTAGCCGGTCATGACTATGTGCTGGACCTGATAGCGGACTTGGAGCTTCCTGTGGATTTTCCCAAGCAGAAGAGTTACTTTATCATCAGCACGGATAACCCAGCTAGAGTCAGAGCAAATACCAGCCTGTCAGTCTGCAGAATAAACTCAACAGCAACACATGCAGTACAGGATGGCACTGTCACATTTATCTAACATGGTGGATTGTTTCCTTTCTCATCGCAGCACCTTATTAGGCAGCGGCTTTGACTCAGATGAAGATCTTCCATCTTCCTTTCCTCTAAGCAGTAGACCAGCCTACAGCCTGCCTGATTCTGATGGCTACTACAGCCATGGTACACAGACACACACTAAGGAAAACTCTCACCCTAAACACTCATAACCTTGTGTATATTATTAGCAGCACTGTATCTGCACTGGTATGTACATTTCAAGACTGTATGATTAGTAATCCGATCCAATCAGCTTCTACATATAATTAGGTATTATATTTCAAATTGCAGCCATTCAAAATGCAAAATAATATCCTACAAAAAGTGCTGCAGAGAGAAGTTCCTACCTAGAGGATGTAACACAGTTTTTAGCATCTGCAAGGATTTCTAATCGTCATGGTTTTTATACCATTAATATCATCTCTTTTAATTTTTTTTATTGCTCAGAAAGTTATATTCAATACCCCATGTTAGAAAAGGAAGAGGTACAATCCATAAAATGGAGTTGAAATGCAAAAAAACGTGGTAGTGTGTTAACATTTAGTGTCCGACAGCTATGCTGTTATGAGCTAAGGAAAAACTATTTAGATTGATTTACAAAGAAACTGAGAGGAAGTTAGGAGTAAATGTTTGCTTTAGCCTTAAACACCCTAATTCTAAAATCTGTGCAAGACTCAGTCAACCTATAATTCACTACAATGCTAAATGATAGTTGTGAGAAAAACTTGAACAAAACAATAAGGTTTCCACATTATTTAGGCAGACAGAGTCATTGCAGTAGCCCCTGTTTTGCATAGCCTTGCTGGTTTATTTCAGCACTCAGTCAACTTCCTGTTGGCATGAGGTAAAACCCTACAGCAGTGAAGGAAGATGGTTAAGGGTCTATTTTCTTCATGAAATCTGTCTGTTTTTTTACTTAGGTGAATTAAGGTTCTCTACAGTGATGTAGTTTATAAAATGCTATTCTGAGAACATCTTCTTCTAGATCTACAGTCTTAGTTTAAGCTAGTCAGATCTCCATTAACCAAAGCTACTTTTGAAGCACTAAAATACTTACTTAACATATAATCTATGAGAAATTGGAATTTTCCAGAGTTTTCAGAAGATTTTATTTTACCAAAGGGTCACAACAGCAAAGTGGGTCAACAGGGAAATTATTCTAATGTCATTTTTACATTAGTAAACCAATTAAGTAAATGTGCAGAGGCAGCTAAAGGTCATTCCTCATCTAATGGATCACTCTAAATGAGAAATGCTACTACTATCCTGCCTGTTTTTCTGTGTGTCCAGCAGAGTCAGACACGTTCAGCGAAGGTCAAACGCAGAGAGGAATGGACCGCTACCTGGATAGCTTGTTTGACCCTGTGCTATCAGACAACGGCACAGTGAGTGCTCACACTGATGTCCTGGACACCACACAGCTCAGATTTACTCTCACCATACTATCAATTCATGCATAATCTACAGTTTTGCAGCATAACATAGAGTTTTCTCGTTGCTTCATCACAGCTTATACTTTTGGTAGTTTTTGTAATGGTTTTATCCTGTTAACGCCTTAACCATGGGCTGTTATGTGACTGACCAACAGGAAGAGGTTCCCCTTATTGAGAATGTGCAGAAATGTTACATGAGTTTCCAATGCTTTATGCTTAAAACTATACAAAGTATTGGACTGTATTTCGATTGTTTCTCTCTACTGTGAAACCTCTAAATAAATCTAATCTAATAAATCTAATCAAAAAGAAGTTTTGTTAATTTCCTTAGGACCTGCTTTAGCTATTTTTTATATTGGGGATGGTAAGTTTTAAGTCTTTGTTTTTCTGCAATGAAGAGAAACCACAGCTCCATTTTGAATACATTTTAATAGATATGAATATGACAGAGAATGCATCATTAGTTTATCCTTAAAGGCTGATAAAGTAGTTCACTCAAGGTCCTCTGCTATTTGAGAGTGGATGGAAATGGGTGCTGATGGAAGAGTGGAACATGTGATCTACCTTCTCTGTTTGTGTATGAATGGGGCAGACAATGAGGATGATTAGGTTTCTTAACGGGCTACCGTATATGATTGTAAAAGCAGGCAATGTATTTTAAACATCCTTGGGAACAGTTTTCTTCTCACTACTGTTTACAGAATATAAAAAAGGAAGAGATTTTTACAAGGTTTTTCCTTGTGTTTGCAGTCGTTGACACATTGCTATCTTATTGTGAATTATAATGATTAGGAAATCTGCAAACTAGAGAGTCTGCAATTAAAAAAATTTATATTCACTTAGAAGAATGAAACTGAACTTGGAAATCTGTTGCAGAAGTGTATATTTTGTGTCCCTATGGGTTTGAGCGTATGTGTGGTTGAGCATTACTACAGTGTGTATGGTACTTCCTGGGGAGTATTCAGTTCCTCGACTCGCTCTCTAATTGACGGGTTGAATCATACAGCACTCTACCTCCTTTCTGGGCTCTTCTCTACTAGCACACACTGTTACTTCCATTCATGTCTTTTAAACTTCCGCTTCTCCTCACCTGCAAACATACATTTTGTTCCACTTTATCCAAATGAGCTTTCTGTGTGCCAGAACATGGAGAAGACTGGTTTGTCCACTAGAATGAAAGGAGGAGGAGGTGTGGGCATCGCAGAAGGTCGAGGAGAGGGGCATACATCTCCCACAAGGCCTTATCCACCTGGGATCCATCCTGGAGGTGAAACTTTGAACTTTCCTCCTGCTTTATATGAACTTTCTGTTCTGTGTATTTTATTTTCTGTGCATTTTTTATTTTTCACTTTTAAAAAAACATATTTTTTGATTGGCATCAGTTACTCAGCTTGATCTCATGTGGTTCTTAAAACCTTGATGCTCTAGTGGATTTCCACAAACTCAGAATGTGTCGAGTTGATTTGTTTTACTCTTTTGAATCAGTTTGACTGTATGATCTGGTTGAACTGTAAAGTGCCTTTAGATGACGTGTTGTGAATTGGCACTAAATAAATTAACTGAATTTAATTGAATTGAAATTACTCTCATACCTCCAAAAGTGAATAGTTAAAAATTATACAAATACAATGATAATTGAATTTAATTTTTTTATGATAATAGACTCTTTAGTTCAGTTGTTCAAAGATTCATTTCCACAGGTCAACACCCTTAATCGGGTGTTTAGAAGCCATAATGAGCACTAGCCTCATCCATAATGCATGAATGCCCATTCATTGTAACAACAGGTGTTTTTAAACTGTTACACTCCAGTTTCCATTTATATTAATAATGTAATTTTATTCTTCTGGTTACTCTGCTCACTTTGTAATTTATCTTCTTGCAATATAGTGTATATTATTATGCATAATTAATCCATTACTATTCAAAAGAGGTTCCTGTAAAGTTAAGAAATGTAGCAAAGGAAAGAGGGACGAATTGAAGGAGAGAAGTTAAAATGTTAGAGGGTAAAACTGGGGATATTATTATTATAAATTGAGGGGTTAGCATGTGATTGCTGCCTCTGGTTATAGATTGACTGTGCCTTGCTAAATACAGCTGCTCAAAATTCAGCTCCTAAACATACAGCCAGAATGGCTGGTATAGATCAGTGTGTATTTATGTTTAAAAACTGTTCAAGTCCTTTTTCAAATACAAATACAAATAGGAGCCTGCGGTGAGAATAATAAAGTAAAAAATGCTGCACCTTTATACTGTTCAGAAATTCTCTTTATCCAGCCTGATTTAGTTCAACATAGTTCCCAAAGAATAATGAAGAAAAAAGTCACTTTGGATGAATGAGCAGATGGAGTTAAGTTCCCATTTTTAACTCAGTTAAAATACAGCAGTTTGGATAAATACAGCAGTTTGGATAAATACAGCAGTTTGGATAAATACAGCAGTTTGGATAAATACAGCAGTTTGGATAAATACAGCAGTTTGGATAAATACAGCAGTTCACACTTTTATAAATTGTCAGCATAAGAAGAATCTTTATTAGATTTATATTTCTTTATTTTGTCTCTATGGTCATATACCAGATTGGTTCAGTTAGTAAACCTGCTGTAGCGGCCAGTGGGAAACACTTTCCTGACTCTAATCTTGTTCCTTACCCGCTGCTCTTAAAGCCGTCCCAGTGCTGCCAGTAGCTGGAGGAATGATGCCCCCCATGCCCGTCCCCTCCCACCACCATCACCATGAACGACACCAACAACAAGAGCAGGAACAGCAGCAGCCCCAGTACCACCAGTATAACCGACCCCAACAGCCCTACCCCCCACCTGGTTCCTCCACACCCCTCCCTGCCTCCCGTGTAGCTCCCACCCCTTTGCCTTCTCGGCCCCCCACTGCTGTTGCTACAGCAGCTAATAGAGAAACAGACACACCATCTCATATTGGAGGCATGCCGGGGATGCCGGCACTCCCGGCTATGCCTGCAGTTCCAGGCTTACCTGTGATGACAGGTGCAGCAGGTATAAGAAGGATGAGGTGTGAATTAGACTTTCCAGCATGTTTGGCCTGAAATGAGTGGGCATGGTGGATTTCCAGTATAACTATGAAATCCATAATAATGTTTTTATTTGATTCCCATCTTTCTAAAAAAAAAAGTTTGAAAGTTTTTTATGTGTGGATTGTATTTTGTGAAATAAATGCATGCTCAGTCAGGAAAAATGTCTGAGTAAAGTTAACTCTAGTTAAAACAATATTTACTTTAAAACAGAGTTGGCTCTTCTCTGAAAATAGGAGAATAGATTTAAAAAAAAAACTCCTTCCTTTCAAAGTAGAGCAAAAAAAAGCTTTCTTAGGGAAGAAATTGTTAACTGTGGAAAAACATCTCAGGCATTATTCCTCTGCAGCATTTTACTTTTATATATTTATGTGGTCAATGTTTCATTGCTGATTTCTTCCTCAGGATCGGAACAAGTGGTGCTGACTCAGCAGCAACAAGCAATCATCAACCAGCAAGCTATAATTTTGGTGCGAGTCGTCTCCTTTTCACTCTACCATTCTGTTCTTTAGTTCTATAGCTATACAAAGTTAAATAACATGGTAACACTTTATTCAGATGACAAAATATTATATGGATAAATGCCTTTTAGTCCAGTTGACATTAGACAAACTGAAGAAATGGATAGAAAAGAAGAAAATTTTATTTAGTCTTATTTCTACTCACAAAAATTATAAATACTAAAGTAATCAAATGAAGCACATTTAAAAAATGCTTAAGATCTGTATAATGTGTGGCATAAAGAACAAATTTACAGACACACCCTCTGCATACACATTTAAATTAAATACTACTCAGTCTATAAATCAGGATAAATTAATATCTCATATTTGCCACATCTAGAAATAAGTCAAAAGGTCTTAAATTAAGAGTATTTACCCTTAATTTGAGTAGTTAAATAAGATGATTTGCCAATGAAATGAGTATTTTTACCCTTAAAATAAGACAATGCAATTGTTTTTTCCTATTTTAAATGTAAATGCTCTTGTTCAATTGACAAAGTTTCTCACCTACCACCTGAATTCAAGAAAAAAATTACTTATTTAAAAGAAAAATACTAATTTAGATTAAAATTTTGCAGTGTTGAGGAAAGGAGAAATTACATTACATTAGATGGAGTTCTAAAGAGCCCTGTCACATACTACAACTTTATGAATTTCTTTTAGTAGCTCACCCTGGTTTCATAAAAAGGCTTACTTATTAAGTTATGGCACCCTATTTTCTTAATATATTATTATTTGTGTGTTTTACTCTTTGCTTTTGCTTTATTTGTTATTAACCTGAAGCATTTTTGAAATTAACACAAAAGAGAAAAGGTTCGTATTTGTGCATGAGCACAATAGGTAAGAAATGAAGTAATTTTCAAAAGAGAAATGTAGAAAAAAAGTGGAAAAGTCAGAGGTCAAGTGTACAAATGTAAAGAAGAATATTGGATACCAAGAGGGAGGAGATACAAGTAGTGCTTTGAATATATTGGAATATATGAAAGCTTGTTTTTATTGAATGATTATGTAAAGCTGCCTAAGCAGAGAAGTTGATGGATGCGTTAGTAAGTACTGACAACAGTTTGCAACGGCGTACAACAATGTTTATGTCAGCTGATCGCTTATTTCCAGGCATAGAAAAGACTAAGTAAACACTATCAGGGCAAATTACTAGCATATGTTGCTTTATTTTAATATTTTTTTGGTGATTTACTATCCTCCTGGTATATGACAGGGCCCCTTTAAAGGAAAAGATTGTTTTTAAGTCTCAAGAAAAGTTTATATTAATAATTGCATTTACAGCTCACAACTTACAAAACTGACAAACCCAAACAAGCTTAATTAAAATTAATCAAATAAACTGTTTAATACGTTTCTATAGGCCATCCTAAATAATGAATCACTTTGGGTATAAAGTAAGAAAAAAAATGCCTAAAAAAAAAAAATCCTACAACTTTTATGTTGATCACCAGAAGCATAAAGAAGCTTGGTTTGACCAAATTTCTTTACTAAACTGTATAAAAATTCAGTTCTGTGTCAGTTAAGTCATTTATCCATATTTTAATCCATTTTTCCATTACATCCCTTTACAACTTTGTAACTAAAAATACCTAAACCAAAGATTTTTTCCCCTTTTGATTAGGTATCTTCCTCGTAAAATTACTTAATTTTTTATATATAACAATATTGCATTTCAATATTAATTTTGGAAAGTGTGAATTAAACACCATCCTATGTACTTTGGTTCTGATCCCTGTTTGACCGACTAATTATAAAACAAAGACTTAAGATATGTGTAAAGAGGCATAAACTTTAACAGTAAAGTGAACTTGTAATTCTCAATATGCTGATATAGAACAAATAAATGTGTTTGTGGGGCAGGCCCAGCAGATGACCATGCAAGCTATGGCAATCCAGCAGCAGATGTTCTCGTCCTTCCCACCTGTTGCTCCAGCCCCCCAATCACCACCACCACACCACAAAAACCTACCACTACGCTCACGCACACCGAGCCCTGTAAGTAAGCAAATCTCCTTTTTTGCTGATATAATCACTTTTAAATATCATCTTGAATGATGTATGTATTTTTTCCAGACAAAAGAGAGCAGCGAGTCATACAAGCACAGTCCTCCAGCTGTCCAGCGGAAAAGCAGTACGTTTATTCTGTTCTTTAAATGTCATTAAAGCTGAAGATCCGGTTTTCAAATAGATCAGACGTGTCTCATTACCAGTGAATGTCTGTTTTTTTGTTCATGGTTTGTTTTTCAGGCACAACGCGTGGGCCTCCTCCTGAGGATGTAGTTCGTTCCAGTGTGAGCAACACAGAGCGCATTGACCCGAGTCATGACATCAAAGACATAATCAAACAGCACCAGCCTGCAGGCACAACATCCTCGGCTGGGTCTCCAACTAAAAGGTAATATGAACACCCCCAAGGCCCCATTCATTGCAAATATTCTGCACTGAAATTGAATAGATAAATTAGGAATAAATGAATTGTTATTGCTAAATCTTTTACCTTGTTATTAAACAAAATGCATTGCCTGATCTGATTGGTCTGATCTAGAACGAGTGTTTAGTTAAAGCACTTTTGAATGAAAATTAAATGTATTTATTAATATTTTCATGTTTGTCCAGGAAAAGTGATGGGAAGAAGTTTTCCAAAAAAGCCAACCCTCATGATGAAGCAATGGAGATCCTTAAAGATCAAATGGCAAACCCCCCACAACCGGTAAATCCCAGCTCCTAGATAATTTCTACAATACAGCATTAAAAGTCAGCTCGAAAATTAATGGGTATTGGATATTATAGATAATGTCACTGAGACCCACCATCCTGCAACTTTTAGATGCATCTTTTCTCCAACACACCTGAATCTAATGACTAAATTCCCTTAGCAGCTCATTCATCCTAGCAGAGGCTAAGTAATGAGTAATGAGTAAGTTATTCCAATTAGGTGTGTTGGAGAAGAGATGGATAAGGATGGTAGCTCTAGAAGACCAGACTTGAGTAGCCCTATAGTAGAGCATAGATGATTGGTTATGCACATTAAAACAAGTATTTTGACGTATTTTTCACACTGTGGTTCAGTCCTAAATTTACCCATAGAAAAAAAAGTCACAACAACTTATAATGATTCTATTGTTATATTTCAAGAGTTGCCTCTGACTTTTAAAATTGAAGCAGAGTTCAGGTTTCAAAACTTGGCTCAAAGGTTATCAGTGTTGCACTTACCCGAAATCTCCTGATGACAACCTCTGAGGTCTCCTTACATATTGACTATCGGGTACAATTGGTACAACAGTGTTATACACCAGGCTTCCTCACATGCAGGAAACATGAACGAAACTGAACCTACGGTCTCTGTTTTCACACCTGAATCAAATGGCTTAATTACTGCCTCAGTATTGATTGATTGATTGCCTTTATTGATCTCGCAGTGGATAAATGTACTTGTTACATCAGCTCAAATAGTAAAAGAAGAAGAGCATGGGATATATACAGTATATACAGTGTGTCCACATATGACAGCTTTTTTTTAGTAGTAGTATCATTATACAGGGTTGTGCACAGGGTGTTTGCATTGGTATTTATATGGAGTGATATTTATATTTATATATATAGTTATTGCACTGGGTGTCAAGTATAGAGAACAGTTATTGCACAGGGTATCAAATTGTAAATTGCACATTAAACGTTGCACAAGTTATTGCCATTGGAGTTTTGCATTGTAGAGTCTGGTGGCAGCAGGGATGAATGACCTGCGGTAGCGTTCCTTTTTACTAACAGGGTCTAAAAGTCTTTCACTAAAGGAGATGCTCAGTTCCTCTACAGACTGGTGCAGAGGGTGGAAGGTGTTGTCCATGATGGATGTAAGCTTGGACAGCACCCTCCCCTCAACCACTTCCTCCACTGAGTCTAGAGTGCAGCCTAGGACAGAAGGCCTTTCTTACTAGTTTGTTGAGTCTCTTTCTGACCCGCTCTGTGCTGCCAGGGGCCCAGCAGACAACTTCATAGACAAGGGCTGATGCCACCATGGAGTCATAGAAAGTTTTAAGCAGGGGCCTGCTCACTCCAAAGGACCTCGGCCTCCTCAGGAGGTTGAGGCGGTTCTGGCCCTTTCTATACAGGGCATCGGTTTTATGAGTCCAGTCCAGTTTATTCTTGATATGAACACCCAGGTATTTGAAACTCTCCACACAGTTTCTATGTTTGTCCTTGGATGTCCACAGGGGAGTGAGGTGGGGGTCTTCTCCTGAAGTCAATCACCATCTCTTTGGTCTCAGTGTTAAGACATGGGTGGTTTTTCTCACACCAGTCCACAAAGTTCATGATGATCAATCGATACTCCAGCTCGTTCCCCTCAGAAACACAGCCTACAACGGTCGAGTAATCTGAGAACTTCTGGAGATGGCAGCTGTCTGTGTTGTAGGTGAAGTCTGAGGTGTAAAGGATGAAGAGGAACAGGATGGTGCCCTCGGGGGGCCCGGTACTGCAGACTGCCACCTCTTAATGACAGCCACGTACTGCCTCAATATACAGTCAGGTTATCCAGAGTCATATTTATGACCTGATCATCTGAATCAGTTGTTTTGAAAATCATCACATTGATATGGCTCAAGCTACAAACTCCGGTATAGTAGGTGGCAGTATGCACCTAAAAGTCAAGGTTGCAATCTTCCATTAAACAAATAGAAGAAGAAGAAGTTGTGTTGAAGCAGAGGCTAAATTCGAATTTATGGGCTACGTCTTCCAAGGAAGCGGTCTACCTGGACTGGATCCTTCGAAGTCCATGAAAATAAGGAGGCCGAAAGAGTTTTTGCTGTAGATTCAAACAGGTCTAGCCTTCCACAGCTGATACCACAAAAAGCAGGAAAATAATGAATACCAATAATGAAATATATAAAAGATATAAGCAAATCTAAACAATGTACGTATAAAAAATATATCTGCAAAATCTCTTATAGTCAACAACAAAAAATACTTATACCAAAAATACCAAATTGTGCAAAATAGCAATTAAAAATAAAAATCATATCAGCCTTATAGTCCCCACATTGCATATATGTTAGAAATCTGTCCTTAAATTACAGCCACACCAATTTAGACAGTAACACATAAAAACTTTTCAATAAATCAATCATTACCCGCCACATATCTGACTCAATAACCATTAAAAAAACAATTTTAATTCATTTCAGACAAAACTATTCACATACTTGTATTATATTAAACTGTACTTCCAATATTCACCACTGTACGGCGCCAAGTACCTTTTTCCTCTGAGATTGGAGCAGCCGGCTTACTTGGTTTCCCAATGAATCATGGGATATCCAAGGCTACGTAGGATACACCGGACCCGTCCTACAAAACGGGCAAAAAGAAGGATGCATTTGTTGGCTGCGAGTAAAGTGAGGAGTTTTGTAATCCGAACTGACCTCAACGCCACGCTATGAGGTAATTGGCCTATGAATCTGGCCTTCTGAAGACGCAGTCCCTGAATTTGAATTCAGCCGGAGAGAAATCTAAAAGGTGCAGGACACCATACATTGAGTACTGGAACTGACGAATCCTGCTCTACACAGAAACCTCATTAAAGGTATAGTAGAGGATTTTCGCAAAGTTTTTGTAATGACCCGCCCTCTCCACTTTTAAAAAAATCCATATGCACAACCTTGTAACTGAACGTCAGCCCTAAACCCTAAATCCCTCAATCAATAAATAGAGTGGGGACTATAGAGTGGACTCAGTTAACTGACCGTTCGGACAGATGATCACCTCCTCCTCCCCTGTGCGGTGCCTGCGCCATCTTTGTAATTAGTCGTCCCTGTCCGGTTGCGAGAGGCTATTGTGACAGCTGGTCGCTCTAACAGCAAATCCCATAATGCTTTGCGAGGAGAGCTCTCCATGAGAAGCATTCCGGGATATATCTACCTTTCTTTTCTTCTCATACACTTCGTAGACACTTTTTCTCCTACGACCCTTGGCCATTTTCAAAGAACTGCGGTGAGAAAGGTGACCTTCAATGACTGTCTAAAACTGTAGCTCACCACACATGTACGCCACACAAGCGCAGAAATAGATAGCTAACTGGGTGAGCACGTAGGATGACCTTACGTAAACATGTCACCAGAATGATTGACAATTAGGAGGACCACTTATTGAGATGATCCACCCGGGAATGAAAGATTTGGCAGATTGTTACACTGTAGAAAGTACAGAACAACGAAATGAACTATCTACCTTTAACCCATCCCCTTGGGGAGCAGTGGGCTTCCATTGTGCGATGCCTGGGGAGCAGTCTAGGGTCTTTCCTCATGGACCTAGAGTGGCAGTCTGTGGCAGTGGGGCTTGAACTCAGAACCTGAGGTTTCCAAGCGCAACACCCTAACCACTAGGCCACCACTCCCCAAAGCAGGCATTAGCATGAAGGGTCTTGCCTAAGCACCCAAGTGCCAGTACCAAGTAAAGTGCTTTGGTACTGGCACTGGCGAACCCAGGCCTCCTGTTTGCAGGATGGCTGACTTACTACTTGAGCTAGCCAGCCACCAATGTTTAAATACCCAATATCTAAATCACAAAGAAATAAAATTCCACTCATTTGCGTGATTCTCAGTCACAGAAGAAGCCCTCCCAACTCAAGGAAGATGAAGGAGTTAAAGCTATTAAATTAGCCAAGTCTCGACCTGCAGAGCCAGCACCCAGCTCCATCATGACCCCAACCCATCCTCCAGGTGAGATTATCAGATCAATTAATGAGCATTAAAGTAAATAGCTCTTACTCTGGCATAATTCGACATGTATGTGAAGAGTAGCTCTGGCTAGATTTAATAAGTGTGGTTCTTCAGTCTCTAGAGATTTACCAGTAGAAGAGGAAAATATTCAGACTCAGCTTCACAGTAGGACCAGCGATGAATATTACACCTACTCTAATGTCCCCTGGAAACTCTTCTTGAGGAAAGAGGTGGGTCTGAGACCTTTTTCTCATTACAATTCATTAGAATTCTGTTTTAATGTTTTTTTTTTTTATGATGAATTCCTGATTTTATTATGCTCCAATACAGGTTTTCTACCCAAAGGAGAACCTAAATAATCCATTGACCCTGGACCTTATTTTCAAGCAGGTTGGTCAAAGATACCCATTTACATCAGACTTTTTTGTTCAGTTTACAAATTCTTATATATATATATATATATATATATATATATATATATATATATATATATATATATATATATATATATATATATATATATATATATATATATCATTGATTTTAAATTAAAATTATGTATTACAGCTGGAGAATAAGCACCAGCCTTCTTCCCCTCCAAGGATAAACGCTTGCAGACAGTTGTTAGATGGATTAGAATTTGCTTTAGATGAAGGCAAAGTGCATTTTTAACTGTGCTGTATTACACTTTTAATATTAAATATTAAAAGAGTACAAGTTTCTGCTTAATCTTGCAACAACTCTCTTGCAGAAATAACTGCTCCTTGAAATGTTGCTAAAGCATAATTATGAAATGAAAGAAATGATGCATGGTTACAATTTTTAGAATTGTTGAACCGTTGTATGCTATGCTAGTGGCAGAAAATCCCCTTTATATTTGGTAAAACTATTAGTAAAATATTTGTCTTGAACAGTCATCTTGTGCTGAACTATTGCTGTGGTTTCTGGCGTTTATTATTTCAGGGTGCTTCCCAGCAGCTATTTTCAACCATTGTAGTGATGGATTTTATGTACGTTTGTCAATGCAATACGTACGGTTTGGATTTAATTACCACCAATGAGCCTCCACTGTTTCAGAGACCAGCAGTTGCCACTGGTATCCAGCCCTTTTTATTCTTAGTGCTACCAACTCACTGAAGAAGTGTCCTATTTTATAAATAGAGTCATTTTGTTTTACAATTTATTCTGTGTAAGTACAGTACACCTGTTCTGTGAAAAACTCTGGTTTGTCAGAGAGCATTAAAGAACAGGCACCCATCAAGGATCAGATCTGGGAACCTAAATAAAACATTGCCCAAATACCTGAAGAAGTTGTGCAGCTAAAAAAGAATCCTGATATGTAAAACCATGATCACCCACAAAGCCAATCAATTTTCCTTTATAAATCACACCTGTACCTTAAAGTTTGCAAACAAGGCTCCACCTCATTTCTTCATGCCCATACTCAACAATAAACGCTGCATGCAAAATGGAAAGAAGAGCTGATCTGAGTGAGGTGAGAGGAAGATGGATGGAGTTAGTTGCAAGGCCATCCTGGAGGATTGTAGTGGCTTGAAATGCAATGCATATATATATATATGTATATATATATATATATATATATATATATATATATATATATATATATATATATATATATATATATATATATATATAGGGTTAGAGAGTTCATTTCTCCATTGTGAGAACAATAAAGTTGAATTTCTATTTTTTTATCTTTTCTATATGCTCTTGTCTGTGCCTGTTTTTTGAAGGTTTTACACGATACTTTCTCCGAGGCTTGCGTCCGCATCACTCAGGAAGAAAGGCAGAAGATGAAAGACCTTTTTGGTAAAAAAAAAATAAATAAATGATTAAACATCAAAATGTTGTGTTGTGGAGGAAATGCACATCTATAACCAGGTTGCCACCGAAAAGAGTTGATAGGTACATTTTCTTTATAACAGCCCAGAACAAAGTGGATCAGGCCTCAGGAACGAATGATGATAGTGTGAAGAAAAGAGTGGTGACCATGGCCAAAGACTCCTGGGAGATCTACTTCTCCCGCCTCTTTCCCGCCTCTGTGAGTTTCCCAAAACTGCTTTCCTTCTCCTTTAGGCCTGTATGAATGCCAGTTGTTTGTAATATAAGCCTGTGGTGGATATGTGTGCTGCTTGTGTGTGTTCTTCAGGGCAGCGTGGGAACGGGGGTGCAGGTCCTGTCTGTGTCGCATACCGGCATCAAACTGTTGAAGCTGGTGAAGAGCAGCTCCACTGCTTCAGACTACTTCAGAGTGCTGAGGCCTTACAGGTGAACCCAACTTGTTGGCTTGTGATAGTTTGGTTACGTTTTTGAAGAAACAGCTACTGCATTGAAAATGAAACCACATCCAATCTGAGATTATCCTCCCTTGGAGCATCTTGCACTGCTGGTAAATCACAGTCTTTGCAGTTGCATCACAGTGATCTCTGCTCCCTTTGACTGATAGCTGCTGTAGGAAAGCAGTACAGGTCAGAAAAAAATGTTTTTTTTTCTGTCTTGAAGGACAACTGGGGGAAAGTCGTTGAATACATTCCTCATGAAACAAAGAACACCCGATTTTAAATTCTAGGACTTTCCTTATCAGTAAATAATGAAAATGCTTATTAAAAAGATTATTTAGATATAATATTTAAATGTTCATAAACATGAACCAGATTCAGCAGTGTTGTTAGTTACCAACTATATAAAAAAGCATTGAGAAGCTGTGTGCTGCTAAGCATCTTTGATGTAACACCATGAACAAGAACTTCTTCAGCAGCAACAGCTTCTTTTTCATTCGTTTTATGGTAGTAGATTGCTTTTTTAACCACAAGCTCTTTTTGTTGTTTTTTTTCATAGAAGGTTGCTCTGTTGTTGGCAGGGAGCTTTTCAGGTCAGGATCAGCTGCTGGACTGTTAAGATTCAATTTTAAACACAGAAGCCTCTGGTATATAGCAGAGCTTATGGCAGTATCAAAATAGCGAGGTTCCCAAGTCTCTAAATCCTTGCTGTGCTAAAATCATGATTGACAGTTTTTTTTTTATTGTTTGCTTGTAGAAAACGTGCTTTATGGTCTATTATCTCTACTTTGGTCAAATCTGACCAAAGGACACTGCTGCAGAGGTCTTTTTTTTCAATGAGATGCAACTTTGCAAAATTGAGTCCTGCTGCTCTATTATTTTGTATCACACAGCATTTGTAAAGCATAAAGGTAACCTAAAAGGCTGAACAGTGTAAGACACGTGAAAATGAAAATGACAAATGAAACTAAACTGGATCTATCACCATGAGTTTTAAGTACAGTTTGTCTTTTAAACAGAATAATTAACAGTGTTCCTACTGTTGCTGCTTTTAGGGCAGTCCTTAAGTATTTGCTTCTTGTTTACATGTATATTCCAGACCTAGAAGCAGACAACTCTTCAACTTTCATAGAAAGGATCACAGTTGCTGATAATGCATTTAATCAGCATCTCCTGGATGCTACTTCCACACTAAAAGTCTACAGAAATGTATAATTAGTTTTTATCTAAAGGCTTACCCATAATATTTTCACTTCAATAACCACACAGTGTATAATCAAATATTTTGACTTTTATGGTAAAACTAGGTATATTTTATACAGATAAAACAATTTAGTGTACTTTTGGTGTGCTTTAGATATTTCCAACATGTTTTCTCACTTAGGAAACTTCCTTAAATAATAAAATATTACAGCCCTTGACCAGAATATATACTTGCTTTGAACTTTGGCTTGAAGCTGACTTCCTGCTTTGACCTTTGACTGCCCGTGCAGCTACTCGGACATCCTGTTTGTGTCTATCCCATCAAAGAACATGTTGGAGTTCAACCTGACCAATGAAAAGCTGATACTGTTCTCTGCCAAAGCGCCGCAGGTCAAACATATGATCGACTACTTCCTCACAGAGATAAAGAAGGTCAGAAACATATTTTTTTTACTGGCTTTTCTGCAATTCTGTCTTTTGAGTCACTGTCCTGTTTATTTACTCTATTATCGATACTTCAGATGGACAGTTTTTTATTGCCTAAATGTTTTTAATATAACATCTCAGGTAAGCAATGGGTCAGATCCATCAAGGAGCAGATCAGTCTTTGAGTGGCGGCAGAAATTGTCAATGTTTGCAAGTCGGGTAACAACCTGAAAAACAACCTGATTATTTTGGGGAGATTTGATATTGTCGAAAGTCTGCAGTATATTTTTATTCTGCCAGTACTATCTGATAGGTTTAGATAAAATCCATTCATAATCAAGGAATGCTTGAAGATTTTAAGCAACTATATCCCAGGCTTTAAACATCACAAAAAGCTCTGCTTAATCGATAATCCAAACCAGTGAAAGACTATCAACATTCAATCAATCAAGAGTATCATCGTTATGTCGTCTAAATTAAATGTTGCTGAGACACAGACTCTAAATGCACATTTAATAAACAGACAGGGGTTAGCAGGGGTATGGACCAATTGTAAACCAGCAACAACGTGAGTTGGCAAACCCCCACTTTTGATATAACATAAGGGTGGCATCATCATAGTGTTGGCATGCTGTTGTTCGGATGGAACTTTAAACTAAAGCATATTGTTGTGTTGCAACAGCCCAGTCAAAGTTCAGATCTAAATCCAAATGGAGTCTGTGGCATAAATTGTTGTTTTCCTCTGAAACTTTCTACTTAGGCTCAGTGAGATTAAGCTTGTTAAAATATTAAAATGGGCAAAAAAGTTAGTCTATAAAAAACTGCAGAGACACACCAACATTTTCACTCAGGAGGCCTAAATACCAATGCTTACAACATTTACCAAATTTCCATTTGTAAATCAACTTCAAATCCATGCCTTACCTTTTGCTGATCTATTAGAATATCCCAATAAAATACACTAAAGATTTTGATTCTAGATTGACAAAATCAGACAAATTTGAAGGCCCTGGTTCACCTTTGTAAGGCATCATAACGTGATATAATCCAGCACCAGACTGGAAGCTTCAAATGTGAGATGAAGAGTTAAATAAGGTGGTCTTCCTCAGGACTCAGAGTATGTTGTAGCAGTGAGGAATTACATCACTGAGAACAGGAATCACCTCAGCTTTCACAAAGGAGACATCATCAGGCTGCAGCACATGGATGGGCTGGATTCTGGTGAGTAATACATAGAAGTAAACTGAAAAATTGTTAAGTCTGGTTTCAATACATCTGTTCTCTGCTTTTTTGAGCCACTATCTATAATTAATGCAGCATCATACAAGCCACATCAAACCACTGTGTGTGTGTGTGTGTGTGGGGGGGTCTGTTTGTGCAGGCAAAAAGTATGGCTGCATTGTGAGAAAAACCGTCATGCTTCTGGAAGAGCTGAAGAAGGACACGCCAGACTTTGGTGGGTATGGAAGGGCTTTATTTATTTATTTATAGTTTTTTTGTTTGTTTGAGTATTTAATGAATGATTCATTCATCAATTCATTTTGAAAACATTTTGTCTAAAATTATCAGATTATTTCCACAAGTACGGTAAAATAAATAAATAAATAAATGTTTTTTTTTTTTTATTTGCTACAACGTCTTTTGTTTTACTTTGTATGCTTTTGTTTTGTTAGCACCCTTTGTTTGGGAATTTTCCAACTTTTTTTTATTACCTTTTATTGTCATTCCACTGTCAGAAGAACAGAGCAACGAAATTCATTCTCTTCATTTAAACCATCCCCTTGGGGAGCTGTGTGCTGCCATTGTGTGGCACCTGGGGAGCAGGGTGGGGTTAAGGGTCTTGCTCAGGGACCCAGATTGGCAGTCTGTGGGAGTGTGTGGGACTTGAACTCAGAACCACTGAGACCAAAGTGTGATGCTCTTATCCACAACTCCCTGAATGCCACAGACTTGACACTGTGGCATTCACTGACATGTGCATTGGTTAAATGTTATTGTATCATGACTTGCTCTAAAGACTAATGGTCCATCATGATCAAAAGATTTTAATCTAAATTCTGATGATTCCACTGATGTGTTTATGCTTAAACAGGTTGGCGGTTCGGAGCTGTTTTTGGAAGGTCTGGAATGTTTCCTGGTGATTACGTCCATCCTGTGGCTGCTCCCGACTTCCTGTTTCTGCCTGCTGAGCGTGTAGAACCTCGGGACAGGCACGGACGGGTTGCGGCATCGGCCGCTGTCGCTGTGGCGATGGGATCAGCTGTAGCTGCTCATGAACTTGAGCTTTCCACGGAGGTGCAGACTTGGATTGTATCTTCAGATTATACTCCCACATTTCAGTGCAAAAACATAACTTTGGGCTTTCCATGTGTTAGGTTGTAAACGAGAAATATGGGGACAGCTGGAGTGCCGAAATGGATGACCTGCCTTTGCACAGCAATCAGTATTTAATGACTGAGTTTGCCAAGAAGTACTTCAGGGAAGCTCAGAGGAACAGGAGGTCAGCCATATTAACACAGACGCATGTGCAGCCAAAATGATAATACAGTCTATAAATTTGGATTCGGATAAGTAGACCAACTGTTTTTTTTTTTTTTTTTTTGTTTATCTCTCACAGTGATCAGAAAGCCAAAAAGGGGAAGGAGGCCAGGGACCCCGCCGATATGATCAAATTCTCCAAGGTGATACATGGGGTCAGGGTTCAAACTCTCAATCATGTTAAAGCTTTGTGCTATTATCACATCATTGACAAATTAGAAGAAAACTATCTTCTTTAATGCTCAAAAGTTGAGAAAAATAGAAATAAATACTAAAATAAAAATAACCCCATCTCTAAAGTCATATTGATTTTCCAGGGCCAGGTAGAAACACAAAATCTGATATTTTTATGATCAGAGAACGCACCATATAGTCTCAGTTATCAATTCACAGTTGCCATATTGGTGTTTTATGATAAATTCAGGAGAAGCACATAGGTGTAGAAAAGTTTTATGACTTGTTCAGACATTAGGCCGTAAAAAAACGAGAGAGTGCAAGGTTTTCAGCAGATAACAGGAAGGCTAAATAGATCACAGCAAAGTTGCTCTGTTTTATCCTTGAGCTTTAAACTTTGTTCCATTATGGAACAGGCTGGAAGTGGAAATGTGAGTGTGAGAGATTTGCACAAACCAGCCAGAAAACCACAGAAATTTTTCAAAAAAAAAAAAAAAAAGTCTTAATTTATTCCCAAAATGTTCAAAAAATGATAAACTGGGCCCAAAAACAGAGGTTAACAAAACAGAATTCAATTCAGGCTTTAACATAAAGAACTCAAGCACAAACTGACCTAACAAACAGCACATGAGGGAAACTTGAATAGTGGCTGGTCAGACCACTGTTGACACATAAGGGGGATAACTGACTAACAAACTAATAAACAAATAAACTTAATTAAACAGATAAATACTGGCAAGACACTAAATACATTTTAAATTTAACTAATCAACAAAATTACCCAAACTAAGAATATTTAAACAAATGATAAACAAATTTCCCTTCCCATTACAAATGGTTTGACCCACTGATTAGCCTGCAACAACCAATTGAGGAAAGCTGGAGCTCATTGCAGCCCTCCACCAGCAGATCCCAAGGAAACTGGCAACTCAAAGAAAAAACTGATTAATCAATTGCATCTTGACAAAAAAAAAAACACCAAAAACAACAACCTGAGAAAGTTAACTAAATATGTGCACTGCAAAAAGCTAACTTAAAATCAGGCTAATGAAAATATATGAAATGTGCAACTCATTTTGAAGATGTAAAAGTTACCACACTGCTTCAGAGTGTGACAGCAGGCTGTCACAGTGAGGCTAATTCTGAATCAGACAAAAGACTGATTGGTGCATTGCTATCAATTTTTTGTTTTAATCTTGAAAGCAGCAGATACATTACTTTTGTTTTTCTTTGTAGTCTCCACTGTATGAGTCACTGATTGACTTCTCCGACAGTGGGATGAACAGAGTGGCTGCTGATATCTCTATAGGTAAGAGAAGTGAACAAAAATGAACACAATAATATCTTTAAGTTTTTTTTTGTTTTTATAGTTTTAGAAAAATACCCCCTTATATCTTGTCCTGAACTTAAGATAATTATTCATTCTATAGTTTTATCCTGTTTTGATAACTGTTACATTGAATGAATGAATGAATGAATGAATATTTATTTATTTCAGACAATAATATTAGTAACAAAAAAAAAAAAAAAATTACACGTGTTATTAAAATCTCCCTATAAATCATTCCCAGTGCTACTGCCAGGCATTGTTTTTCTTGAAATATGCTTTGTAAATATACTTTTTCCTATTCTATGTACTCTTTTTTCCCCCAGCTATTTTGAAGTTTATGGGAGACTTTCCAATGAAAGGCCAAACTGAGCAGGACCTTGTGGCTACTATACTAACGGTACCCAGAAGGAGTTATTTTTTATTTATTTTGTATATATAAACTCTAATTCTCAGTGTGTTTATTGAGCCTCTTTGCATAGTTTTGTGTAAATTAATCAATGCTTTCATAACTTTAGTTAAGTAGCGATCATGGACTGATAAGGGATGAAGCCTATTGCCAAGTGATGAAGCAGGTCACTAACAACACCAGTTCAAAACAGTAAGACTTCCTGTACTCACAAGTTACTGTCAGTGTTTAGGTTTTTGGATGGCTGTTAATATGTCATCATGTTTGTTTTGTTCAGGGATAGTTGCCAGAGAGGATGGAGGCTGCTGTATATCCTAACAGCTTTTCATCGCTGCTCTGATGTAATGAAACCATTCTTGCTGAGGTTTTTGCAGGATGCCTGTGACAGCCCTGGGATGCCATACCAAGGTATGCAATCGACCGATTGAAAATGGCTCCATTACTCCAGATCAATGCTGCAACACAACTTTAAAAATCTATCAGAACATCTATGAGCAAAAAGGATACAGTGGATTCCCTGTAATGGCCATGGAGCATGAGAACTAGCACACTGTTTTGACTGAAAATGCATTTACTTTGAGATCGTGGTGGTACATTATCATCAGACAGGTTACCAGAGTCAGAGTTGGCGCTGCATGACTACTGTACACAGATTGTTCTGCTACTGCTTTGGCTGCAATGAAAACAATCTTGCCAAGCCACATAAATGAATTCAGAGATTTACAATCACCATGCTAATTAACATAGTACGATGCAAATAGAGATGCAACACTGGGGAGAAACACACTCCTCCAAATTGCACATGCTGGTTGAGAGCTAGGAAAATTGAGTCTTTTTTAGACTAAAAAAAAAAGAAAAATATGTTTGTCACATAATGGAAGAAAAAAACATGGTATTATACTTAGAGATGAACTCTGATGGAAAAAAAGAAAAGAAAAACATCTTAAATTCAAAAATGAAGCTTTAGTCTCTCATAAAGCCTCCATATATTCAGTCCAGTGATCAACAGACAAAGGATGTGAATTTGGGCTAATGTTTCTTTCTGACTTTATTCTCAGAGTTAAGGCCAAACACTGGACACAATTTAGAGTCTGATTCAATAGAAAATCAAATGCTTTCAAGTTGTAGCATTAACCTTTCATTTAAATACAAGGGGCTGGTCAGACCACACTCAGTTCTCTGCAGTCGTGTTTCTTGATTCCAACTGCGGTAAAAGCTTATCCACTTTGGTTGGACCTACGTGGCAATTCGAAGAGAATCTCAAAAGTGAGACAGAGAGAGACACATTTAAAAAGTAAAACACATCCCCTTTGGGGAAAATACAAAGCTAACTCTACTAATCGCAAGGTAAGCCCGTGATTAAAGGTTCAACCCCATATAGGTTCTTCTGGAAACACACAGTCCACATAGAAGGTGGGGTAGAATCGGACATACACAATCCATAAAACATTTTAATAAGCAGATTATCATTCACTATCTGATTCACTCCATGTAAAACAAATACTTACAGGAGAGTATTTCCGGGAAACCTCATGTGGATGCTCAACCTCATGGTACCAGTGGTCTCAACACAAGAAAAAGTGCATTAGAGCTTGTTGAGTAGGATGCAAGCAGTGCAGTGGCGGCTTTCATGCACCCAAAACACCCAATGGAAATTATTATTACTAACAGTAGGCTATTAGGTGAGCAATATTATGTTTAACACAGCTTTTAACTTGCAGACTCATGTCATGCACAAATAAGATGAGAAAAGTCTGCATTGCTTTTGTTCTTTGCAGTAAGACAGAAACCGACAGCATATTCTCATTATCAGTTCGTATGAAATCGTACGAAAAGTTATGCAAAAAAAATCTTGTCTGAACTTTGACTCAACAGGGATATTTCGGTCTTCCACCCTTTCGGTCTAGACCAGAAAGGGTGTTAATAGGCCGTAAACACTTCCAATGAATGCCTTATTCACCAGTCATTTGTCAGTAATTTTGGGATGTTCATAGGGTTGTATTTGTTGCAATCTGTTCTGATTTGATAGGTATTGCCAAGGCTTGTCAGGAAAATCTGAAGAGAACATTCCAATATGGTGGACGTGTTCAGTATCCCAACAACATGGAGATCAAGGCTATACTGGTTAGTTGTTTTTTTTTTTTTCTACAGTATCTATCTCTCTATCTCTCTCTCTTTCTATCTATCTATAACAATGTGTTATTCGGCATATATTGATATTTTTGGTGCAACCAAGGTTAATTCTATAATACTATAGAAACTTGTAAAATATATTCATACAATCTGAACTTTCCCTATAAATTAACATTTTGTGTAATTTCTACCATTATGTTTTTTTTTTTTGTGAGGATAACACATCCTACCTCTGAAGTGGAAATAAGTAACATATTTCGTTTGCCGACCATCTTTACTCCAGTTTTAGCAGAAGGTTTTTGGGAGTATGTCTCCCTGCAAAAGAAAGAATCTTTTGACTGTAAGCATTACTGTACTTGGATCCCAACCATTCCAGTATAGATGAGGCTGTATGTTTAGATTCAATGCCTGCTGGGAGGTGTATTCCCACCCAGTTACTGCATGGAGATTGTTCCTTTTCTTAGTTTACTTCTCTTCTAATTGATTCCTACCCCCCCCCCCTTTCATCCCTTAGAAATAAAAAAAAATAGATCTCCATAGTATCACACTTACATTACTATTTTTAGATGAGATATCACGTTCCATGTGATCTATTGTCTTTTGCCGCAAATACTATTTTAAACGCAAAGGCCAGACAGTTTGGTTTTGCTATCATCTGAGCACAGCACTCTCTTACAACCCTTTTGCTGTGCCTTGGCATGTTTAGTGGATGGGTGGGTGGGTGTAAACATTGCTTGATATGTTCGTTTTTACATTAGTTTTTCTCCTGCATCTCTCTTCCAAAGACAGATTTGTGACCTGCATAACTAATAGATGTCCTGTCCAAAGGTTCTCGTATAGATTTTTCCAGCTTCAGATTTATTATTGATTTTTAGTTTCGTTTTTGTGCTGCTTCTCTGATTACAACCCCCCCACTCGCCCAGCCTGCCAGTTTAGGTGGAAGAATATGGCATATATCATTGCTTATTTGCTTTACACTGTTTTGATTCTTAATGGATGGACTGAATAATTCGTCATGCAATATTTAAAGCTTAGGATTATCATGTTTCATCTTGTTGTTGGACCCAAATGCACAGAGGTAAGCAGCAAAAGCAGATGAGATTTAAAACATAAAAGACATGAATAAACCAAGGAAATTAACTCACTGGAACAGTGCAAAGAAACCCCAGGACTTAAGAAACCAGAAACAATAGAACTCACACTGCAGAAACAGGCTTTGACTGAAAAGAGATTTTGGTGCTCATATAAAGAAAAAGAGAGGATTGTAACTTTGGCAAGGGTTGATGAGAGGCATTAGAACCAGGTGCAACTAATTAGAGGGATGCATTTTGCAGCCGGACAAGAAGCAGGTTAGGAGAGACTTTAATAACATTTATGAACAATCAAAAATGTGGATCCTGAAAGGGACAATTTACTTTCTTTAAGCCAGCAAACCCTGGTTAAACTTGTCCACAGCTTTCCCCCACTGACGTGCACCTAAGATGCTTATCACTAACTACTGTCCTTTTAACTTGCTGATAACTACTTAACTTCTAAAACTTGTAGTTAAACTGAGATTAAATTACAGAAAAATAGAAATCTATTTGCTAATGAGATGAATTCTGAATGCAAAATTTTACACTTTATGTTATAAAAAGGTTGAATTTCAATGCACCCCTATACTTTTTAATTCAATTGGTAAAAGCAATTATAATTATTTATTAAAATGATGATAATAATTTCTTCCACTACAAAGCATCTAGAAACCAGATGCTTTTTTTCATCGTTTTTGGCATATAAGGAATACATTCAGTCAAAGAAAAACAAAGGTTAAGGATCAGCTAACAAGTAAATAAAACTGCTACTTGATTTTATTATATAAAAAAAATATTTTTTTGGTGTGAAAACAGAGTTTTTCAGGTGTAGATCATGTTTGTTTGAACTAGATTTATTGGATTTAAAGAAGGCTACTTGAGAGATCTTATCAAAAACCTGAACACAGTGTTGGAAACAAAACATTGCTTTAGGCAAAGGAGATTTGTCATAGTTCATTCTTTTCCAAATAAAAGAGTATCGGTGAAACTGATACCCTTTCTTAGAGAAGGGCCTGTCTGAATTTGCTGAACATTGAGCAACAGAAGCCTCTCATTCAAACATTGTGCACAATTTCTGTAGTAACATACAGCACAATCAGGAAAAAGGGGGGTGCTGTTTAATTAGACCGGATTTGACTGATTCATTCCACCTTTTAGTAGAAATTTGACAATAGTTTTTACATTTGAATAATTGAGAGAATTTGAGTTTTTTTCACTCATGACTGCTGCAAAGTTTTGTGTTGTTGTGCGGCGGCGTTTTCTGATTGGTTGTCTGTCTATAGGCTGGCCGGAGCTCAAAGAGACAGCTTTTCCTGCTTCCAGGTGGGATAGAAAGGCACCTGAAAATCAAGACATGTTCTGTAAGTGTAACTCAGATAAGCTGAGCTCATAAACGTCTGATTATAAAACCAACCTAAAAAGTAGGGTGTAAAAGCAGGAAGAAAATTGCAATACAAGCAAAAAATGTGTGACGATTCCCAACAGGATTATTCACTATTAATGAACTTATTTATGCCAGGTTGCTTCAGATGTGATTGAGGACCTTTGCTCAGAGATGGGGCTGCAAAGACTGGAGGCGCTGGATGAATATGCAGTGTTTCTAGTAACACACAAAGGTAAACGAGGAAGCACTAAAATCTCAACATTTTTAATGTGATGCGGTTAGATTAATGAAGCTGCTTTTTTCTGCAGGTCAAAATGTGCGACCTCTGAACAAGCGCGAGTACATCCTGGACATTGCCACAGAGGCTGAGCCGGTGGATGCCAGCTACAGTCTGTGGTTTAGAAGAGTTGTGTGGAGTCTGGCTCTTAAACTTGACAATGAGCTTTATGTCACCATGCACTACAACCAGGTACGAAGCTGCTGTTTAAGCTGAATGATGGATTACATGTACCTTTAAATAGTTGCGTTGAAGCATTTGTTACACCAACTCCCACCCAGACTTAGACAGAATCCTGTAGCAACTCATCCTTAGAGAGAAATCATTTAATTTCACTTCAAGCAGGTTAAAACTCAGCTAATTCATGATCATACTGTATTGCATTGCTTCAGTTCCTGGCTCAGCATTCTTTTTGTCCAATATGAAAGAGCAGAGCAGCAGTATTACTGTTAACAAGGTTCCATTTAATCTATTTGTCTTAGCCTGTTTCTGTTTGAACAAGTCAGCTAACCAGGCCTTCCCTCATTCAAATAAATGGAACATCTGTGCTGTTATATCTGTCTTACATACATGTCAGAAGAATGGAGAAAAAAGTGACAGAAAGCTTTTAGCATGAGTTCATTCCTCAAATTTTCTCTGTTGTATCTGCAAGACCAGAGCTGACCTTTCTGGCTGCCTGCAGCATACACAGGCACACAGTAAAACAAAAAACAAAAAAACAGACATAAAATGTTTAAACCATGACTATTTGAAATGAGGCAGGACGTTTGCATAGGATGTACACCTCACCTGAAAACCCAACCTAGCTAAAGTTAACACCACTTATGAATATGCTTATTAGAACATGTTCTTGCACAGCTCTGCCAGTAGATGATATTTCCGTAATACCTTGTGGAAACTGCCTACCATCCTTCTGTCTCTACTTTAGGTGTTGCCAGACTACCTAAAGGCTTTGCTGGGTGTAGTTCCTCAGGGTAAGCCCAGTGATCAGCATATGCAACAGATTGCCCGGCTGGCGGCTCTACAGCACCGTGCCAAAGACGCCATCTACTTGCCCACTCTGTAAATATACTGTTTTTGTTTTCCACCATGAATCATTTCCCCTCTATAGAAACGGATGAGAAACTGCTCACTCATGCATAACATCAATCCAATTAATGCACTTGACATAAGCTAACTGTCATGTAATTAAACGCCTTTGGGGTCTAGTGTCACAAGGCCTGTTGTGTTGTTTTTGTGTTCGTCTAGCCGTGAGGTGCAGGAATGTGTCCCCTCCCAGTTCTACAGCAAACAGGGTTCCCAACAATGGCTGAATGCGGTAACACAGCACATGCAGTACGTCCAGCCTTTAAACCCACACCAGGCCCGTGCACAGTTTCTTGGTAAGTCGCCAGGATTTTGTGAATGTCTGCTTTACTGTTAACATCAATGCAGCAAATTGTACATAGATTGGGTCCTATATAGTTGACTATTTTCACTTAGATTTCAAAGTATTTCAGTATTTGAACAAACACATGGCTTCAAAAGCAGAGCGGGAAAATATTTAGATACCAAAAATGATTAAAACTCCTAATGTACACAAAATGTATTCTTTGTAGAGAATATTTCTTCGTTATTAATATGAGCTGAGTTTTTGATGACACTGTTACGTGTTTGTCTTCAGGTCTGGTCAGTGCCTTCCCAATGTTCGGTTCCTCTTTTTTCTACATACAAAGTTTGAGTTCTTCATCGATCCAGGCCCCCTGCATCTTGGCTGTAAACCTAAATGGACTTCATTTCCTTAACAAGGACACCCATGTGAGTAAAAAGCTAGATTTGCAGCATCAGAAATCCATAAAATCTTTCTGTATGTGTTTTCCATTTTTAGATTGTGGGTTTTTTGACGGTATACTTCTTATTTAGATTGTTCTAAGCTTTTTAGGGGTTCAAATACATTTTTTCTTACAAGTCTAATAGCACCCTTTTGTGGTTTAAACTGTATGTTGCCTTTCAATAAAACAGGCCAAGGTTATACATTTTTCAATTCAAAAATCATATGTGTTGATTCGTTAATTTATATCTGACAAATAAATGACGCAGAACAAGAGTAACGGCTACTGTTTAATTAGTCTTTGAGATTGCTGCGTTTCCATTAAAATACATGCGAAAATGTTTTGTATTATTCTAATGTAAAAAAAAAGGCATAATTTCGCATTTACAGTGTTTCCATTTAATAAAAACTGTCCAGGCAACTCATGTAATCCAAAAATTGTTTCCATTGCAGTTTTATGAAATACACCAATTTTGGTATTGTGGAAAAAAAACTCATCCTAGGGCGAAAATTAATAGGGTTTTTTATGAATTACAATTTGTGCAATTTAATGGTAAATGGAAATGCAGTTTCAAGACGTCCCCTGAAAACTGGAATCACCTTAATCTTCATAGAAGATGAAAAATATTATTAGAATTGTCTAATAAAGTAACTTCAAGGGAAATGTAAAGTAAAATGAGTAAAATTGTAGAAATTGACATTTTTAAAAATATCTTTAAAAAAGTGCATATTTGTATGATCATGAAGACAGTCCTTCAATAAAAACGTCAATAAAAATCTGGTACAGCAGATTCACCCTTTGTGAATTTTTTTCTTACCATGAATACCCCTCTGAATCAAAAGTATTGATGAATGTCCAAAAGTACAATAACTGATTATAAAATAAAAAAGATTCTACTTAATCTTTTAATTTTAGGATTTAAATATTAGGCATTTTATTCTTTCCATCTCAAATAAATATATAACATAAATATGTTTACTGGGAAGGAATCAAAATAAATACAAAATAAAACCCCTCATAAACTTGTATTTATAAAACTGGAGCTCCTCTTAGTAACTTTCTTGTAATCACATTTAAACTTGATGAATTGGGAACAAAATACAGAACAAACATTATAGTAGGACTGACTTGATTAGTTTTAATTTGTTTCAATCAAGACACCTGAGCTGCTTTAAAGATCTCTGATAGCTCAGTGTGGAAAACAACTGATCCCAGGCTGTTCTCTACATCCAGTCTGTTCCTCTGCTTGGTTAGATGTGTGTCACAGCTGAAGATGAACTCAAACATATATGAAAAAATGACTTTTGTGAAGCTTGTAACATTTTTCAATTTGGTCCTCTGATAGCAAAACAGATCCCAGCCCTATTTTACTTTACTACCTAATAAATAAAATAGAGATATAAAAACACAGACCAGTAGGGGTACGATTACCCCCTGTTGGGAATCAATGTGTTTAAATTTTTAAAAAAAGACAACTTTCTATGGTTGTTTTCATTATGCATTATCACAAATGTCCAAAAAGGAAAAGATTTTTTTTTTAAAGATTATTTCAGCTGTGCTGGTTTTAAAAAACATATGATGAAAGTTAATTTGTGTTTTTTTAAATATAAAGATGATCTGTTCTTTTTTCAGGGGGAAATTTATTTTACGGCAGTGCATTTTGAAAACAGGAACTAGAGACTTAAGTTTGCATGTATGTGATTAATAATTCCACCTTACACTACAGGCTCGAAAGCAAATATAGATCTTAATGTTGCGAAATTGTCCTTTTTCTTGCAGCATTTTTAGTTTATTTTAATTTGACTTTTTTTTGGTATGAACCTAGCCTTTATGCAAAAATCTATGCGTTTGCATTAGGGTTGAGGTTTGTGCCATTCCCAAAGCTTAATTTTAGTCTGTCATCACAGAAGCAAGGAAATTGGTAAGCTAGTTTAACATCACAGTGAAGGGATGCTAAGCAAGAAAGAAACACCCACTCCAAAGGCTGTCCATTAGCACAAGCCACATGCCCTCTGGAGAACATTGTTTATAATCAGATGAGAGAAGCGTCTTCAAGGTCAGGCTCTGAAAATAACTAGATGTCAAGTGGTGGAAGAGTCATCCTGAGGGCCTGCTTCTTTTCCAGTTGTGCTGAGGACAATACAAACACCACAGAGAGGTACCTCCAAATTATTCCATGTTCCATCAAATCAATGGGTCATACATGAAAGTCCAACCAAATCTGTAGCTAATAGGGAATATAACTTCAAACAGACACCAGAACTGGTTTCAGAGGAAACAAAGCAGACTAACATCAAGCATCTGCAATAAACACAAACTCCACCCAGTTTAAAATTTATGTTTTGAAGAAAAAGCAATGCTTTTATTTAACATGTTTATGAGGTTAGGGAAAATCAATGATAGATTCAAACTTGTTTTAAAACCATTTAAGGTGCTTGTTTTACAATCTTTTTTTATCCTTAAAAATACATTTTAGATAAATCCTTAAAAGCCCAAAGATGAATCTGACATTGATGTTGCTGATAATTTTATTTAACTTCTAAACAGAACTCACCACTTTCCTGCAGTCAGTACTCATTTTTTAATATAGCAAACAGAGTTCCCTAAAATCAAATTTCATTTCAACGCCTTATAACTGTTGAGCTCCATATTTGCACCTTCTATAAACAGGAAACTCCAAACGATAAAAAAGAGTTGAAAATATTGTTTTTGTTTATATTTATTAGTGTGTGTGTTATTATTAGGACACCATGGTACGTTTCCCCCTGAAGGAAGTGCAGTCCACTCGCACCCAGAGACCGACTTCAGGCTCCAGCTACCCATACGTGGAGATCATGATTGGAGACCTGCTAAACCAGAGGATCACGCAGCTGCAGCTGGAGCAGGTGTGCAACTTTGCAAGCAGTGCTCACACATAAGAAAGAATGAGCAAACAATAAGCATTGCTATATTTATGCAAAGTAAGATTATCTTAAGGGGCATTTTTGAGCAGTGTGTTTGTGTTGTTTCCAGGGCCTCGAACTGTGCAGAGTCATTGCCATGCACATGGAGAACATGCTGTCATTCAGAGAGAAGAGACTCACCTTGCCACCCAGTGAAATTACCCTGCTTTAGCGGATAGATCCCACTTCAATGCCTTATGAGTGCACTATATCTACCTCTGAAATATTTTATATACATTTTTTTAGGCCTTTATTTAGTAGACCTTTCTATTTGATAGAATTGAATGGAATGTTTCTCTTGTATATTAGGTATTAAAAATTTTATTTTGTTAACAATGATGTGTATTTTTTTTAAATGAGAAATATATTTGCACTTACCATAGAAAGAAGGAGTTTTTTGGCAGTTTAGCATTCTATGAGAAAGATGAAAATGTGCAAAGTGAGCAGTAAACATGTTTAAGATAATTTGCATGCTACATTAGAAACAAAAAGGATGGATTGTCTTTTACTAGACTTGAATACAGGTTTGAATTTAACCTTATCAGTCAGAAATGAGGTGTTCACTTGTATAGGTGCAGATTAATTCTAGGAGAACAGAAACAAGAGAATGCTACAAACTGATTAATTCTTCTCTCTTTGCCATAAACAAAAGTGAAGTAATAATCAGATAGCCCAATAAAAGGGACTGATTTTAGCAGATAGACACTTGAATGTCCAGTTTGCACAACAAATGTTTAATAATGTATATTTTGTAAATGATTGTTGTTGACAAATAATGTGTTTGAATAATGCTGGACATTAAAGTTCGTAGCATAACCTCTAATGTATGGTGTGCCAAGATGGTGCCTTGCCAGTCTTTCTATGCCTAAAATTACCTTATTTCTATCATGTTATATGGATTAAATCTAATGTATTTAATTAAGACTTATTTGAGAGGACAACATAAAGTAGCATATAGATCTTAAGTGTAAACAAAAAATCTTTATCATTTAATACCAATGAAATTATGAAGATATGGCTTAAAACATCTCACTAAAGTATTTTTAATCCATTATATCAAATGGATGAGCATAGCACCACAAACCTAAATCATGATGCCACTATACTGAGGCAAGGAAAGGCAAGTAAGGCATTTAATTGGAGGAGAGGGCAAATATTTAAGGGAGTGCCAAACCTTACAGATGGGAAAATATGTGCAATTGTTGGTCATCACAGACAACATATATCTGACCTTAAATTGAAACGTAGAAAGAAGATTTTTTTCTTCATCTTCTAAAAAAAAAAAAACAATAAGCAGTATGCAGTCTATTCTAAACGATATAAGTGCATGTGTTCAGCTTGCTCTGTCCCTGTCTGTTTTCCTGCATAGGATTGGCATATTTTTTAAATATAAATACTGACTACTCAACTTACCCTCTTTTGCATTTAAGCTGCATATATCATTACACCCTATTATGAATTATTATTTCACAGAGCGCCTCAATGTTTTCGTTTATTTTGATTCTAACTCCTATTGGCTACTTTTCTTGAGTACGTTTAGTTTTGTGCTTTCAGTTAAATTTTTACCATCCGCAGTGCCAATTTATACCAGAGGCATAAAACGGTGTGCCCCGTATTACAAAACATGCGCGCCTTTCTGAAATTCTCGGGCGCGTGGGTGTATCCGAGTCGTTTCTCGCAGATTTCTTTGCCGTCATTGGTTAAGAATGACGAGTTTCGTGTGAACTGGGATTGGGAGGGGGGCTGTGGTCAAACCCACAACGACCTAAACAGCCCCAGGAGGAGAGGAGAGGAGAGGGTAGAGAAGAGTTGTCCTCGTTGCAGCAGTTACTGCTGTAGCCCCGCGTTTAAAGCCTGTATGGGTTAGCCCCCCAGTTAGCTAGCCTAGCATCGTCCGTGGCGCCTCTCCTGCAGCGGTTAACTCCGGTTCGAGTGCTCCCCGTTTTCCCCTCGGTCCCACCCGGTCTAGCCCGTTAACCGCTTCGAAGATGATGAAGTTCAGGTTTCGTCGGCAGGGCACCGACCCGCAGAGAGAGAAGATAAAACAGGAGCTTTTCGCTTTCAACAAGGTAAAGTAACGGGACAAGGATGGGAGGGAGGCTGTAGGGTTTCCTCATCTTCTGCAGCTTCGCCCCCCCTAAAAACCCCAAACAGCTGAGCTGGCTGCAGTTTTGATGGAGATCGCCCTGCAGCATTTCACCTGGCTTCTAGTCTGTGTTGTTCATGTATAGAGATTTCCACATTACTGCTTCTGATCAGGCTGATTGCAGCCTCAACTCTTTTGTTGTTACATGGATTTTGATGTTGGTTGTTACCTGAAGTTCAAACTATCACATGGTGAAATATGTTCTGTAAAACAAATATGAAGCAACATTAAAATACAGCTCCTTACAGAGGTTGATTTATTTTATTGTTTTCTTTATTTTTATTGGAAATCAAATACTGTTTTTTTTTTTTTAAGCCAGCTGAGAGGGTTTAAAAAAATGTTTGCTCCATGTGTTTGAGTTGATGACCTCACCAGAGGCATCAGCATCAGTCTGATAAGCTACCATTAGTCAACATTTCCTCTCATGAAAATTTGCAGATTACGACATAAACATTGAAGCATTTGAGTACAGCTGAGCGATATGGCTTTAAAATTAATCTCAGATTGTTTTCCTACCAAATCCTATTAATTCATTGGTTTTCTCACTTAAGTTTTGTAAGAAAAATGTCATATATTGCTTTTAAAAACAGGCTTTGAATGAAATTTGATTTGTGAAACATGCTTGTAAAAATAATCAACAAACAATAAGAATATAACAATTTAGATAGTTGAATTGTTGCATTACACATGGAGGTAGTTTAACTGTTATGAGGAGACATCTAAGAACGAAAAGTGATGAACTGATGTCAGTCTGAACCATGAAGCCCAGTTAATAGATTGGTGGGGGAAAAAAATCCAGATTTTCCAAAAAAAAAGCTTCATAACACACACAGACAGACACAAAAAACAGTTACTGACACGTATGCTTCCTCTCTCATGGCTCTGTTCAGTGCAATGGCTGGTTACACTGTCATTAATCAAAATTAGGCTGATCTGCTGTGTTTTAACTAGCGTAATGGCTGCTTAAACTGTTTTTCAAACACATATACATCCTTATTCTTGCATATATGTGAGAAACCAGGCAGGTGAGCTACAGCTGCAGGTGGATCAGAGCATCATTACACCGGTTTAGTCCGATAGTTTGCATGTTAATAGAGAAAAGACCAGTAGAAATAGTAGGCTTTAATAGTAAAGAGGCAAAAAAGAAAAGGAATTGGTTCAGCAGGGGAGAAAAAAAAATAATTTTCTTTATGTGTAGCAGATTGTATCTAAAGTACATTGATTTTTACATCAATGTCTGCATATAGGTTTAACATATTGGTGGTGGTGGTTCTGTCCTCTAACCGGGTCTGTTTTAGATCAACTGTAAGTAAGCTTAATTAATAAAGCTTTATTTATTGAACACTTTTTATGTTACAAAAAGTATTTAACAAATGTCTGAGAAAAAAGAAAGCACAAGAAAGCCCACCATAAGCCATACAAATTAAAGATGATGTTGAAGTCCAGTTATGTGGATTAACCAAATCTTATTTGGAGAAAAGTTGTATATAATAAGAGTATTCAAAGAAAAACTAAAATGTATTAAAAATGAATAGGTATAAACTTTAACGTTGATGACTGCTCTGTTAGTTCATACTGGTTCTACTGAATAGAAATGAACAACCAGATTATTATTGTCACCCCCAAACGATTCAGATCAGAAAATAAAATGCTTGGAAATGTAATGTGAATGTGAAAAACTTGAGCATTTTGAAATTTTCTGTCCCATTATCACTATGCAAGTTTGTCCACTGCTGGTAAACCTTTGGTTTCCCAACATTTGCTGTAATTCTTTGTGTGGTTAGGGGGCCAGGGGGAATCATTGATTGTTTCTGGATGACCTGCAGCCTGGGCAGTCGAATCTCTCAACTATACAGTTGTAGTGTCCAAAAATGAGTCAAATTTGTAGTGTTGTAGCCTTGAACTGAGATTAGGTAAGACTGAAAGGTTTTTCAAAGAGCAAACATTTCATGTTGAAAGATAGTTAGTTAATATTGGCTCTACTGAATAGAAATGAACAACTAGATTATTATTGTCACGCCAAATGATTCAGAGCAGAAAATAAAATGCCTGGAAATGTAATGTAAATGTGCAAAACTTAAGGATTTTTACGTTTTCTTTCTCATCTCTATGCAACTTTGTCCTTGCAAACCCCTCCCAGTTAAGCGGTGCCTCTGTGTGGGATTCTCACGGTGAAATACTGTACATACTGTAATTCTGGTATCACAGTGACTCACTCCTTTCCCTACAGTGAGGTCACAAGCTTACTTGTAGAAATGTTGGTAAAAGTAACTTTTAAGGGGAGTATTGTGGACTAATCACCTTAAAGAATGGGTTTAGTAAAATATTCAGGTCTTACTCTGCTGATGACATCAGCAATTGCCTAACAACCATTGTGTACATGCTGCAAATCATAAAATTGTTCTTATGGCCATTTGCAAATGATTCAAAGCCTTTAACCTTCTCCAAATTTAGTCAAGCAGTCTCTTTAAAGAAATAAATGTTCTGTTAAGTGTAATTTTTTTTTTTGTTTGCCTGATTAAATAACGATTCAGTAAGATATGCATTCTCTCTTGAGTCGCTAAAGCTAATCTTTGGTTAAAATTATTACATTGAGGGAACGAAAAGGGGTAGCTATGACCTTTGAATGTCCCATTAAATATTTTGATAAATAATTTAATACCCCTGGAAAAAAGCAGCTGAAATGAGCGGCTGGGAGTCTCTGCTGAGTCTGCTGCTTTGACGGCCTGATCCCAGATAAGTGGAAGACGGGTGACCAGGCATTTTAAATTCGAATGCTATTTTCTAGAAATGTATTTATTTATCTAAAATGCATATAAGTAATTTACTCTGTGTATATTCTTTTGTTTCCTTGCTGCAGAGTCATGGTTGAATTGTTTAAACTGTCAACTAGACCCATCAAACTCTGTGATCGTGTCTGAAGGAGGAAGCTTGGTCTATGGGACTGATTGCAGATATTTTAGACCAAGATAGGGGCTTAGAGGCAGGAGTTTTTTTTTTTAGACTTTGGGGTAAATAAAGAAAACATGCAACAATTTTATTTGAGTTCCTGTTGCATTCACCAACATAGATATTGAGATATCTGTTAAGATTCTCAGTCATCCAGGTCATGATCCAGTTTGACAGTTTAGGCAACTTGACATGAAGTTTGCTAGAAAACAGATTTTTTAAAGATAGATATTGAGCTGCACAGATTTGCTTAGACATTTAAAAAATAATTTTTGTTCATGCATTTACTTATTTTATTTCCCAAATTGAATTTGTGTTTTTATTTGCTTTCTTTTCTACTTCAAACATAAAACATGTTTGGCCCCAAGGTTTGTTGTTTTCACAGAGTTGAAAGCTCTCTAAGGGCTGGGGTGAGAATCTTGGGGTTTCACACTTCGAAAAATGCAACATGACCAAAATTGAGTGCCTCTGCAATTTAAAAATTACATAAAAAAAAAAAAAAATGCAATTATGTTGGAAATGTAATTGTTTAGCTCTATCTAAGAATTATAGCAAGATTTTAAGAAGTTGTAATAATTTTTGTTGTAACTTCTCTGTATTTTGGAAAACAACCAATCAGACATCTGTATCTGTTTAGGAGTTGCCCTAGTCCTTTTAAGATATTTATTATTAGATGCCATTATTTAAGATGTATATCTAAAGTGACACTGCATAATTTTTGAACCCAGTTCTGGCTTAATTTAATATGTATTGAATGACTTTTTAGGCCATATACTACACTTGTTATAGATGCTCTGTGTGGGCTGCCCTCCTCTTACCTACAGTATTCTGAGCTTACCTTAAACATGAAGCTATATGTACAAAACGAATCGGACACCAACCTGATTAGATATATATTTTATTCTCTGTTGTGGGATTTAATCTAGAGGGGTGAGTAAGGCCTTGAATTTTCAATCTCCTGGTCCAAAGTGGTCTGCTTTTAAACACAGAACGAGACTGTTTGATTTTATGACTTTGCAATGTTGCTAAAAGTTACAGCATCTATTAAATCATCTGTTTTGGGTCACTAATTACCTAATTTTGCATTCTGTAATTGTATATTACATTTTTGTATGATATACCGGTATGAAAAAAAATAAATGGTGCATTTGATTACATCCCTGAAAATGTACTTTTAATCCATGATATATTTATATATTTTTTTAATTTTATTCTGTCTCTTTTTAACTTTTCTAAATGTGAGAAAGTGGAAGGCCTATAGATGCTTTTACAAATCCCTTTTCTTTTGTATCGATCTGAAGATTTAGCATAAATATGTTTACATTTATTTAGTTTTATCCTGATTTCAGAGATGCACAGTATAACCAATTGTAATTGTCATCTCATTATCGGTGTGCAGTATTGGAAAGAACTGGTTGGGCTTAATATTTGAGGTATGCAGTATCTCCAGTTCATGCATTTTTTTTTTTTCTGAATATCAAGTATTTTTCACCAGTTGGACGGACTCTAACTAATGGTTCTTTAAGTCAATGTTTATTTTTATTGGCTGAGTTGTCTTTGCTGGCCGGGACTGGTGCCGAGTAGAGGTTATGAAACAGAAGAGTCAGAAAGGTGCAAGTTAAGTGAAGTCAACACTGCAATTTTCAGCCATTTAATTACAACTGCTCTACTGAGCAACATTTGATGTACTTTCAGCAGCTCAGAGCGTTTTTGAACATCAGCACAAGAGTAAAGCTCAGACTGGCCTTTCTTACATTATCCAGATAACCTTTGTTGCTTCTGATGTTGCAAATGTTCCTGACAAAGACTTGCCAAAAGTGGTTAGGGTCTAAAGTATATTTTATGTTTAGTGTCTTTAAGACAAAAAAAAATCAAAGCTACTACATAAAAGATGACAAAGGCAGCCATAGATATTTATATCTATGTCAGTATCTCAGCACATTTAGGCTAATCTGCCATAGAGGCAGAATCACATTTATACTAAGAGGAGATACACTGGTTTAGATCCAGAGACGATGGTCTGTGTCAGCTTGATTTTTTTTTATATGTATTTATATATACGGTAGGTTTTGTTTTTGTTTTTTTTTGCGAAATGTGATAACATAGTTTTGCTATTGGCTTCCTGTCGGATACATTGTTTTGTAAAATCCTTTTAGCACAGCTGCGACAGTTTTTTCTTTTGCCTCCGTTGTTTGTTGCAGAAGGACTGGCAGATTGACCACTTAATCTGGGTCTTAACGGCAACATTTGTCCTTTTCTTTCCCTGCAGATTAAAAGTTTGGATCATTGAGATCTTCTCTTGGGTTCCTGAGAGTCCTTGCTATTTTTCTTTTTTTTTTTCACCTCTCAGATAGATTCCTGCATTCTCTTGGCTTCTAATGCAAATCTCAGTCTGTTCATCTAAACATGTCTTCAGTGACACCCACTAAGTAAATGCCTTTAATAGCGGTGGTGTGTGGGTGCTGTACAGAGTCAGCTCATCTGAACGGTGTATCATGTTTAAAGTCCATAAACTGTTTGTTTTGTTGGAACAACATGCCTCTTTTACTGTTCTGTACCAGCTGCTGCAACTGACACAGAGGTGGTCTGTCTGCAGGAGGCTGGGTTTGTTTCTAATCACTTTGGCTTTCTAAAGACAGCAAATATGGATGCTTTACTTTATGTTCTAATAAAGAGGAAGACCCTGGTGAAGTCGTTTTTAAAAAAATGTGCTGACTTATTCCCTGAAGCTCTAAATGCATTCCCAGCTGGCTGCCATGCCGTGCCATGGGCAGAAGGGGAAAAATGCCTGTGAATTGATGTTGATCCCAGTTAACAAGGTTTGCAGAGCATGGCAGTAAATTGTCGGCGCTGCCATTCAGTGGCCTTTTAAAAAAAGTTTCTTTTGACTTTATTAAGGGGGGTCCTCCCTTTTAGACGCCTCTTTGACTAAACAGTCTGGCTTGAGGGGAAAAAGCTGAACGTATTTTAAGAGAAATATGAGTTAATAAAGTTTATTGACTTTGTTGTGTCAGCTGGTAAACTCCAATTGTGTTTTTTCTTTTTTTCTCCTGTGTCTTCTTCCTCTCAGACTGTGGAGCATGGGTTCCCCCACCAGCCCAGTGCCCTGGCCTTTGACCCCAAGCTGCAGCTGATGGCCATCGGCACAAAGTCAGGAGCCATTAAAATGTATCCTTTATCACTGGTGAGCTTTTGGTTCCGAGTTTGCTTCTTTTGGTTGTCATCGCTCCTCAGATAAAAGCTGCCACGGCACAAAAGACTTCAGCCCACATTTTCTGAGAGAATGTCATGTGGCAAACCATCGTCATGTGGAGAATATTTGTGACATGAAAGGAAAGTGATATATCCATGCTAGTAATATTTTAATGAGTTTTATTTGCTACGTTTCTTCCAGTGATGCAAAAATCTAGACTAAAATGAGACTTATTCCTTTTTGCAAATTAACAAACTCTAAATTATCTAAGTCTTGTCAAAGATTTTTGATTGGATTGAGGTTTGAACTTTGGATCGCTATAACACAAAGTTCATCATGATCTACACCATCCTGCTGTTGTTTGGGACTGTTATCCTGCTGGAATGTGAATCTTAATCCCAGTCTGAAGTCTTTCAAAGCTACTTCTATCATCCCATTAGCTCCAATTAGCTTTCATCTCCTTCTCCTTTTTAGAAATGTGTTCCCACTGCATGATGAAACCACCACCATGTCTCACAATGGGATGGTGTCAGCAGGTTTACATGGTGTTTTTTTTTTTTTTTTATTCCTCCACATATGTGGTTTTCTAAAAAGTGAGTTTTTTAATGTTCTTTGTTCTGTATCCTTCACAAAACACCTATGCTAATACTGAACAATGTTTCTGCTTCAAGAGATTTTTGTTTATACTTGATCTTGTGTCAGGGTCTAACTGAATTTGAGGATTTTCAGATTTTTAAAAAATGCATACTTTATGTCCTCATTGGAGTTATGGTCTATCCCATAAAATGCATGAAGGGTTTTGGTAATAATTGGACCCAAATGGTAGAGGACAAGCTTTGACGATATGCAAGTAAATATTAGAAAGTCTAACCTTCCACTTGGTAATCTATAAAATGCTAGAATCATCTGTAAGTCTGTAAGTGTTATTCAGAATATGAGAAGCAATCAGAGAAATAAGTAAGCCTCTCAGGCCGAAAGCCATAAACAAAACCCAAGAATACGGAAACTGATTTCCTTCCTTTGCTGTCAGTTTGAATCTCTCTTATCTCTACATCAGCTCTGCAATTCAGTTTCAAACCTTCTGCTCCACATAGAGATGCTCTGCTTCTTTTGACTTCCTGCTGTCAAGTGCAAGGTCTAATGATAACCTATTGGGCCATAAGTGTTTTCTTTATGTAGCAAATATTGCTGAGACATTGCTGCTCTAGGCTGCTTTATTGTTGCTGTTTTTTAAACGGAGGAAATGCTGATCAGTTGTGATTGTAGAAGAGCTGTTTATATAACACTGGTCTGCTGAGCGGTGTGTGATCGCTGTGGGAACAAAGGCGGGGAGCAGAGGACTCATCAGTCGCTCTTTACCAGACATTTCTTCGTTAATAATGTATTATTCAGCTCTAGGGACATGCATGTAGAGTTTTTTTTTTTTTTTACTTAAATTCATCCGAGTCAACAGGCACAGACTCCTTTCTTCTTATTTGTGAAAGTATTGGGCTCTATAAACATAGTTGCTTCTTACTGTGAATCAATGCGTTTTGGAAAAAAAATAAGAAATATAGAGTCTTCTTTTAACCTTTTCTCTTTTTTTTTTTCAGCCCTCCATGCATTCATAGTGACCTCTTCTATTTTTAAACTGAAAAACTAGCTATTGAGAAAGGAAATGGTATTGTTATGATTATTTCTCCAAAAGGCAGTTCCTTGATGTGCTTACATCAGGAGTATCCTTCCTCCTTTTCTGGCCCAGGGCACCACCAGGTTCTGATCACACAGGGTAATTGGGAACACTGAGTGAAGCTGCACTCGGAAAATCATCAGTTTGGCTTGTTGAAAGCCTTGCAGCAAAACTATAATTTGGCCTAGGGTTTCAGTTATGTCAGAAATGCTAACAACTCGGCGGCTCATGCACTGTGTGCACATGGTGATATTTTCTTACTTGTTATTCCTGCCACAGGCAACGCCGTCAGGACTTCAGTGACATTTCCAATGCAAGTTCTGATTTTCTGCTGTGGTTTTATGAAAGATGTGTTATTGAGCTCAAACAGGCCATTTTCTGGTTACATGACAATCCTACCAACTAAAAACCCACAAATGTTTTGACCTTGATGTTTAATGTTGTTTGGCATGAGCTATATTAGCATTAGTTTTCTCTTTAGATTTAGTGTGGAGCAGAGGAGATCTAAATTGGTTGTAACAAACATGCAGGTATTTTGATCACCATTTGCATTCAGGGAGCTAAATTCAGTCTGTTAAGATGTATTCATGTATGAAAGGAGGGTGAAGCCTGCAGATGCATTAGAGTGGAGAATTGGCTCTTTGAGGCGCAGCTCTGAGAGGGGAGAGACAGCGAGACTGGTGGTACCAGGCACTTGCACCCCAGAGACGGATGGAGATAAACAGAGGAAGCAAAGATGGAGGGAGAAGGAAAATTAAATGTAAAAATAATATCATAAAATACTATTCTGACTTCTCACCATGTCTTTAATGAAGTTTCAGCTTGTTTAGTATTGTTAAGACTAACAACCCAAATATATATTTTGAAGTCAATGTATAATAATAAGAATACTTTACACAGTACATATTCTATACATATACTTTGTGTAAACCTTTATAAAACCTGGATATAATGCGTGTTAAGATTTATCAAGAAATGAAAATGATGAACTGCCAGGTTTGGAAATATTCAGGCCAAATGTCAGTAGTTGTAGCAAATATTAATTTGTGGTGATGTAAAAACAAAAACTGGAAATGCATAAATTAGTATTTATATAAATGTTTGAATTTTTTTTTTTTTTACTAAATCTATTCGTGTTGATGATTATTTTTCTTTTTTATACCTTTACTGTCATTAAATTGTATCTGTCTAGTCTTATCATGAAGTGAAGGCGGGACTAAAGGTTGATTTTTATGCTTGATATGTCTGCGATGACAAATTTTTAGCTTCCGTGTGTCTCCATGCAGCTTTCGTGCATTATGAATTTCCGCACAGCACAACATTTTTAACTATAGCTTTGCGTGGAAAAACGTGATGCTCAAGCAACAACCTGTAATATAATATAATGCACATGTATATACTTCTAGAGACGTCTTATGATTCTATCTTAAATATCATTAAAAACTAAAAATTGCTGTCACTTTTGCAAGACATGCGGTGCCGTTGAAAAACTTGAAAATGGTCCTATGTATCGTGTTGCTGTATACGCCGCACAGTATAAAAGCTTCAAACTGTGTCTCATTGTCGGCGCAAACATACCTGTGTCAGGCATAAATTAAGTTTAAACACTGAATCCACAGCAAAAAACTCAAATTGTTAAAATAAACGTGTAAACTCAAATCCACCTCGGTCCTGTGCAAATACGCTTACCACTGCCGTGCAGATCAATGAAGTTCCGCATGAATGAAGCCTGGCCGGACGCCGCAGCGGTCTCTGAATCAACAGCTCCAGAATTTCCCGCGTCAAACAGGAAAATTTGAGCGCCAGACAGAAAAAAATCTCACTGAATTTAAGAGTAAAATCAACCCACCAAGCTACGCTTTCTTGAATAGCGAAACCAAACAGGAAAATCAGGAACAGAGGCGCTATAGGACAGCCTGGTGTAAGGGAATTTATGAAGCCCGCTAACGTATTGGCAAGCTGTTGTTTAAATTTCTCTTAGATATTGTCATTTTGAAATCTCTATCAGGAAAAGTGTGATTACAAGGGAATGGCAACTAAAAAATAAAATAAAATGTCCAACTTAGCTCAATGATGAGTTATGTTTATTTCAGTAGACCATGAGGGGCCCCCCACGTGGTCCTTGAGGGCCCATCATTGGTGACCGTTGCTGTAAAGTGTAAAACTGTTTGCCAAGATATTTGATATTTTTCTTTGATCCACCACAGATGATCCAGACAGAAAACACTTGAAGCAAACCATGGCTCTACTTTTTGGGCTTTCGTTTCTCTTTTCATGGATGAAGAAATATTCTTCACTTGCTTGGTAGATAAGCAAGAAGTGAAGAGTCAGATGGTTCCAACTACTAGTTGTTACCATACCCATGCCTGCTGAAGCTTTAAGTAGCCTGTTGTCTCTCTGTAATTAACCCCATGGAGCTATTGTTTGGGAGGTTGATGTCTGGTTGCATAACATGTTGTTGTGGTGAAAGCTGTAATTTCCAGAGATTCTGCAGGTAAAGATAGATTCAGGGTTCCTGCACTGTCTCTGGAAGTTAGGAGGGTAATATGTCCATGGTTTAGGTATGTGTTAAAAATAAAAATAAATAAATTAACTGTGTTTAAAATAATTGTTAATATTCCAGACTAAAGCTTCATAAATGTGCTGCTTATTTGTGGTATAGTTAAATGAGTATTTTCACTGTAAGATATTAGGGGTTTAACTCCAGTACAGTAAACTGATCAGGTCCATTGTAACAGTCACACTGCAGCTGCAGCAGCAAATACAGTCTCTGAATCTGAATTTTGGCATAATTCAGATTTGTTTGATTTATAAAACAATCTGAAAGACTGGCAATTGTTGTAATGTTGAGCAGCCTGTAGACATAAGGACAGGCATTCATGAAAATTTGGCCATATTGGCCTGTTAGTTCCCCACCTGAGAGAATCGCACAGAAAAGAGTGACAGCCATCTGGAGCTTTGCCTGGAATCATTCATTCCACACTTATGGTTGTAATTCACTGACACAGGTGTTCATCCCACCTTTCCAGCATTTATTTCCATTAATGTGGTGAAACTCCCCTGCTGTTCTGCAGAACCAAAATGTTATGTGACCCAGCTCTATTGTTCGAGTAAAAGATATTTAGTTTTAGTGTTAGTCATAGGGAAGTCGTATTTAAATTTCAAATCATTTTGGTTTAAACATGTATATAAATATACATGTATTATTTATCAGACGATATTGTCCCAAAAGTTAAAAAAATTCTATTTAAAAAAAAAAATCCTGTCTTGAAATCTGTGGGGTTTTTTTTTGTTATCTTATGCAGGCCAGTTAGTTATACGATGGCTTGTACACCTAAATTCGGCCAATCATATATCAACGGTCATCTCTCAATCAAATTTTTTCGTTCACAGCATCTTGATTCATATGTCGCTGCTAATATACGCAACGATGCAATTAGAAATAAGAATAATTTACTTTAATATTGAGTTCCGTCCCAGTATTCACAGGGATGGACGTCTGTGCTTCTGCAGGCGTAGAGCTAACAGAACTGGCAGCGGTGCGAGGGAAGGGCTCAAACATGTACGGCTGTAAGCCTTCTACACCAAACCAAGCTTCTGCCGACCTGGCGTCCTTTTCCACAACAACTTCGTCCCCACTTTCCTCCTCTAAATAAAAAATGTATGATGGAGGAGACTCATCCATGACCTTTGACACCAAACTCTCCTCCTCTTGCATGTTTCCGCTGTCCATAGCGTTCCTTGATAGTGTCGTTGCTATGTGCTACTTGGTCCCAATGTAATTTCCCATTGAAAACCTATTAGGACAAAGTTGCTAACTGGTTAGCAAGATGCTTCCGACAAACCGGCCACAACCTAATTTGCTTGCAAACCTTCCGCCACCTCAACCCCGCCCCCTTGATAAACGACCAATCACATTCACCTTATTCGCTCGTGTAAAGTCAGGCACCACTCAGGAGAATTCGGAAATGCAACAGTTGGAACAGAAGTTTCCCTAAGACTTTAACCTCTGCTGTTTTCCCACCTTATATTTTTTTGTTAACTTTCATAAGTGTAATTGTTTCTAGTCTTACTTCTTCCTATTTGAGTTGTCATGTGTCAGTAGTCATGTCATGCTCTGATGTGTACTGCTGAAACCACATATTGGGGCTCAATAGAGGGAAAGGGTCGACATGTTTTTCTTTTTTTTTTCTTTATCCCCCCCCCCCCTCCTCCCACAGTGTGTCTGTTGAATGAGATCGTGTGCGGGGGTGGATGGGCGATCTTAAGCAGTCTGTCTCCTGTCCTGGAATGCATTTTGCACTGCCCTGGGTTAACCCCCCCACCCCACTTTGTGTGTCTGTATGCTGCATGCTTGCGTGGATTGGCAAAGTAAGAGCTTTGTTGCTGAGTCTAGTCTTAGTAAAGGGGAGCATTTAAAATGGTTTCCTAGACGACCGAGGCAGTTGCCTGGGATGAGGAGTGCTTGCAGCGGAGAGGATTTCCAAACTCTGCACCTCGACACATCAGATACCAGAGGGTTTAACTTGATCAATCGGTTTTTTCATTTCTTTTTTAAATTTGTTTTTAAGTTGAAAACAATTGCTTGATAGTCGGCTCTTGCTGAGTCACTTTGAAACTGTGACCATAAAGCTTTAGTATCAGCTAGCAGAGCGTGAGCTGATACTCGCAGAAGAGCTTTGATGCATGTTGATTAAAGATTGCTCATGTATTTATCTTTCTGCTGTGGTCCCATCTGTTGAATCTTAATTTAAATCCCCCAACTTGATTATGCATTGGGTCCATGTTTTTACCTCGCTGCTTTTCTGCTGAAGCTTATGTCCTGTTCCCAGTTTGACTGTAGCTGTGGTCACCACTGTTTGGTGATGTGAAACGGCTTTTGTTTTAAATGCAGAACATTCCAGGGAAATGAGTGCTTTCAGACTGTGATTCATGCACTTTTTGCGACATCAGGGAGACGACTAATGTTCACTGGAAAAAAGTACATTTTCCTATACAATTGTTGAGTTTCATTACACGTTAACCCATGTTCAGCTGTTTCAGCTTTGCAGCTTGATCATCCCAAATGTTTGTTTATCTCTTTAAAGTAAACATAATGTTTATTGTGGCAAGAAAAGTTAGTCTGTTGAAAGGGACGTATCATAAGTTCTTCCTTTTCCAATTCAATCATCAATCATAGATCTTGTGGTCTATAAACAGTGGAACTGCCATGCTTTGGTCTGAATTCCATGTTTATTGTTACTCAAATAAAATTAACTTTCACGAGGGAGTAAATGTTAAAAAGAAAAGCCTTTTTTCTTGATACAAACATGGTAATATGTAGGAAAAAATGTTTCATTAACCTAATTTGTTGAACTAATAAGATGCATCAACTGCAATTCATGAAACTGCTTATCAATCGGGTTAAGGTCCGGACATTCATTAGGCCACTCCAAATACCTCCCTCTTATTTTGTGAGTCAGTCAGAGGCACACATATTGTTGTGCTTTGAATCATTGACCTGCTGCATAAACCAAGTGTGCTTGAACGTCAGATCAGAAACTAATGGCCAGACATTCTGCTGAAAGATTTCCTGGTGGGCCTCATGGGGTCGTTAATAAGGTGGAAGTTAGGCAGTTCTAGACCTTCACATTTGCATATGTTCTCTTTGTGAGATACTGTGTTGGTTTTATGTACCATGTAACTAGATACAAACCATCCAAAAAGTTCCACTTTTGTCTCACCACTTTACCAAATGTCGCCCTAAAAGAAAAAGTAGAAAATGCTTCATTTTAAAGAGGCATTATGGAATTTTCTAAAGATGCTGCCACCTGTAGCAAAAGCACAGAACTGCGGCACTGTGCTGCTCGTTCTGGTACTCATACTTAAAAAGGTTATTTTTTTCACCTTACATGGAGTTACCATTCATGTCTAAGTTAAGCTGGATACTGGTTATTTCTGAATATCCATAAATCAATTATGAATTTAACACTTCGATTGTTTGGGAAGTTGGACCCATTTATCATACGCGCTTGACGTCACAACCACTGAACAGTGCGGGAACTTCGGACCCAAAGTAAATTCAGGAAAATAGTCCACAGGTTTATAGATGCATCGACACTGAACTACCGAGATGTCATTCTGCTCATCATGCCCAAAGTTGGTCCTTGGTGGACGCTATCCTGCAGGTTTTAGAGTTTTGCCTATCTCAGCACAGGTGAATTCCATTAATAGCTGATTAACAGACTGTTGCTGAATTGTAAACATCATAATAAGCTGTGTTAAAGCAGGAAAATCTCTAAAAGTTGCAGGAAAGTGGCCCTTTGGGCATGCCTGCTTTAGATGGTGTTCTTGGTTTGTGGAGACTAATTGCCAGAGTAATTTTGATCAGCCAGTAACTCCTGGGAGGGATAATTGGCTCAATTTAAAGATATATATATTTTTTGATTCCATTCATTCATCCATGTGTCCATTTTCCATCACACTTCTTTGCTGGGGTCGCAATGAGTAATGGTGCCTATCTTCAGCTGTCTACGGGTGAGAGGCGGGTAAAATCTGGGCAAAAGCCTTTAAGGCAAAAGCCTTGAAAATAGTTTGGACCCCTTTCCGGAGATGTCAGTTATTAAATGTCATCAAGCAAGTCACGGCTTAATCTGTAATATGGAAAGCCGAACAAGGCTTCAGTAATCCTGAGGCCCACCGCATCCTCTCATTTGCTCAGTACCACCACCCGCTCAAAGGAGCTGTGACTGGACATCTGCTTCCTGCGAGACTTCTGTCTGTCCAGGATCCCGTAGCAGGTGGACTTATTAACCTTTAGTGAGATTTTAATAAAAAAAAATAAAAAAATTGTCTCCTCTCCCTATGTCACAACCATACCCAGTCCCTGATTGGTTAAGGGAAAGTTAGCTGACAGGACATTTCAACTACTGCCAAGTTTGGCTGTGCCCTATCCATGTGTCAACTAAGCCCACTCACAGTGTTTCTTCGTTCTATCCGCATGCATGTATTCTCAAAATTCGACTTTCACTTCACTGACCGTTTAATCATCTGTGAATGAGCCTTTTCATAGAGATAACAGAAAACGCTGTAGGTACCTTTAAACCTACTTTTTGTAACTCTTGATGTTCCTACTGCCTAATCTTTTTAAATATATATATATATTTTTACTCTCCCTTATTTCCTTGTCTTAAACACATCCATGATGTATACCTTTTATATAAAAAGAGTCTTGAACTAATGATTTCCTTGCGTTTTGTGGCTCTACCTTTTCTTATTCTCTTTTGCTCCAAATATTTCTGTTGAACTCCTAACCCACACATCCTCATAATCAAATAGCTGCACGTGTGCAAACTCTTGGCAGCAGGTTGGACAGGCCTGTTTTTTACAGAACAAAGCATCTCCCCTGTTTGAAGCTAGTTGACGGGCCGTTGAATGAGGGAGTTGTTGTGCAAAAAAGCAAACATTTATGTGTTCTTACAAATCAATGTAGCTGCATCACTCGAAAGGAAAAAGTAGAAGAGAAATGTTAGCTTTCTGCTAACAAGGTTTCTTTCCTCTCTGGATTAGAACTATAAAGAGTGATTTCAGCCTGCATAGGCTGTTTCTTAATCTTTAATTTGCAGAAATATTTGTGTCTTTTTTTGGATTTTTAATGAGGGCATAAGCTCATGTTATGGATTTTGTTTGAAACTAACATTTTACTAAAGGTTCTCAACCCGTAGACCACCTGTCTCTAGAGTAGTGCCTCTTTCAGGGTATGTGGTTACGTCAGAGTTGCTACAGCAGTAAAAATTTGCGCTCGGTTGACTTTTATGCATCAAATGTTTTCAAAGGAATCTTTCTTATTGGGAATCTATATTAAAATGCCTTTCCTTTTTAAAGGGTTTCCCTAAATCTATTTGTTTACGGTCTATGGTGAAGTGCATCTTTTTTAAATGCTTGATGTTGATGTTAACAGAGGAGTCAAAGCAGGAGTGGCAATCTGCAAATGATGTACGTTTGTTTCTTTAGTTGGTGGGTGTAGTTACTTGGCTTGTCTCTTTCTTTGTCTTTTAACGGACATTTATCGTTGTTTTTCCAAGGAATGAACCAAGTGGATATGAGGGGTGGGCGTGAGGAGTTTTAGAACAAACCAGTCAAACATTTCTTATGCTTTTGAGACTCAATTGTCTTTGTGCGTGTGGTCAACTTTTGCACCTTTTCTTAAATCCAGGGGGCTTTGTCCTCTCTTCCTGTTCATTTCTGTTTTCTGCCACAGTTTTCTGTGTTATAGGGTGTTGGCTGAGTGTCCATAAGGGGGACAATGCCTTCTGTTTGTGTGTATTCAGACCGTGAAATCGTTTTATCCCCACTAACACTGCGTCTCCCTCACTCTCTATCTGCATCAACGGGCAGTTGCACTTGTATTGAGTTGTTGTTTTTTTTCAATCGAGACAACTTAGGGGTCTGAAATTATGCTCCTCAACAGTACAAAGTGATGCCTTTATTTGGAGTTTAAAACTTAGTGTTGATAATAGTTTCTGGATAAGTTGAGAGCAAGAAGGAAGGATTAGGACTGGAGTTGTGATGAGTAAGGTCTGGGGAACGGATTAGGATTTACAGAGTGTCTTGCATGGAGACCAAGTTATGAATCTGTGTGGTAGAGACTGTTTGGTCGGCTCATATTGGCATAGTGCGGTGTGGCTCTTTGTTGTTTTTTGCTGTTGGCAAATCTTGCAACTAGTAGACTGTTAGGCTGGTCTTCTTTTTTCTTTCATTCAAATCTTTATTTTTTTTTTCGTGGTGTTCTTTCTTTGGATTTCTACAAAATGTCTCAACTTGTGTGTTTTAAAGCTAAGTGCTTAAACTAAATGAGTAAACTTATGGCCTATGACGTGAGCTATGTTTTTTTATTACCAGATTATTTATGATTACCAGTTTAACATGAGAATTCTTGTATATTGTTTAAGTTTTCTTTAAAAGATTTCAGAGGCGAGATTTGATTTTGAAATAAGGGAGACTAGATGGAGTTAAATTTGTAAATATAGATTGCATCAAGATAACAAAAGGTGGGAGAAATGATTAGTCAACTCCAAGTACTCGTAATGCTGACCGATATTTAGACCCCATTGAGGGTGAAAGAGCTTTAATTAGACAAACTGACACAATTATTGAGGCAGTTGAGCTGCAGAGGCCTAAGCTTTGTGAGGAAGTGTTGACATCATAGCTGGGGATCCCTCCGCCAGCTGTTCACTGACACAATGCAACCAGGAAGCTGTCGAGGTCTCTGTGTGTCTCAGAGTTGTGAATCATGTGTCACACTTCAGCTTTAAGGTTTTACTGACTGACAATAAAAATATCTCATTATCTTCACTGTCTTCCTGCTCCATGGATATTCTTGTGTGGTACGAAAATGAGTTGCTTTTAGTCTCGGTCCTGTTAAGGGTGCAGCTGGGGGGTTAAAAGGCAAGGCTGTGACATACTCCCAAATAGCCATTAGTGGTCCCCCCTCCCCCACCTTATTCCACCCTAACATGTGCAGGAAGCCATATAAGTTTGTGATGACTGAGTTGGGAACAACATAAAATTACTGCAACAAAAATCCAACCACTTAGGATCACCTGGTTTCAGTCCAGCTATCTAATGAATTAAAAAAGGCGAAACATTTTTCTGGCTTGTTTGTTCTTATTGGCAGATTGTAGTTCCTCATTTATGGCTTTAAGCAGATATAAAGGAGCTTGACTAATATAAGCGAATAAAGTAAAGGAGTTTTAAAAATATATTTTTTTCCTCTGGACAAACTTTTCTATGCCGTTTCTGAGGTTTTTGGGCTATTTTAGAATGTTAGGTGTCACATTTTCAGCAACAAGTACCTTATAAAATCATTAAAAAACTTTGACCTTTTTTAAACATGTTTATTTCCTTTTAACAAACAAACTAAATTTAGCAGCATCCAGCAGCTCTGGGTGTTTAGTGGAATTTTCTCTATAATGTTTACACACTTAAATCTTTAAACATAGTATTTTTTTTACTATTTATTTAGTTAATTATCTGAAGCTCAGTTATTTAGAGGGTGCTTGTAATATTTAGGTTTAAGTTTTGTCATAAATTCTCACATGAACTCATGTCTAGACTTTACTGAACCATTATGCCACAGTATACTGGACCTGTCTGAAAATAATCCTCCACCTCACTCAAGTTTTTTTTTCTGCCTCTGACAACTTGTCACAAACAACTAAAATCTGACAAAAGTAATAGTAAATAAATAATCAACTTTCAAAATCGTTCAGTTTCCTTTTGGAGTGATGTGATTTCTAAATATTTAGTGTGATCTTGCTACTGCCCCTTCAAGAAACTTCATAATGCTACCCAGCAACACTGTCTGCTTTTATTGATAAACTGTATTTTCTGTTAAAGGTGTAGTAGGAGATCTTTTCTGACGCATCTTTTCTGAGATCTTTTCTGCCCACAGCCACTTAGCAAGTAGTCAAATAGAAGGTCTGGAAGTGAAACTAAAATAAATGGTCCCCACTACAGTGAGAAATCAATCAATAACCCCAACCAGTCACAAAAGAGGTCCGTTGTATACGATTGGTTCCATGACATGTCAATCATGGCCGTCTGCTTGTCCCTCTCCCTTGTGCGCGTACCCTGAACGAATTGACCCCCCCAATGCTCGTGCAGGACGCCATGGCTAGAAGCTAGCCACTGTCATGCTACGTTCACACCTAAAGCAACAAGAGCAGCAAAAACGCACGCGTTGCTTCATTTTTGATGCTTGTACAAGTTTAGTTCTGACGCGTGGCTGAAGCATCTTTGCTAGGGTGCCCACATTAGGTAAGGCAGGCGGAGGAAGCACAAGGACTCAGGTATCCAGATTACCGTCACCAGGTCAGGTTTGGTCGTTTCGTCCCCCCGCTGGCTCCCTGTTTCGACTATGTGCTGCACTGTAGTTGACCAAAATCCCGGTTGCTGCTCTGGCTGCGTGGTGGAAAAAGTGGGTCTGATGCACGTTGGGTGCAGCTACCCTATCCTTTCTTTGCCTGTAACAATGGCAGGTATATTTGCTGTGAAGAGTGGGTAAAAAGTTGTTTGAATCTATTTTTAAGTCTGAAAGTCCACCTGAAAAACATTGTCAGTTTATCCGTATTACCATCCTGCCTTCAGATATTATTTCTGTCGGAGCCGCTCAGATCCCCGTACACCAGCGGTGCGCTGTCACTAGGAATCCCATTCAACAGCAGACTCTGGCCCGGTCGCCTCTGCCGCGGAAAACCGCTGGAAGGCGTTTTTCATGTACGTAATCCAAATTGCAGGCACCAGGATAATAAAAGCAAACATGTTTTGCCGGCAGATTTCGGGATTTTAAGTTAATTTAGCCGTTAATAAAACTGTTTCAGTGTAGTGATCATAGCGCTTTGCATCATCAGCGCTGCTCCTGCTGCTCTAGACACGCTGCAGACAACATGCGCGTTCATGTGTTTTAAAGGCGTGGTGTCGAGGGGTCTAAAGGGAGAGGCATGGTTGTGTATGTTCAAAAATATAGCTTGCTGGAACCGTTTTTACAAGATCTCCTACAGTGCCTGCCTTTAAGTTCGCATCTGCCTGGAGCGGATGTAGACTACGTCTCCTTCTAAAAAAGAAAAGTACCCCTAAAGCATGATGGTGCCACTACCATGTGAGCCACTATGTGGGGATTCTGTTTTTTTTTTTTTTTGTGTGGCCTATCTATGGCACTCTTTAATTTTGTTTTACCTCTTTGCTTCTTTCTTGAGTACTCCCTCCCTCTCTACAGTCATTCAGTTAGGTGGACGGCCATGTCTTTGTAGGTTAGCAGTGTTACCAAACTCCTAAGATTTTCAAGTGATGAATTGAAGAGAATTCTGTGTTCAATTCTGTGTTGCTGTGTTTTATAACTTAATCTAACTCGTCGTCTTTGATCTTTGGTCTCTATAATGTTTTTTCTGTTCACTAACGTTTTAGTAAACCCCTTGGGTTTTTACAGAACTTCTAGATTCATAACAAATTATTAAATTATGCACTAGATTTTATTTGAGGGCTGAATGAATGCATACCAAACTTTTTATATTTAAACTAGTTAAATGTTGAAACCATTCCTCTTTTATTTTTTCCCCAATTATGCTCTACTTGGTAATAAATCCGTTGTTTTAATGTAAGTTTAAAAGTAACAAAGGGAATACATATCTTATAAACTTTGTAAACAAATGAACTTACTTGGAAAATAGACGTATTATTTATATTTTTAACATTTTGCATGCCTGTCATTGGTCACCTTTTTTGGTGTCAGTTTCTTTTTTTCTTTAGGCTTGCAGTTCTTGACCTGTGAATGATTGTTCCTCCGACACCTCGGCCTCCAGCTGTTTGAGGCATGTGTTATTGTAGTGAATAAAACACAGAGCCAGGCAGTGACAACACTCTGGAATGCCAGTGTAACACTCTGCTCGGCCTCCAGGGGATCAGCAGTGGGCCGCAGCACATATGGTGGGGATTTAATTGAAAAGAAAAAGACAAGCGAACTGGTAGAGATGAGGTGGAAATGGAGAGGGCTTACTACGAATGAGAATAGGAGCTGAGAAATGTTTCTCAACAAAACCCCAGTGGGCCCCTGCTTTCTTTGAGTGGAAAGCGGTGTAAGGTAAGGGTTAAAACACTGGGGAAAGGCAATAAAGGCTGAGTTTATGGGTATCACACAATGGAAGAAAAGAAGTGGAAATAATGAGAAAAAAATAGAGGAAGATCTGTGTCAGAAAGGACAGAATAAGAGCACATAAGTCTGAAAATGAAGCCTGTAATGTTTACATTTTGTTGACAATCCAGAAAGGATCATAAAGAGTAATAGGATTGTGTGCAACGAAAAAACCAGTAACTCAGATCTAGATTCCCACAGCCTTATGTAAGCACTGGGTTCAACAGGGAGTAAGTACTTTACACACACACATTTATTAAAGTGTGTAGCTTTTAATGAGCTCAGTTTTGCTTACAGTGCCACAGTTTTTGATTTTAGTCCCCAGTTTATCAGCTTTACTTCATTTAGTATCCTAAGAAGAAGAGGCGTGGTAATTACACACACAAATGAGTGGTTTTAAGCCTGTGCGTCATCTAGCATTGATAATTGCTATGATCTTTGTTTATAGTTCTCTACTTTCTCTATTATTGCACCAAAATACTTTTCTGCCCTCTAGTTTACAGGGTTAGGATTAGTATGAGGAGTTTTAACAAGTCTTGTTTCTATTTTTACCTGGGTGGGTATGTAAGAAATGTTCCAGATATTTTCTACATTTAGTTTGCATATACAGTATGTATAAAATCTCATTTCTTTAATGACATGCATATCAGCGTATATCTGCATTTGTTTGTAAGCAAGAAGGAGAAGAAAATGTAGATTACAGGAGAAATCGAGCTTGTGAAAAATGAAACTACAGATTTAGGAAAACGTTTTAAACTTTTAAAGTCTTTTTTTTTTTGCTTTTAAAAGTGAAACCTTCCAGAAATTGTTTCTTTTAAGAGCAATAATATGTTTAGATCTTAGATGTTTATGTCTTTTATTCATCCTGTTGAAAGACATGTTTTAAAACAGGATGTTACCAACATTTTAAAGACCAGCATCTTTACAAGCTTTTAAACTCCTAACATATTTGCTGGCATGGTTAGTAATAGTAAAAACCTCAGTCCTTGTTTTCTCTGGAATGTACATCCTAACTCTGAGCCTTCCTAAAGTCGGCTAACATCCCAGATCCCAATGTGTTTCATAGTGGACTAAAGCTTAAACGGACAAAACACAGAGCCTTCTGTTAGTGGTTACATCTCGCTCTCTCTGCCTGAATAAATACGTTGATGAATGAAATAAATAAGCTTTTCTGTGGCTGGGTAAAAGAACCTTGGATTGTAACTGTGAATTAAATTAAACACCCTCACTTCAAGCTTTTTGCAAAGTTGGAAACCATTTTAAACAGCTGATTTTGATTTATTTTTTATTTTTTTTCTGTAGCAGCCTCTTTTCAGCCATCTGACTTGCAGTGGAAAGCAGCTGAAAGTGACCTCCGCAGCATAACTGTTATGCTTTAATGTAGGCAATATTAAATAATAGCAGGGTTCTTATTGTCTTTTCATCTCAGATTCATCAGGTCACTATGAAGCTTTTTAATTTTTGGCGGTGTCCTTCCTGAAATCTTAAACTCCTTATGGTTTCCTCAGAAGCTCATGGCAGCGTAGAAGAGCAGATTTAGTTCATTTTTGTGCAGATAAGTTTCCCGAGTTGTGGGTTTCCTTGACCAGATCTTCTCAGCTACGGGGCTCCAGGTGTGGAGTTCACAGGACTACATAAAGACACCACTGCTGTGACACAGATCCACTTCCTACCTGGTCAGGTGAGGTTAATAAAAACTCCTCTTGCCTTCTATAAGTAGATAATTTTTTTTCTTTAATGTTACCTTAATGCTGTGTGAAACCTGACTCTTAGGGCCGTCTCCTGTCACTGCTGGATGACAACACGATTCATCTGTGGGAGCTGGTAGTCGGGCTTCACAGAGAAGTAGGCGGGACAAAGAAAGAGGGCGGAGTTTGTCTTAAACAAGTGGATAGCTACACCCTGCCTGGAAGGCCTGGGATCGAGAGCTGCAGGTAGGATGGAGACATCCTGGAATGCTGCAAGCGTCAAATCTGTATCTTCACCCATTTCTCTCTGCTTACTCGGTCAGTGCTACGCGGATGACTGTCCTCCTCTTACTAAAGTCTTGCGACCTGCTTTGCATCGGAACAGAAGGAGGAGGTGTCTATTTTCTGGAGTTGCCCCGGCTCGTGTTAAAGGAGAACCAGACGCTGCTTCAGGACCAGGTCACGCAGAGGTGAGACGGACTGAGGAATGAACAGGAAGTCGTCTTTATGAAAAAAGGGAAAAACAAAGCTTGAGCATTATTTTCAATATTTGGGTCCTACTATTTATTGGCAATAATATTGGATGACTGTCAGCTGGAGAACTGTCAAGTCAGCAGCCTTTTTCCATAACCTATGTCAACATAATAAACCCTGAACATTCCTGGCATTTAGGTGGATATTTTATTTTTTTTGTTGGTTTTCTGTAATGTCAATGTACATGGAGGACTGATGTGTTTACGTAAAGCCGTCCTACGTGCTCGTCCTCAGTTAGCCAACTTTGTCTGCGCATGCACACTTTTATGTGGTGAGCTACGGTTTCAGCCAGTCATTGACGGGGTTCTTTGAAAATGACAAAGGGTTGAAGAGAAAAAAAGTGTTTATAAAGTGTCTGCGAAGGGGAGAAGCTCTTAGAAGAGAGAAACATGACCAGAGTGTTTTATCTACGTTAACTACCTCTATATTGTTACTTTCCAGCGAAGATAAGTTTATTTATTTTGTAAATTGCATCGTTAGTAGTTGTACGCTGGCCACAGATCCTGATTTACCCCGCAAACATGTCCAAATTTCCACTGCAGCACACACACATAAAAGCATGTCATGATTACTTTAATATACCAGTAATCCTATTTGCAGGGAAACTTTTTATATATAAATATGGATGACTTGAGATCAATCCAAGCAACATTCTTATCATTGCGTCCCTGCAAATCCTCAAGGAGAAATCGGCTCGTGCATGCTCTCGCACACGCTTAATAGTCGTTCCCTCTTGGGAGCGGGTACAGGGTTGTGTGTGTGCATTTTCTTTGAGAATTTGCGAAAATCCTCTATTATACCTTTAAGGATTTATATTATATTATAAAAATCCAGTTTAATATGAATAATTGACTAAAATATCCCTCTATATGAGTGAAATTGATCAACTTTTCAAATAAATTTTAATTTGTTTCTAAATGGCTGCATCTTCATACATCTTTCCTTCTGTGTCTCTATTTTGTGTTGCAGTGCAACTTCTAGCAAACCCTAAACAGTCCAGCTGAGCAGGTCTCTCACACACATCTGCTGATCCAGATGTTATTGTTGTTCTTAGCAGCAGCAGGCTGACCTGGTCCATGATGTTATTTGTTTAATAAGGTCTTAAGTTTTTTTTGGCAAAAAATGGAAAACTTGAGAAAATAAAAATTGAAACCATAAAGAGTGACATCACTGGTCTGCCATCACTACATGATGATTGAATCTGAACCTGTTATTTAAGTGTGATGGCACTTAAATAGATTGTATTTGTTTTAATCATGGCGGCTGGAGCCATCCCTCATTAACCGAAGCCGGAGCTGGAGCTGTAGTGAAGGCCCTGTTTGTTTGTGTGTGAGTGAGAGAGAGTGTGTGGAAGCGATTGGAGATTTCAGACAGTGATGCTTTTTACCAGCTGCCAAAACTCGGTGTTCCGGTCGTGTTTTAGCTGAATGTCCAAACGTCCACATGCAGAGGAAAGGAGCTGCGTGTGAATCCGAGCACACACAGACCCAGAGATCTATGGTCCATTGCCAGGATTCTGCAGCAGGATGCTGGATTCCCTAAAAATACTTGTTAGCAGACAGACGGAGACAATGGCACCCTTTTTTTTTTTTAACGAATGTTTCTTGCTCTGTGTGTCTGGAGAGAATCCTCCTCAGCGAGCTCCGGCGCAGCAGGCAGATGTTTTGTCCGTCTGTGTTAAGGCCTGGCTCTGCTTAATCAATACTGAAGAGTCCAGAAAACCTCAGTGGTTTGGATTTCTTCCCCTCTCTGCTGCTTCCTCTCCCATTCTTCCTCTATCTCTTTCCCTTGGCTGAGGGATTCCTCTGACATCTCCAGGGTGTGTCATGCTCCACATTCCTGCTCTGCCTCAGAGGAATGTCCAATCCACAACCTCCAACTCTGCTCCATCTTCATGTTGACAGCCTGAATTGTAGCTTATCTCTTCTGCTCATGGTCGATTGTTTTTTTAAAAGAAGGAACGGTTTGATGTAAACAAAAGAGATCTCTGAATCAGCTGAGAACATGAACTGTTTTCAGCAGCTTCTTTCTTTCTGTAATCGTTATCCCCCCCTTCCTTTCTTTGAAGTTGCTAAGAGCTTGGTTCAAAGGTTACACACATTCCATTGAATTTCATACTATATTACAATGTATAAAGGTAAATGGGTAATGAAATAAAAGTGAAGAGGTAAACAAAATACAAATTAAATATATGATCAAATTAGCAATATTAATACATAAGTATAATGGTATTAAATGATAATAAACTTCATCAGTAGAGGTTTGGTTTGTGTTTTGTCTTGGAGCTGTTGTTTGAGTTTAATCTATTGTTTCACCCAGTGTGCGTTTGTAACGCACCGATACATTTGGCAGGAAAGCAGTCCCTCATGATGCTGCCACTGCTATACTTCTCAGTTATGTCTCAATCTATCCATTTTCTGCTGATCTGAGGTCAGATTGACTCATCCTGTAGGGATCCATAATCATTTCTCGAAAAGACGGTTAGGTCATCCACATTTGCAGGAGCAAACTTAATGAGGAAATGATGGCTACAAAAAGGATATGTTGTCTCTGCAAGTTGCTATGGGAGCTTTATTCAAATATAGGTACGGTATGATTAGGCGATAGTTCGAGGGAAGTTAGCCACTCATTCTAGTTTTGCTATAGGTAGTAGCAGAGCATGGCAGGAGAAGTTATATTTAAGTTGTTCTGCTAGTCTTTAAAAAAGGAAAAAAAAAATTCTATTTTTTTTTTAGAGCTTGGAACATTCTGGGGCTAAGGGTTGTTTTTATGGACCCAGAGGGACAGTGAATCTTGAACCAGCAATCTTGCTGCGCCTCTATAACACAGACACCTTCCATCTCTAATGTGGGATTTATTATTTTCAGAGGTCCCCATGGTGTCCTTTCAAATTCCAGTTAATACCTTGAAGTAACCAAAGATCCTAACTTCTCGTCAAATCTTTCTTTAATGGGGAAAGTTAACAGATGTTTTCTATTTTTGTATGTTTATTTATATTTTTTTCTCTTCATCCCCAGCCTGCCAGATGACTACAGATGTGGGAAGTCACTGGGACCAGTGGAATCCCTCCAGGAACATCCTCAGCAGCCAGGGAAGATCCTGATTGGCTACAGCCGCGGCCTGGTGGTCCTGTGGGACCTGGGTGCTCACCATGCCGACCAGCTGTTCCTCTGCAAACAGGTACATCCATCTCAAAGCCTAGGTCACATTATTTATGCGTCTTCATGTCTGATTGTTGTGTGTTAACCTTCCTGCAGCAGCTGGAGAGCCTGGTGTGGGAACGCTCTGGAAGCCTGTTCGTCAGTTCCCATAATGACGGAGGCTACGCTGTTTGGCCTGTAACCAGCGGCAACACGTATACTCACCAGCCAGCATCCTCCACCATCCCGTACGGTGAGAAATGCTCATGCAGACACACTCATCATGTTACTGTTGTCACCGCTTGGATGATGTTTGAGGCGCTGGTGTGATCTGGAGAAGTTCTCTTTCCTGTTTAGACAGTCTGATGTCCAACGTCTACATGAAAGGCCACGACCTGCAGAGTCTTTGGAAGATTAGTTTGCTCTTGTTTTGAGCTGATTAGATGGGATGTAGAACTATGGCAGCTAAAGCTTTAAACTTGTCTTCTTTATATTTTCACAGATTTATCTGTTTGGTTTGTACATAAAGACACATGGGATTGTAGTTTTAGTTGGACCACATGTTCTCACAGTTTGTGTGTTTGACTTTCAGGCCCATTTCCATGTAAGGCCATTAATAAGATCCTGTGGAGGACTTCACAGACGGGGTAAGTATTTAAAGCTTCTCTATAGTTGGTGTTAAAACTGCTTATGATTTCTCTAAGTAAGCAGTTACTTATGTAGCTAAATTGGGGCCATAAAGTTTATTTTGGGGGGGGGGGAATGCATACCTTTTAAAAAAAAAAAACATTGTTCAAAAAATTTAATCTGGAAAAAGAAAGCGCTTGTTCAAAGGAAAAAAAAAAAGCATTTAAACCTGAAAAATAAACATTTGTTTTAGCAATAAACTACTTTTCAGATTCAAGTTTTTTTGTTTTTTTTCAAACTTTGTTTTTTAGCTTTAAACTTGTGGCCATGTTTTAGCACAGACGGTGGACAAAATAAACTTGAAACTTTTTTTTTTTTTTTTTTTTTACTTATTTTCCCCCAGGTTTAAATTGATTTGTTTTGCAATGTTTTAGCTCCACAGTTCATCACTAGTAGTTCATAGTTATTTTGATATAAAAGCAGTTTGAATTACTTTATCCAGCATTTCTTTGAATTTTAGTTTAATATTTTTTTTGTGGTGAGTTGGATGTTCCGGGGAAAAATGCCTTTTAGTAAAAAAGACCAATTTTTTTTGTAGCTGTCAAGAAAAGCCACAGTAGAGTCCCAATGCTTATAGGTCAAGCGGTTGTTTTGCTGTATGCTTGGAGAGTTGATTTTAGAGAAGTATTGGAACAGTATTTTGTAACAGCGGAGGGTCTTTATCGGTATAAAAAAACTGATTGTCCAGAAGTGTCTCATCCTGACCTGAGAGAAAGAGAGAGAGAAATGACAGTAAAGTTAGTCAGCATGATTATATTTATGAGCTCTATAATGTTTTGTGCTGTTTTGCTTCCACTAGTTCTCCAGTGCTGTTATACAGTGGGGGGATGCCCAGAGCCAGCTACGGTGACCGCCACTGTCTGTCCATTCAGCAGGATAAGGAGCACGTCACCCTGGACTTCACATCTCGAGTGATCGATTTCTTCACTATCCACAACATGGAGCCGGACAAAGGTGGACCTACAGACCTGCATCTTTTCATCAGTTATTTATTTTAGTTGGTAATTTCATTCAGACAGTAAAACTCATATTACCGTCATTTTCGTACTATAAGCCGCGACTTTTTCCCCATTTTTCGACCTTGTGGCTTATATAACAATGCGGCTTATCTATGGACTTTTACAGCTAACAGCCACTAGGGTAATACCTAAATCTATGGATTTGATCATCCACCATGTTGACGTCACATTTGCTTCAAAACACAAGTACGGTAGCCGCGCGAGGGGGAATGCAGAGGTCCTCCAGAAGCAGACTTTTACTGCAAGACAGAACGACTGCGAGAAAGATGGACATTAAACATATAAAACCTGCGGCTTATAGTCCGGTGCGGCTTGTATATGTACAAATCATGCAATTTAGCGTCTGCGGCTTATATTCAGGTGCGGCTAATAGTCTGAAAATTACGGTATATGGATTTTTTTATATAAACAATACATTTTTCAAGGATTTATTGGCGTTTTGCTAGCTGTTCCGTGAGCTCTAGATCCAAGCAGGTTAATGGAAAGTTTAGTGGAAGGAAAACATGTCTTTTTTTTATTTATTTTTTTAAAGTGCACCAGAAAAAGTTCAACTTCAGCCTTAAGGGGATTGTGTAGAGAGGTGGTTAGAGTTTTAAGGGGCTTCTTACGGTGTGGCTCCAGTGCAGGGGCTGCAGCCATGGCTTTTTGTGTGAAGCCCCTCCTGAAATGGAGACTAAATCAGTAGCAGTGTTTCAGGTTTTGATTTGACTTACTGGGAAAATGTATTCTCTGTGGAGTTCTGAGATCTTATATATATCTCCATAACCCATTTTCCTTCTCTTTAATCCTCCTAGAGTTTGATGACCCATCAGCTTTAGTGGTGCTGCTGGAGGAGGAGCTGGTGGTGATTGATCTTCAGACCCCAGGGTGGCCCACTCTTCCCACGCCTTACCTCGCTCCCCTTCACTCATCAGCCATCACCTGCTCCTTCCACATCTCTAGCGTGCCTCCTAAACTCTGGGAGAGGTTAATTAACGCAGGCAGAGCACAGAGGAGCCGACAGCAGACACACATGGTGAGGAATCTATAAAAAAGGGGGCTTTTCTTCAACCAGTGGCCTCCGTGAAGATTTATCTGTAGGCTTGTCACTGTAAACATCAGGGTCGTTTTTTTTTAAGTGGTTTAAATGTTTAATCCGGATAATCAGTCCGTGGGAATCCGAGGTAAACCGCTTAACCTGACATGTTGGAACATAGCATGGTTTTCTCTCCACGTTCATGTTTACTTTCAAGCTTCAAAACAGAGTGAAATGCTTCTTTTTTTTGAGCAACCTACAAGGTATTGTTGTGGAGTCTAACTCTTGATATAAGGATAAATGACTGTGTTCTTAAATAGTTGTTGTGAGCAGTTAGTCTTTGAGCTTGGGTCAGCTGTTTGATTGGATGCAGATTAGACTCATGCAGACGGACACAAACAGCTGTAGTGTTCATAAATCACCGCTCTGTGTTTGCGTGTGGCAAACCCAAGAGATGGGTCGTATATAAAAAGCTACAAAGGGCCAGAATATAGTTGCTGCTGTAAATATTTGAGCTGAGGTCACGATGACATGGAAAACAAAGCATTTTCTTTTCAGTAAGTGAACAATTACTGCTGCTTATTTTAGAGCCCTAATTTGCTCCAACTCTCCTCTTCTTTGTTCTGTTTATGCAGAGCTGGCCCATATGTGGAGGGAAGAATCTGGCTCCTCAACCCAAACAGCAAGAGCTGCTTTTAACTGGGTTTGTTCTTCAACACACTTTCGCTTTATCAGAAGTCTTTTCCTTTCTATTGTATCTCAGTGAAGGAAACTTAATCCAAAAGGGGGATATGAGGTTATGTTAGGGTGTTTATGTGGTTTGGAAACTGCAACCTGTAAAGCTGTGATCTCTGATACTGATAACCAGATTATACACACTGGAACTCTTGAAATTTAATGTTTATCTGAACAAATGTACATTATTTTCGAATCTCTACGCAGGACAATGTTACATTTTTTTAAATTTTGTCTGTGTTCTCTTTTGATTATTTGATTACTTGTGTGCAAGTTTGTTTTCATGAACTAAAACTAACAAAAATACAAAAACTAGAAAAAAAAACACTTTCTGTGACTGAAATAATAAAAAAAAGCTTGAACCTGGTTAAGTTAAATGAAAACTAATTAAAAATGTAATAAAAATGAACAAAACTGATTAAAACAAAAATTATTTTAAGAGAAATTGGATTAGTTTTTGCTTGTCTTCATCATAATGCATGAGATCTGGTTTTATAGTTGCTATTTTACCTGCCATCTTCTGTTTTTTTTTTTTCTAGTCTAAACTAAATAAAAATAAGAACGAATGACAATTTCAAAACATCTTAAACCTTGGTTTGTTGAAAGCAATATAAATGTTCAGTGGGGGGAAAAAATGAAAAACATCCTTTTGTGATATTTAGCATCACTAGACGAATGCCATTTACTATATTTATGTTTAAAATGATCTTAGTGCTTTAATTTTAATCTTTTAATCTCTTTTTATGTCTTTTTATTATATACCTGTCCTGTAAACATTAAATAATGCAGATCAAATGAAAGAAAAATGCAAAGAAAATCCTTAAGTAAACAAACTGGTCACAGTTTTACAGGCATTAATAGTCTCTGCAGGTTGAGAGCAGAGTTTTAGCCTTGGCTTCCTGTGCAGAAAATCCCCTTCTTTTACTGAGCCACAATCATCAGTCTATGATGCATCTGTCTGTGAATAATTTCTCTCATGTCAACAGGCACGAGGACGGGACGGTGCGCTTCTGGGACGCGTCGGGCGTCGCTCTCACGCCGCTCTACAAGCTTGGCACGGCCAACGTCTTCCACACCGACTGCGACGAGCCTCACGACTCGAGCAACGACCAGGACATGCAGCAGGAGGAGGAGTGGCCTCCTTTCAGGAAGGTGGGAACTGAAAAGACCAGTTCAGACCCAGGATCCTATTTCAGCAGCTGTGGGAACTAATTCAGCCTTTCTGTTTTACACACGCTCAGTCCTTGCACTCTACATCTGCAGCCCTTATTTTCCATTCAGATGCTTTTCATGTGTTTGGATTTGAGTCAGAAGCTCCTCTATTGGTCTTGCAGTTAAAGCTTGGCTTTGAATGAGCTGCAGTCTGATTGTAGTTTAAATAAACTGATTTAGGGAGGGAAGATTGAATAATAGCAGCCAGGAAGTAAATATTGGAGAGTTTGGGTGTGTCAGCAGGATTAGCACATATCATGTGGGATTTCAAGTTGAACAGCGATGGGAAAATAATGCCTTAATAAACAGGTCTACATATTCAAAGGGACATTCTTTGTTTCCTCTGACTTTTATCTCTGCTCACATGGCTCATCTTGAGTCTCACGGCAACAGGGCTGCGTGTTGAGGAATGTGGCCCTCATATGGGATGGAGAGACCTTCCCCCTTTTCTCAGCTGTAATGAAAACCAGACCTATGGGCCGTCTCTCTATCTGCGTGCATCCAGCTTCTCCTGCATTTTGTTTCGCAGAAACTCTGCTCCAGCGTGAGCAGGATTCCTGTGTGGGAGAGAATGAGAGGCTGACGACAGATTAATGTGGATGTTTGCTGGGCATTTATGGAGTTAATGTGGGGATTTTTCCTGGGGTTTAGAGAAGAGGAAGAGCTGATAAAGAGGAAAAAAATTGTATTGCTTTTCAGGAATGAATTCAAATAATCCCCCCTGTTGCTTGTGCAGGTGGGATGCTTCGACCCGTACAGCGACGACCCCAGACTTGGCATCCAGAAAATCAGCCTCTGCAAGTACAGCAACAAGCTGGTGGTGGCTGGAACCGCTGGCCAGGTAAACATCCACTCCCACGCCTCAGAAATCTCTGCACGGCAATCACAGAACGACAGCCAAGTCGGATGTCACCTTCTGATTTAAAAAATGGGATTTATTTGCTAACTTTCTCCCTGCAGGTGATCGTGCTGGCATTCAACGATGAGCCGTCGGACCACTCCGTAGACATGTCTGTGGTTGACCTGCTGCAGGACAGGGAAGGTTTCACCTGGAAGGGGCACGACAGGCTGGAGCCGCGCCTCAAGCCTGCACCCTTCCCGCCGGGCTTCCAGCCCCAGGTGCTGGTGCAGTGCCTGCCGCCTGCTTCGGTCACGGCGGTGGCGCTGCACACAGAGTGGAACCTCATCGCCTTCGGGACGAGTCACGGATTTGGGCTCTTTGACTACCACAGACGAAACACGGTGCTGGCAAGGTGATTATAGGACAAAGCGTGGAGATTAGGACCGTAAGGGATGGACTTATTTAATCAGTGACTGCTCCTCCTCTCTTAGGTGCACCCTGCACCCTAATGACTCGTTAGCGATGGAAGGTCCACTGTCCAGAGTCAAGTCCTTGAAGAAATCCCTGCGACAAAGCTTCAGACGCATCCGGAAAAGCAGGGTGTCTGGAAAGAAACGTGCCATCAACACCCCTACCAGCAAGGTGGGAGATGTTCTCCTGCAGCACATGAAGCAAACAGCTCTTCTTAGCAGCTAATGGTTTCCTTCTTTTAGGTGCAGGAAGCAAATGCTGCTTTGGCAGAACAGGAGGAAGTGGCTCCTGTTCAGCGGCGGATTGAGCCTCGGTCAGCAGACGACTCACTATCAGGAGTGGTCAGATGTCTCTGCTTCGCTGACACATTTCTGCGTGATGGTTTGTTTGCCTTCCATTTTTGGCCACTCTATTAATATTCCTTCAGTTTTTTTTAACCCTTCTGTTTGTATGCTCGGCACGCACCTTGGAGAGGTTGCCTCACCCATTGAGCTTTTTTAAAAACTTTTCTCTTCCACAAAATTTACAAAATATTTTTAAGCATAAACATGTCAAAGTTTGGTTTGCATTAATATTTAATCAACAATTCAGTAAGACCATGGCAACAAGCCTTTAACAGTCTATTTGTATCTGTTCCTCTTTCAAAGAATTTGATGTGTGGGTGAAGAGCAGTTTTTAAGTTTTAGGTCTGTCCATTTTATCCCATTAACTTGCTTTCATCTGAGGTCTGCAACCTTATAAATTCAAAGAGCCATGCAACCAAACACAATAAAAATTGCCAAGACCCATTGGAAAGATTTTATAAATATTAAAAGCCAAGGAAATCAATAAAAAATGTCCCCACAAACTTTATTATTTAACATTTTTTCAAGAGAAAACAATTATTTAAATTTTGGAAAGAGTCAAGCCAGGTGAGCCATCATAAATATGAAAGATGAAGGACGTCACGGCCCACTTAGCAATATAACTCACACAGTTGAGGCCAGAAACAATCAGCTGCCTTGTACCACTGGTGATGTGCTGTTATTCATCTTGGTTATAGCCACACTGATGAGGTCAAAGAGCCACCCTCAGCTCTAGATCCACAGGTTTGCGGCTCACAGGTTTAAATTGTTGCTGTATTTTCCGGACTATATCTCACTATAGGCTGCACAAATGAAGTTAAAGAAACAAACTGAAAGCTTACATTTATAAGCTCCAACAGGTTATAAGCTGCTGATATCTACTGAACTGTCCCCAAACAAACCTGTAGGGGGAGCTCTACACATCACCCATAGAGTAGGGACGAAGAAGAATGCTAGTATCTTTTTAGCTTCCTTGACTCGACAGCTTTAATGCGGTAAATAAATGTCATGATGTGTAAATTTGGGATGTTTGTTCTGTTGTACCTGCTGCTCTCATGTTCTTTTGCTAAATAAAAATTAGCCCCTTCCTCTTTGTTTTCTAATTTTGACTTCCACGGAAAAGCTGCGCCTCCGTATAGGCCGCATGGTTCAATGTGAGGGGAAATAGTAGCGGCTTATAGTCTGTAAAATATTTGTAGATTGTAGCTCCAGCTCGTATTAGTAGGGTCTTCCTTTTTGCCTCCATCCATTTTCAGATTGACTGAGCCTCCCTGTTAGAGAAGCATGGTGCTGCGCCAACATGTTTCACCAGGACAACATGCTCTGTTAATTTTTCCTCCCAGATGAGTTTGGGATGAGTGTCAAAAGCTTCCCCGTTTTTCACATGAGTAGTTTCTTCCTCCTGGGCTTATAATGAACTTAAGATTTTATTTCATTACCTTCTTTTGCCAATTCTCACTTCAAATTTTTCTTTTAGTTCAAAAAGTAACCAGAACTCCTGTAACAGTGGATCCCTGCATCTCCTCCAGAGCCACCATAAGGCCTCCTGCCTGCTTCCCTAATATATTCTCTCCTTCCCCGATCTTTCAATTTTGCTGGACGACCATGTTTTTTTTTTTTTTTTTCAGGTGACAGAACAGAGCTTAGTGAGTTTATCAAAGCTGGGGATGTTACTTCCCAGTTCCAAACTTTCTCACAGCTTTTAATATTTAATTTAGGTTCACCTGGGATTAGGGGACTATATAGGAATGCAGGCCACACTTATGTAGTTTATATATCAGCCTTGATATATGATTTTCCTTTTTCTTACCCAAGATATCCCTATTAAAGTTATAGTGGGGTTTGGAGAGGGCGGGTGTTTTCAAAAATTCGCGAAAATCTTCCACTATACCTTTAATTGTATGTTAGGGATCGCTAACATGATGCAGGTCTGGAGGGTAGGAATACCTTTTCACACCTCTCTGGTTGTTTATTCAAAATGTAATCCCTCAACCCTGTGTTTGTGGTGTAGGTACGCACCATGGCCCCACGCTTTGGGCTGGCACCAACTCGGGCAGTGTGTACGCCTACGCTCTGGAGGTCCCGGGCGTCGGGTCAGGCCGCGTATGCGAGCGGGGAGGAGCGAGCGAGAGCAGCACGTGTGTGGAAGCTTTGCTGGGTAAAGAGATCCAGCTGATGCACAGAGCTCCGGTGGTGTCTATAAGTGTTCTGGACGGACGAGGGAAACCTTTACCAGATCCGTATGAAGCTTCCCAGGACCTGGCCATAGCTCCCGACATGACCAACGCTCACTCTGTCCTCATCGCCTCAGAGGAGCAGCTCAAGGTACAACTGGAAGGATAAGCTAACCTCTGGTGTTTTAATCACAGTGCTGCTGTGTTACAGCCTTACTGTTTTCCTCCTTCAGGTGTTCTCTCTCCCGAAAGTGAGCGCAAAGACAAAGTTCAAGCTGACGGCACACGAAGGCTGCCGAGTGAGGAGGGTCGCCTTGGTTCTCTTCAGCTCAGCCGCTCAGGAAGACTACAGCGAACACGCGCTGGTCTGCCTCACCAACCTGGGAGACATGCACCTCTTCACCATACCCGGCCTTCGACCTCAGGTAGAGCGCTGCGCATCCACGCCTGCCGCTTCAGGAGGTTTTTATGATCTACCTCTGATTCTGTTGTTTTGCCTTTAGGTGCGATACGACTGCATCCGTAAAGAGGACATCAGTGGCATTGCCTCTTGTGTTTTTACCAAGAATGGACAGGGTGAGGAAACACACTCTAACAAATCTTTATTGGTGAATAACAACTATAAGTCACAGAGACCTGAGTTTATCTGGCATGAAGTTTTAATAGATCAGAAAATCCTCCAGGCTTCCTCACAGTAAGTGTCACACACTGATGTATATGTTCTGCCTTCCACAGGGTTTTACCTGATCTCCCCTTCAGAATACGAAAGGTTTTCCCTCTCTGCCAAGATTCTAACAGAACCGCTCTGCTCCGTTCAGCTGGACCGAACCCTAGAACCCACAGCTACCTGGTAATATCTCCAAACACTTTTACAAAAAAGGCTTAGATGAAGATTCACTCTGCACTTTATATATACACTTTCTAAACCTTTACACAAGCAGATGTTAGAGAGAATGTTAGTTACATTTAATCATCCATCTAATTCATTTTTCAAATTGTTTATAAGGTTAAGAAAAAGACCTAATAAAGAGTTTTTTTTTTAATTAAAAGTATGATTATTATCAACAAGAATGAAATAAAACCTTCGTTTTTTAGGTCTGTTCCTGACTTGATAACAATGATTCTTGGAAATGTTGGAAGAACATCTTTATAATTCAGTCTTTATCTTTTTGTTTTATAGATCTTAACGGAAAACAGTCTCTCAACTAATTGGTCAGTTTTCAATTGAAGGATCCGTTTAGCTTTTTATCATCGTTTTAAACAATTAGTAAAGTAGAAAATGTTCATAAAAATGGTAAAATGTCCTTATTTCATAAAGATTCAGTGAGTATTGTGGAACTTTTTAAAGCCATGAACCTCTAATGGCTGCCAGCCCTCCCTGTGATTGGGAGTTACTGCTCCATAATAGTTCCTCCTCTCTGTTCTGCTGGAGTCAGATTCCTCTTGCAAAACTGCTTTGCTTGCTTCTTGAAAAACAGAAACTGTTATTAAAATGAGTTTCTCTGCAGTGAATAAATAAGTTTTTCCTAATCCTTAGACGAGGTTACTTGCTTAAACTACTAGGTTAGTTAATTTAGTTTTTCCTTTATTGAATTCAAATCAGGAAGACTGGAAATGTTGACTTATAGGCTTCTGTTGGTGTAATAAAGTGTAAAATACATCCCTGCAAAAACCTTAAAAAACTACAAGTTTGATTAAAAAAATCTTCATAATAAAACAAAACAAAAAAGGTGTTGAAGATGTAAATTATTTGTATCAAAATCTCCTGCAAACTATCACACATCACCTCAATAGTGGGGAATATTCAGAATAAGGTACCAGCATGCTGTTATCTTTTTTAGGATGAGAATATATTGTTTTTGCTGCTGTTGATCTTGTTCTGGCATCATCATAAATCTATAGATGCTCTTTTTATTAAAGGAATAGTACACCCAAAACATGATTAGCCTTCATTTTCTACTCACCCCCATGCTGAACAACACTCTGGAGTACTTTTTTGATATCTCAAATGCATCTGGAGATCTGGGAGGCTTCTTGCTGTCTGCTGACATTCAAATAATGGAGGTCCATGGCGCCCGAGGCAGAAAGGTCCATAAAAGTCCACAAAAAACGTGTCAATATTCCTCCATACTGCTCGTCCAATGTATTCCAAGTGTCCTGAGTGGGTAGCATCCAGAATTTACTCGAAACAAAGTCATTTAGAATGTTTTTAGAGCGTAAACAGTAGTGTATAGGATTTCCTGAAAGCGTGTGCCCGCACGTTCACGAAGCTACGGAAGCCGGCAGACCAAACCAGATGAAAGTGCGCATTCAGCATCTGCTCTGCAGATAATGCAAGCGTAGAAGAAGAAATGTGCTGTTTACCTGTGCAAAGAAAGAAACAACGAAAGAAAAATGTCTGAGGACTTCAGTGTTGAGGAAGAGCATGAGTTCTTTGCCGAGCTGAATGCGCACTTTCATCTGGTTTGGTCTGCTGCGGTTTCCGTAGCGTCGTGAAGGCGCTTTCAGGAAATCCTATACACTACTGTTTATGCTCTAAAAACGTTCTAAATGACTTAGTTTCGAGTAAATTATGGACGCTACCCACTCAGGACACTTGGAATACATTGGACGAGCAGTATGGAGGAATATTGACACGTTTTTTGTGGACTTTTATGGACCTTTCTGCCTCGGGCGCCAGAGACCTCCATTATTTGAATGTCAGCAGACAGCAAGAAGCCTCCCAGATCTCCAGATGCATTTGAGATATCAAAAAAGTACTCCAGAGTGTTGTTCAGCATGGGGGTGAGTAGAAAATGAAGGCTAATCATGTTTTGGGTGTACTATTCCTTTAAGCTTTCCATCTTTTACCATCAGCTGGGATCCACTTAGATGTACATGAGAGCAAGTGATTCGCCAAGCTAAATGAAGTGTCTCTCTGTGTCTCCACAGTGACGGTCCAACAACGCAGCCGCAGGCCAATGGGACCCACAGGAGGATGACGGGTCAGGCTGAAGGTTCGTGTGATCAAGCTCTCTTCCCTCCTTATCTGTTAGAACTTTTATTTTAACAAATTCTGAAGCTTCTCAAACTGGGGCCATCCCTCTCGTCCTGTCCGGCCTCCCTGACAACCATTGAGCATGCCCCAGTTGGCGCTCCAACTCTGGCAAGGACTGCTGGTTGTTATGGAAACGGTCCAGGTTTTTTTCAGGCTGCTCTTTCTCATTATTAAGCTGCTTTACAACAGTGGAAATTTATTTCTGATCCAACCTTCATCAAAGCTCAGTGCAGTGATACCCTGACCAGATTTGTAACGATGGGTCGTATACATTATTTATTTCTGGGTATCATAATCGGCTCTAATGGGTTTAACAAAGTTCAAAGATGTGTCATTTATTTAGATGAAGTTAAAACCAGATATTTACATAAATGAACAAAAAGAGAAGCCGACATTTTTTTCCCCTTTTTCTCCAATGTCGGACATTAAATAAGACTTCAAAATCATAAGTTCACGAGCTTCAACTTATTTTGGCCCATTCCTCCTGTCAGGAGGACTTTGTGAATTATCTTCTTGGTTTGTTAGCCACTTTGTGAAGACTAGTTTATTTAGGGTCTGGTTATTTACAGGAGTTATCTCAGGATTTCTGCACGAAATTGGCATTATTATTCATTAATTGTGATTATTGTGGCATTTAGAATTATAAAAAGTTTCTAAAAACAATTTTGTCAGATATAACTGGTTCGGTGTGTGTGCGTGGAACTGCTGTTACCCGTTGATCGTAAAGCCGTACGTTCGGAAAAGAAGCTCGAGGCAGAGAAAAAGTTAGAGAATGGGGAAAATGCTAATTTCAACAAAAGTGGCTAGAAAATGAGGAATTTGGAACATGGCTGCAGCCTGTCGATGGTAAAGATGACGAAGGAGTCATGGGTACTTGTTGATGGCATGAAATTATTTTTAAGAGCATTAAAAAGCATTCAATTAGAGTTACTTATTCCCGTATAAACCCTGAATCTGTACCTAAGCTTTAACTTCCTGATTTATGTTGCTTCAGTTTTACTAATTTTACTATTTATTAAAAAAATAAAACATCCATCTTTAATTAACATCATGGGTAAAATAAATAATTTTTGCCACGCTCTCTTGTTTCCTCGCCCTCAGGACGAACGGAGGAGTCCCCTAGCTCCCTGTCCTCTCCCATCCCAGATACGCCGCTTGACTCCCCCCTCGGCTGTGCTGACCTCACCCTTGACACCACCGGGGAGCTCACTGTGGAGGACGTCAGGGATTTCCTAACGTAAGCAAACTCCTCCCATGAAACCTTTCTTCTTCCTTTAGAAAGCCTAAGTAATGGCGGTGTGTCTTTTTCAGAACTGTGGATGAGGTAGAAAACAACCTGAGGAACATGAAAGAGGAAGAAGGCCGCTCTGCTGGAATCCTCATCAACTGAAGAGGTGAGGAGTAGCGTCTAAACTTTGCATATCAGCTCGTCTAAACGGATGCATCAGATTGGTTGAGTTTTTTTTGTTGTTTTTTGTCCCCAAAGCATTACCACCACACCTGTTTTTAATAGAGCCAGTCCAGCCTGTGCATTCTTCAAAGAGTAGTTGTGTCTGAGCGGAGCATTCCTTCACTCTGGCAGACGCAGCAACGTCAGCGTTTTATTCAGAAGCTCACACATCAAATTCTTTAGCTAAGTTTTCTCAGGGGTGAATGTTACCCTTTAACTCAGCACTTTCCACTTGCTTCATATTTAGATAGAAACTAGAATATATCTATTTAAATATGAATTTAGGACAAATATACACACAGGGAACTGGCTACATAGCAAGAAGGTAGAAACAGAAGATGTGTGCCCTAATATCTGCTTTATTTTGGCTCTCTACTGCCCTCTTGTGATTCTTCTAAACACACACGAGTGCATGCTGTGCTGTGTTGTTTACATCTCTGGAAGTTTTTTATTTTTATCATTTTGCCTTTTTTAAGATTAATTGTCATTCCCCCAAAAACGACCCCTCTTCAAAGCAACTAACTGATGCTGCAGTTTCTCCTGGAGTGGGAAACTGAAGCTGCCTCATACGGTACACTCAAAGGCAATGCATTTGTTAGGTGTAGTTCACGTTAGTATTCCTCATACGTTGTATTTATGAATGTATTCCCCCCTTTTTTTTCTCATTTTGCCTTGCTGCAACTACAGATTTTAATGGGTTTTACTGGTATTTTATGAGATTGACAAACACAAAGTATCTCATTAATCTGAAGTGGTTGTAAACTTATGCCTGGCTGGTAAAACGGCATCATAGATATTTGTCTTCAGTGCTTAACAGTGCTGTTCCTATTGGTGCATTTATATGAAAATGGGAAAAAAGAAATACTTTTTTATATTCAGAAGGATCCCTACAACGGATATCAATACCTTTACTTGACTAGATTCCTTTTTATGAGGTAAAAAATACATTTGGTTCAGTTTTCACCCCCTGGCACACTGTCCACTAAAACCTTTGTGGGTCAAATATGCTCCATCTGATTTAATCTAGATTTGTACCAACTATAGTCAACATGTGGTCTATGAAGTCTGAGGCTTCAACAAAAGTTGAAAGGGTTTTCATTGTATTTTTTAGTGTTTATTTTGGAGAAAATTTAGCCAAGAAAAACTTAAGAAAACTATTTTTTCTCTTTTGAATCACCTATAAATAACACATGGTGAAATTTACAATGGTGATTACACTTGAAAACTATTTAATGACTTTCTGTCAGACAAATACAACTTTTGAATGTATACTTTATAATTTTGGACCTGTACTTGATTATATTAGATAAAACGGGAAAACACTCCTGAAAATCTCTGGGATTGAGGGGTTAAACAATTATCACAAAATATTTGTATTTATACTTGTGAACAAAAGTCAACTGTATTAACTTATCAGGTGTTTTCTGGGGGAAATAATTTGCCCATTCTTTTTTCAAAGGAGGTTAAATGGAAATGCAAACCACAGTTTTTAGATTGTTTTTCTTTTAAAGAAAAACAAAAACAATCAGTTTAGTCATGTTATCCTTTCTTTTGACCAATCACCAAAATCCAGTTGCAGTGACACAAAATGCGACTGAGTTCAGGGATGTGTGACCATGAAGTCTGCACAAATCTATTCAGTTATCTGTCACTAGTTTAATCATGATTTGACTTTGGTTTTATTTTAAGGAACTTCCTGGAGCAACTCGAGTGGTTTCCTCTGGATCTCAGTGCTGGACCACAAACATCTGACACGGAGCCACCGAGAAGCTCTTCCCCTTTAAACTGGTACAAGCTGGGAAGGAAACATTAGATTCCTCCTGCTGGACAAACAAACTCCTTTTCTATAACCACTCTGCAAACACAGAGGGACCAGTGGAGCATCCAGACGGATCGCCTCCTCCTCCGCCTCCTCCATCCTCGGCCCACTGAATGTTTCTGCATGGTTGGAACTGGTCCTGGTGGTACATGGTTTAAACCTGATGTGATGGAGGTGCAGTAAAACAGAAGGTTTGCGGTTTAAAGTACAGAAAAAAAAGGAAAATGAAGTATTTTTTAAAGGTGTAGCATCCCCATTCCTCTGATTTCAAACAAGGACTGCTGATTGATTTTTCTTTTTTTTTTTTTTTTTTTTTTGCTTTTCTGTGTGGAGGTGGTGCGTAAATCATCGCCAGGATGTTAGGTTTTTGCTGACATCGAAGAAACGAGTATTGGAACAATGTAGGTGTTTTATACAGCAAAGATTGTTGCTCTATTGAATGTTTTTACGGTAACGTGAGAAAGTATAGATATTTTATTAACATATAGTTGGCGGTAGAGGAAGCAGGGGGAACCCACACTGTGATTTCAAAAGGGAACCAGCTTGGAAGTGCTGGCATTAATGCATCACTATGATGGGAAGATTACTGACCTGATACATGATGAGATGTACACAGTTCTTCTGTTTACATAGGAAAGTTGGACTTTTTACCATCTGTTCGGTTAAAAACTAGGATTTAAATAAAATGTATATTTTTTTCAGATGGAGAGTGGGAATAAGTGAATAAAGGTTGGGGGGAAATGGAAGTAGCGCCCAAAGTATGTAGAGGGCAGAGTTTGCAAAGGAAATCAGATGTTATGAAATAAAATGGTTCAGTTAGCCAGTGAGCGAAGCTTCGACCAGCAGGGTTTTTAAACCATTTTAAGTGTTTTACAGCCTCTCAGATTTAAACCCGGGATTCAGCAAGTCCGAGTCCAAAAAGGGCTCGCTGTAAAACCTGGAAAACGACCTCACTGACTAATGTAGCTCAGCTGCTAGAATCACTTTTGTTTTCAGCCTTTTTTTGTTTCAAAAATTAAGAATGGGACATTTCATTAACCCTTTCATGCACAGTTTAGCCTTTTAATCCCACTGAAATGAGCTATTCAGTTCCATTTGTAGGAATTAATACGTTCTTTAGCATTTTGGTTGAAAAATTGTGAATGTTAATAAAATGTATTTACTCTGAGATGTCTTTCTTTTTCTTGGTGATAATTTAAATGGTGAAATCGAAGCACATTTGTCCAGAATTTAGCAGATTTTAAATGGTTTGAAGAAAACTGAACATTGGTGAATTTTTTTACCTTATTTTTTCTGCTACAAGATAATGTGTTCATGTTGTAGGCAAATGTGAGATCACACTGTAAGGAAATTTACATCCACTGTATTTACAACCACTTCGTCTGAATTCATATATTATGTATAAAATATGGGAGAGGATTAGAGCCATTGAAAGCAAACGGCTACTCCAAAAAAGGCTATTCTAATTTATTCTCAGTTTTCTGACTTTATAGTCAGAATTGTGACTAATTCAGATCTCAGAAATCTCACTTTAATCTTCTACTTTAATCTCAATTTTATTACTTTAATCTCAGAATTCTGATCCTAACTTCATTCTCAGAATTCTGAAAAATTCTGACTTTTCTCATAATATTGAAACTTTAATCTCAGGATTCTGATTGCATTTGCAGAGTTCTGATTAATTCTGACTTTGATGTTAGAATTCTAATTTTCACTTCGATTTCAGGAACTGACTTTAACCTGACTCTAATCTCAGAGTTCTGACTAATTCTGATCTAATTATCAGAATTAGGACTGATCTCAGAAGTATTCCGAATTTTCACTGATTTCGGAATTTCTAATTCTGATCAGAATTCTAATTATGACTCGAATTTGATCTTGGAGTTCTGACTTTATTCTCAGAATTAAGTCAAATTTCTTAGAACTCTAATACCAAGCCCAATATTATCACTTCGATAAAGTACAAATATTAAGTCATAATTCTATGAGATTGAGATTAAAGTCAGAATTCACTAGCCTTGGTTTTGATTTGCTGTATTCTTTTTAAATGGCCCTAATACTCTTATATAACAAACATGCATTAAGGTTGTTACTCTGAATATAGTATAGTTGCATTTAGTAGAAGAAATCGGAATTCAATTACTACAGTGAGGCCAAAACATATTTAGTCAGCCAATGATTGTGTGATTGAGTTCTCCTACTTAAAATAATGAGAGCACTCTGTAATTTTCATCATAGGTACACTTAGAGATGAAATGAGGAAAAACAAAAACAGGAAAGCACATTGTAGAATTTTGAAAGAATTTATTTGTAAATTATGGTGGAAAATAAGTATTTGGTCACCCATAAACAAGCACGATTTCTGGCTCTCCCAGACCTGTAACTTCTTTAAGAAGCTCATTTGTCCTCCACTCGTTACCTGTATTATTGGCACCTGTTTGAACGTGTTATCTGTATAAAACACAGCTTTAAACAGTTACACTCCAAACAGCAGCTTAGTGTGAAAAAAAAAATCATCTGTAAGACATACAAGACCACTGATAATCAACCTCAATCTGGGACACCACGCAAGATCGCATCCGTGGGGTCAAAATTATCATGAGAACGGTGACAAAAAATCCCAGAACTACACAGTGGAACCTGATGAATGACCTACAGAGAGCTGGGAACAGATTAACAAAGGCTACCATAAGTAACACACTACATCTAGAGGGATTCAAATCCTGCAGTGCCAGACGTGTGCCCCTGCTCAAGCCAGTACATGTCCAGGCCCGCCTGAAGTTTGCCAGAGAGCTTATATGGATAATCGAGAAGATGATTTGGAGAATATCATGGTCAGATGAAATCAAAATGGAACTTTTTCTCAACTTGTCATGTTTGGAGGCAGAAGAATGCAGAGTTGCATCCCAAGAACACAATACCTACTGTGAAGCATGGGGGAGGAAACGTTATACTTTGGCGGTTTTTCTGCTAAGGGGACAGAAAAACTGATCTGTGTTGAGGGAAGAATGAACGGGGTCATATATCATGAGATTTTTAAGTCAAAACCTCCCATCAGTGAGAGCCTTTAAAATGAAACATGGCTGGATGTTCCAGCATGACAATGATCCCTAACACACCACCCGGGCAACGAAGGAGTGGCTCCATAAAAAGCATTTCAAGGTCCTGGAGTTGCCCAGCCAGTCTCCAGACCTCAACCCCATAGAAAATGTGTGGAAGGAGTTGAAATGCTGTGTTGCCCAGCGACGGCCCGAAACATCACTGCTCTAGAGATCTGCATGGAGGAATGGGCCAAAATACCAGCAACAGTGTGTGCAAACCTGGTGGAGACTTACAGGAAATGCTTGACCTCTATCATTGCCAACAAAGGTTATGTTACAAAGTATTGAGAGGAACTTTAGTTATTGACCAAATACTTATTTTCCACCATAATAATCCTACAATGTGATTTTCTGGATTTTTTTTTCTAATTTCATCTCTCATAGTTGAAGTGCAGCTATGACGAAAATTAAAGACCTCTCTCATTATTCTAAATAGAACTTACACAATCAGTGGCTGACTAAATACTTTTTGGCCGTACTCTATATGATGACAAAGTGCCTCTGATTGGATCTGTTACAATCTCAAATCTTTAAACGAACACACTTCTCCTTGCTGGAATTACGACGCTGATTTAAAGCGCTACATCTATAAAGTAACGAGAATATTTCAGAAAATTTTAGATGCTGTCGACTATCGACTTTCTCCAACAGTTCCGGGATTTGAGAGGCAAAAAAATTTCTACAACTCTGGTTGTTGTGGAATTAACAGAATGCTGATATTTCCAAACTTTAAAAGGAAAAGCTGGTTTTAAGGGACTCACTGCAATAAGACGCACATAATGCACAACGCAATTCAAAATTACTTGAATGTTTATATTAAATAAAAAGGCATTTTTTACTGTAAATTTAAATATTTTCCTATCAAATAATCCAAGGTTAAACTTTGAAACGGTCTATGATCCTGGGTTAGCTATTAGTGTTGCTAGCATTAGTATACATCCATATTTTCCATGTCCATATACCTGAGAATGTTGATTCAAATGTAGTTTTAAATTCACCATGATGTATTCAAAGCTCAAAGGGGTAAAATGGATCAACTTTGTTTAGCCTTCCTGTTATCAGAAAGAATGGAAACTACAAATAATTTTTAGAATGCCCTAAAAAAATATTTAATCCGATTCAAATGCTTGAAACTTAATTTCATAATGGGAATCAAATCATTGAAAATCTCAAACTTAATGCGTCATCTGTGAAATTATGAAATGAAAGCCTGGTATGAACTGCAGTTCAACCCTCAAAAAGAACCAGAAACAAAACGGGTGATGTGACATTTTTATTTTATATAAAATACATAAATAAAGCATCTGCGGGTGGCATCAGGAGCATGTGCATGTGTGCAGGAGACTCACACTCCAACCGGCATAGAAATCACCTCATAAAAAATATAAAGACATATTGCAGTCAACTCATCTCTTCCCTGGACCAATACCTGCACTTTACACGGGTCACATGATCACAAGTTAAACTACAGTCATCAGAACTTGATTTGACAGAGCCGGACATTCCCTGTTTATGCGGCGGGTGATAAGTGTGATATGAAGGCGCTCAAATTATCTGAGGTCTTTAACCTGTTTGCTGTAAATGTACAGAGAAGCCTCCATCAGCATCTCCCTACTGATTGCACATTGAAACAACAAAAAGATTCTTAATGCCTGACCTCTAGAAACTGTCTTTGGCCAAATGCATCTTAAGTTAGACTCAAAAAAATAAAATGAGCAAATAACAGAATCTCCCAGAGCATTCATTCCCCTACTAGAGTCTGAGGGAAATAAAGAAAAAACAAAAAGGAGAGAGGGGAGAGCATAAAAATCTGAAGTGTTAAGCTGACGATCATTAGAAAAAATAGTTAAATCATAAACGAAAAAAAAAAAAAAAATTAGTTGGTGCCTTAAACTGCCTAAATAAGCTGAATGAACGGCACCTCCTCCCCTGAAGCCAGGTGAAAGCAGCACGATATGTAAGCAGATAACCCTTCCCTTACGTTTTTATAAATCCTCTGTACATTTTAAAAGATAATTCTCTTATTTAACAGCGTGTGGAAATAGAGTTCATAGAAAAAAAAAATCATTGCATTATTCTGCACTCATTCTCAGACTGTCTATCTCCAGAAAGTTTTGGGATGTTTGGCTGAAAGATGGAGGGCAGACAGGAAGCTCATGGTTTAAATAAAACCCAGCAGGGCGGCAGATTGATTGGGGGAGTTTGGCCTATGAGGGGGGAGTTTTAAAAGGCCCCCAGGCGTGGAAGCAGCGTGTGAAGCAGTGAGGCTCGTTTCCCTTCCTCACCAGGCGCAGCTTCCTCGGATGCTCAGAGTCTTTAGCCCGCATGTGCTGGATGTAAACCTGGAGACAGAGAGAAGTTAGTGAAAACTATATATGCTCATCACTACTTACTCGACTTTCAGGGGTCCCCGGTCTGTTACTTTCATGTAGAAATAGAAAATAAAAAACTTAAATGAAGGAACGAAAAAATAAAAACAGGAAGCTGAAAAAAAGGATAGCGACCAGAAGAGAACATCATGCAGAAAAATGACAAAAAGAGGACAGCGCAGATGCAATGAAAGGAAGTAGGGACAATAAAGCATAGAGGGACAAGAAAGGAAATGAATGAAGTCATACCTGAGGGACAAGGAAGAAAAAGAACCAAATAAGGGAAACAAGAAAACACATTCAAGCAAAGGACACAAGGTAGGAAGGAATCCGGCAGGAAAAGCTAAATGATGAAAAAAACCAAATAAAGGGAAGGAAGGCCACAAATAAAAGGAGGGTAGGAGGTATACAAGGAAGAATGGATCACTTGCATATACAGATCGATCAGTTAAATTAGCTGGATATGTTCTTTCAAAGAACACAAGATCTAAATTAATAATTTAACTCCAACATCTAAAATGCTCTAACTAATATTTGGCTAAGGCTTTTTGGAAAAACCCTCACTGTTGTAAAAGTTAAAGATCAATGAAGAGGAAACAAACGGCATCATCACATTTAACTAATTGTAGTTGCTCAAGGCTCCATTTTAGGCCCCATTGTATTTATATCAATATATAGACATACATTTAACATCCATTCGGTGCGTTTATGGACCGATGGACATTACATCTCCTACCCTGCTAACATTACAACTAGTCTACTACATAACTGAGTCAGTGTCCAGAATTTAACTGCATCTTTTTGTAGGTAAGACAAAATCATTTATTAGATTTACTAAGATCTGAAAACATACAATAAAGGGCTTCCTGTTAAAACTACCGAGTATTAGTTAAACTGCAACAGTGTGTTTGGTGCCTCTGCATGTAGATCAGCCATGAACGGGAAAGTTACCTGACAGGCTTTGAGGCTGAGTTTGATCTCCACCTGGCTGGTCTGGGTGCCGACCCACATGTAAACCTGCGAGGAAATACGACCCAAAGAGCTTAGAAACCGTCACAAGTCATCAACCCGCTGACACGTCCGGACGAAGCTCTTTTACCTCCTTGCCGTTATCCAGCAACATGATGTCGTCGTCTGCCAAGTCGTCCTGGCAGAAGTCGGAGCACTTCTCCGACACGGAGAAATAACCCTTCTCATTGGAGCACCTGAGTGGAGGAAGAGGCAAAAACGGATCGTTAATCCCACAGAATGTTTTACTTTATGTCCAAAAGTCCTGACCGGATTAATGCGGGCGCCGCACTCTCACCTGAAGAGCCGAGCATGTTTCATGTATTCTGCATCTTCGTCGTACTGTTTCTGGGATCCGATTCCAACCCAGAAGAAGTTCTCTGGCTCCTCCCCCTCGTTAATTACCTACAGAACGTTTTTATATCTTTGATTAACAAAATTCTAAGCAAGAAAAAGGTCCTATAATGTTTAACACTTAGAAAGTTAGTGGATTTTAAATGTAAATGGAGATTATTTTAGGAACAGCTGAGACAAGATAGTCTCTGACCTGCTTGCTGTAGCTCTCATCAAACATGGTGTTCATGATGTCCTCGGCCAGCTTAGCCTCGTCCGGGTCGGCGGCCCGGCCCACCCAGGTGTAAACGATTCCCTGGTTGTCTGTGCTTTCAAACGGAACCTGCAGAGAAATACGTCTGAGTTGCAGCCCTTCCTTTCATCTAACATGTTTTCATCACCAAGCATCCAAACCTTAAGTATGAAGCAGAACTCTGAGTTGAGATTGCTGGAATCGGTACCAATCTGGATGGTCCTGAGTGACAAATGGAGAGAAGAACGCTATGATGTCATAGTCGTAGAGGGAAAGATAGACAGTGACAGTGGGGTAGGCTGGGTTTGACCACGGCGTACCTGGTGCACAGTGCGCTGCCATTGGTGCGTATGTGGTAAAGCGACGGCTGGACGTCAGTGTTCTGCTTCCGCTTCCCTTTGTGAATGATAAACTTCCTCTTAAAATGCGACAGGAATTTGAGGTTCTCCTGCTGCTGGGTCATCCGCACCACCTAAACCGTCAAAACACACCTGTTAATAATCTGCTCCAGCAGAAGAAACCAGAAAACAAATGAGCTGAAATCCTTCCTTGCCTTCAGCTTTCCAGGGAAAAGGCTCTCGAACTTCTTCTGCAGGGAGAAGGTGAAGGTGAGCCAGCCCATGTTGGACGCCTGCCTGCCCTGCCAGAAGTACACCACACACTGGAAGTCCTCCTCAGGCTGTTTGTCCTCTTCGTCCTCGTCCCCCTTTCCTCCTCCTCTTCCACCTTCTCCGCCCTCCCCCTCCTTCTTCTCCTCATCCTCATACTCCACAGGAACCCAGTATCTAAAACAATAAATAATCAGCCCGGAGATTAGGGCGAGGCAGCAAAGGCAGCACACGAATCTTTGGAGGTGATGATCTGAGTCTACCTGCAGAGGAAGACGTAGCAGTCTTGGGTGTAGAAGTGTCCAAACTCCTCCTCCGGAAGGCGAGTGAACTTCTTCCCCTCCAAAACAAAGCCCTCCATGCCGTCCAGGTCCTCGTTCCACTCCTCCATCAGCTGCTCGGCCTAGAAGTGGAGGAAGCAGAGAACTGTAGCAGGGATGTTTAGCAGAACAGCAGCGTGGGACGGAGCCAGCAGAGGGTTTACCTCAGTGAGGGGCATGGGGGGCTGGCGGGGGAGGAACAGGGCTGTGAGGTCAGCCTTCATCTGGTCCTTCTGCTCCGCATCCTTTTTCACCTGCGGATAAAATTTGCTTATTGTGATAAAAAAAATATACTGCTACAGTTTATTACATTGATTACTTCTATAGATTATATCTGTTCAGCCTCCCTGGTTCATTCATTAGTTTTACTTTTATGCTACGTTCACATGATTGAAGCAGCTGGTTTACGTGCAAAATCAATGGCTGATACGAAGAAGGTCCTGCAGCGTGTTTAGAGCAGCTGAAGCAGCGCCTCATGAGCTTCTGATGCACATGACGTGCTTCACAAGCAGCATTTGCTGGAGTTGCAAAAACTGAACTTTTGCTGCTGGATGCCTCACATCAGCCAATCAGAGAAGCTGATCTGGGAGCTGGCAGGGAGACATACACAGCGCTGCCTAACAGAGAACTATGATCACTCCTCTGAAACACTTTAATATCTAAATTAACCTAAAATGTCGAAACCTGCCAGTGCGTGCAGTTTGGACCTTTTAACATCTCCTTCCAGCCAACACGACCAGTAGCGGAAAAACCCCCCAATAGGCGACCTGGTAAGAGGCTGCTGTTGAAGGGGATTTTCAGCAACAGAGCACCACCGGTGTACAGGGGTTTTGTGCAGGTCCGACAGCAAAATAATAATTAAAGTCAGGACTGCAGAGAAAACATCTGTGCAGTCCGATGTGATGAACGGACTGCACAGATGTTTTCAGCTGGACTTTCTCAGTTAAAAACGTATTAAAACTACTTTTCCGGGGCATCAAAGATGCTCTTGAGGCGCTTCAGACCTTAATGTGGACAGGCATCAAAATATCAAGCAGCAGGCGCATTTTTTCTGCTTTGGTCTGAACTTGTGGTCTAAACGTAGCATTATCCTGCTCACGAACATGCCCTGAGCAGCAAAGGAGCCTCTGTAGCTTTATTTTTGATGCTCGCCCACATTGAAGATCAGCAAAGTAAAGGTCTGACGGGCATTGGGAGGAGCTACTCACAGCTGTGGATGAAACTGGCTTTATGAGAGAACGCCATCATTGCAGCTGGTTTACATACGCCTTGGCGCCGTGTCTGGATTCAGTGTTTTTTTTTCTTCTTTTTTTATATAAAAGGGGTCAGATATTAAAGGTTTTATTCTTTAATTCATGAATTTGGCTGTTGTTGTGGAACATCAGGCAACAAATGTCAGATTTTCTGAATGATTTGATATACTGATGGTGGTACCAGTGTACAGCTGCCTCTCCTCTGTCAGCGAGCCCCAGGGCAGCTGGGGCTACAATGCAGTTTGTCACCATCAGTGTGTAAATTTGCATGAGAATGGATGAATGACTGAATGAATGTAGTGTAAAGCCCTTTGGTCAAGTCTCTTGACTTAAAAAAGTACTATAAAGGTATAGGCCATTTACCATGTCTTCCAACTCTAAGTCATATGCTTAAATGCTCATGACGCGCTATGCATTGCTGGATCTTTGCATCAACCACAGACTTTGCATGTAAACTGGCTGCCTCTGCTGCTCATAACCAGATATTGGGGCATCAGAGGAAACTTTAACAGCAGCTTTCTCTTTAAGTTGCAGTTATTCTGTACCTTAAATGTTGGATAAACATCAGGAGTCTATGCCCGAACTCTGCTGTAAAGTTCTTCAATAACCTGACAGGTATACTGTGTTCTTTGCTCTTTTTGTTGATTAATTTTTTCTGTTAAACATCTGAGGCCAGAAACCGAACCAGAGTTTTTGAGTATAACATTTTATAAAGGTAGCCGATTGCCCTTGATTTTATTTATAGCCATCATAGTCAGGGAGACTGATGCACGTCACAGTTTTATTGTTGAAAAATATAAAAGTACATAAAAGTTTGTTTTTGTAAAGGAGAGAATGTATCAACGTTGAGAATAAAACTGGGTGGTCTCTCACCTTGCCCTGCAGGTTATCATGTTGCTGCACAGTCTCAGCAGCTCTTGTGTAATCCACCTTCAAAACATCGTCCCAGTTCTTAAACTTTGATTTAAACACCTGTTGGATGAGGATGAAGAGAAGACCAGCATGTTAAGAGGTGCAGAAAATACCCCAACATCTAGAAAGTAGCAGGTGTGTGGCTGCAGCCTCTGGAGCAGAGGATCTCTCCACCTGACACTCTGTGCCCTCCAGGTTGCGGGTGACGCTGGCGTGTTTGGGTCTGTGCAGCATGGAGCAGAGCTCCTGACCCAGCTTTAAGGCTGCGGCTCGGACCAGACGAGGAGACTTCCTCCCGATCCAGATGAAGACGTCTGACCAGCAGTCCAGGATGTAGACACACTTAGTATCCAGCAGAGACTGTACCTGAGGAGAGAGGGGGCAAAAAAGGAGGTGAGACGAGACAGGCACATAGGAGGACGCTTGGGAAGAACCGATAAACGTACCAGTCTGAGGTCAGGCATGGTGTCTAGCTTGATCTTGCGATCTTTATGCTCCACAGACAGCTTATAGTTAATCTGAGGCAGCTCCAGGTAGCCCAGACCCAGGCCCACCTACAGGGAAGACCGGTTCTGTTAAACCCTGAAAATCCACCAGAGAGACAACATTTCCAGCTGATTGTCTTACTTTGTAGAGTTTAGGTCTGACAGGGGAGAAATCATCTGGCACATGTTTCTTGATCTCTTCTGGTTGTCCTCCCAGAGCCTCCCAGAACTCTGGAGGCTCCTGGTTCTGCATCAGGGTCACTATCTCCGCCTTCCCTTTCCGTTCATTCTTATTGATCTTTTCAGCAAACAACCTGAAGGATTTCAACAACTTAGAACTTTGACCCCACAACAAGAACCCCCCCCCTTCTTCTGACATGAGAGGCGACTTGAAGCCGTTTGCTACCTGGCCTTTGTGGTGCCGCCGAGCGTGGCGTTGGCTCCTCTCCAGATGAAGATTTCCAGCCCCGTGTCCAACAGGAAGACAAAGCTGCAAGAATAAACAAAACAAAACAAAAAATCTGAGTTTTCAATCACAGAAAGAATGGAGGAAAAGAATTGATAATATTCAGTTTGATCAGAGAGGTTGGACATAAATAAATAAAAATAATTCCGGTCACACTGTGGGTTGGGTGCTATTAGTGAAGGAAAAAAGCTCCAGTTTTTTCACACAGATATAAGAAGAAATTAATACAATAACTATTATTTATGATCTGGGGCTTATCCTTATACTTTACAGTTTTGGTTTTTTGCACCAAACCTGTTTAGCTGGAATTGGAATTAAAAAATATATATAAACAAAATGATTTTCTGTTGAAAATGAGCCTTTTTAATCAAAATAAAAAATTATTTGATTTATTACAGGGTGAGATGGATGGAATTTGGGCAAGTTTAAAAAAGTACCAAACAATCATACAGTTTGTTTTATTAGACCAATGTCAGAGGAATCCTCTGTGCATGTGCTGCAGGGATATATATGCATATGGCACTTTGGGGGCGTGGCCTAAACACCCCTGGCAGGAAGCATGTGATCGAGGAACAGCACCAATATAAAACTGTATACTTGGATAACATTTTTCAGTAAAAGACATGCTAAACTATATTTTCTAAGACTTCATCTTTAGTTTCTTAAATTTTTGTCTTATTTACATACATGTTTTTTTTTTTAATAAGGGTCTTCAGGTTTGACCAGAAGCTGTTGTTATTACGCTATCAGGCAGTAGTAATAAAGTCGGACACCGTGTCATCATTCTGTGCAATTAACTCTGTTTTTGTTGTTTGGGAATGTATGTGGTTAGATTATTATTGTTATTATTTTTTATTTGTTTTGTTAACAGCTCTATTTTAGTCCTTGAATTTCTCAAACCTACTTGGGAGTGTCGTCTAGAACCAAAATTGATCAGATAACCTGAATTCTGAATGCAGCAGAGCAAAGTTTTCCATTTAATGCTCTGGAGCTTTTAAAAAAACTCTGCTGGGAAACATGTTAGGTATGAAAACGTTGGTGAAAGCCTTCAGTTAAACATTATTTTACAGCGTCTTGAAATAATAAAAACATATATTGGATTCTGTTCTCTAAGATGTGGCGTCACCTTTCCTACTAATATAGAGATCATTTTTTTATGACAGAAAGATTAACATTGAATAAATGTTTTCCTCAGTAAACAGAAACTAGAGAACAGGATCGGCAGATCAGAGCTTCAGATCAAAAATCTGTGATTCAGGTGAAGTGATTTAGAGCAGTCAGAGTGCTGAAACTCACCGAGGGTCGAGGGAAGAGCCCTTCACCGGCACAGACTCCAGTTTGATGTTCTTCTTGCCGTAGACTCTGTATAACCTGATGAATGGAGAAAAGATAAACATCAGGAGATATTTACCCAGATAGTGAAACACTCAGCTGATCAGCGGTAAATGATTGTCCTGAAAGGCTTCCACCCACCTGACGGTGTAATGCGTGTCCTCCACAGTGAAAAACCCACTGGATGTTCCTCCTTCAATGTAGGAGATCTCATCGTTAAACACCTGAACAGAGGACAAAAATCATCTGAATGCTGTGCTAACAGATATGCTACACAGGAAGCACTGCTGAGTACTGGTGAGGGAGAGCTGGGATGTAAGGATAACCCGACTGCCTGTTGTGGAAACAAGGAATCACGGAAAGAAATGAACCATTTCTCTTGAGATCTGGACCTGCTGCAGCAGCCGGTGGCTAAGGGACCCTGTACGGCATAGATATTAATCCTGATGACTGAGTTATAAAAATGTGTGTTACTAAGAGGCTTGAATAGGGATACATTTGGAGAACTAAGCTCTAGTGGAGGACATTTGTTTTGGAGATAGTTGAAGATTTAATATCTGCCAACATAACTGTTCGTGTCTCTTCTCTGCCTGCTTAGCGTGTTTTCTTTCCCTGTCATCAAGGCTGATTGTTGTCGCTGAACGCTGTCAGTGTGTTGGGCGCCCGGTCAGTAGAACACAACTTATAGGCGGTGAAATAAAAAACACTCGAAGCAGCTTCAGGCTGTAGCCCGGCTGTCCGATGGACCGCTACTTTACCAGACTCAAAAGTCTGCTGTTTTACAAAATCTCCAGAACGGATATTCTGTGAGGTAGCAGGGATAGTCAGAACCCCGCTTCCAAAACTGCCTCTTCTCTCCTTCCTTTGGCTCGAGTAAAACGGTGAATGGGCTCCAAAGCAAAAGCAATGTGATTTAGATGCTTCAGTGTCATGTCAGCTTCATCTTCCATCAAACCAAATGTTTTATGGTTGTGATGTGTCGCCGGTATTTCCAATGTATACAATTGCTACAGCTCGCAAAGACCAACCCTGTGACATCACCGTCTGAGGTACTGCAACATGGTGGTGCCCTTACCAAAAAAATTTAAAAACAAAGCTTCAGTTTATTATTTTTTTCCTCCTTTATATTGTTCAGATTTCCAATATAGTTATTGATAATAGTAAGACACAATCTCATGAATGAAGTTAGTTTGGTTGAACATTTAATTTCCCCTTTAAACGTGGCTCCGATTCTACTTACTGCGCTGAACTCCTCGCTCTCGTCTCCCATCTCCTCTCGAATGGTCCTGCACTCCGCTCCCAAGTAGTTTCTCAGGTTAACGGCATGGATGGCGGCGCCGGCTTTCTTGTCCAACGTCGCCTCCTGACCGATCCAGTAGAAGATCTGCCAGTTCAAGGCTCCGTTGTCGTCCAGGAAGGTCTACAAACAACATAGAAACCCCAGAAAAAACATCTTTACAGCGTCACCGCTAATTTAATAAAAAAAAAAAACATACTAATGGAAGTGAGTTGTTACCTTGAGGACGATGTAGCAGTCTGCTTCGTAGAACTTTCCATGTAAAACCTCATCTATCAGCTGGGGGACGAAGTTCTCGATCTGGAACACGGTTACTCCTGGGATCTGTTGAAGATGAAGCAGCATGTTTTAAACAAAACATCTGGCTTTAAAATACCAGGACCCAACAATAGATAAAATAATAATAATAAAGGAAACCTGCCTGTCCCACATCCTCCAAGAAGAACTCGGAATAATCCAACTGGGGCTTCTCAAGGCTCTTATCCCACCGCCGCACTTTTAGGTCTCCGTATTTCAAGTCCCCGTTTTCCTACAAAATCCATACGTTTTTTTGTTACATCGATTTTTTCTCACTCTGAATACAATGAGATAAAGGCTAAAGCATAGAATGAATAAAAACTGATTTAAGGTACCGGTATGAATCAATTTTAGGCTTTAAGGAGAATTCTCCATTTTAAAGTCACAGACTAAAATACTGCAGCAGCAAAAAATGGTTTCATCTATTTAGATTTGCTCTGATTGCTATAGAGCAATCAGAGCAAAGAGAGCATGGAGGAGGATAACAATGAAAATCCTTTTTTAAACAGTAATGGATGTATGAATATCATTGAAACAGCAAATCTTTAAAGGGAATCTCAACAGAGGGTGAAAATCCAACAGATCACTGCTGGAGAGGCTGGTTTCCGTATCAAAACGTTTTAGTGGAAAGTTTAGTGGGAGGAAGCAGTGTACCATAGGTGCAGTTCTGCCAAAAACAACAAACAAAAAAAAAAAAAAGAGAAAAAAAATGTTGTGGTTTTGATTCCCTGCTGTGGTCTTGGTGCTTGTTTTCCTCCTGCTGGTTTCAGTCTTAACAGGAGGGAGTAGGAAGGGTAGAAGACAAAAGAAGGATTCAGGTTTCATTTTCCAGCGACGGCAGCAGGATCTCCTTTAATGACCACAGTGCTTTCTACTCCTTTGATTCACAGAGCTGACATGTTTATTATATGTAGAGAATTCTCCAGATTATGAGACACTAGGAACCAACGATGCAGACAAACTTAAGGTGACTATCAAAGCAACCTGAGGTTAGCCTGATCTCCTCCACACAACAGGAGTTATTTACACAGACTGCTGTGGAGATATTTTATGCTATTTGTTGTAAAAATCCTTTTAATTAGCATTTTGTAATTTTCTACTTCTCTGACTTTGGGGTTTTAACAGCTTCAAACCACAAACATCTGAAATGAACAGAAACAAAAACTGGGAATAAAACCCCTTTATAATAGGATTCAATTATATAACTGAAATCAACTTTAAATATTATCATAGTTTTGTTAAAGAGGAAGTGTTTCTTCCAGTCGTTTGTTTTACCTCCATGTTTTTCTTCTCCTGAGCGACGTCACTCATGCCTTTCAGGACCTGCTTGGCCTGATCGTCCTGGGAACTGTCCTTCTTCCTCCTCAGCCTCATCTTCCTCGCCAGGTGGTCTCTGGGGCTGGCCCCTGAACAAAAAAGGGATTTGATTTTCACTCCTTAACACGAGCACAGTTTGACTTTAGGTGAAGAGAAATATCTGTTGGGGTGAAATGAATCCTCACAGACCTCCCCCCGCAGCAGCTACGGTGGCAGGAGAAGCTCCGGCCAGACGCAGCTGGTTCTGAAGGGAGAAGTCGATGTTGTACCACTCTGCTGCTCTGTCCACTGGCTTTGGTGGCATCACTAAGCTGGGGTTCTCCCTCACATCTAAGATCTATGGAAAGAAAAACACAGACAGGCTCTGGTATAAATGCATCATAGCATCATGTTCTTTTTCAAATAGCTACCTAGATTAAAAAAAAAAAATAAAAATGTGGCCCCTACCAATAAACCAATAACTTTCCATCGGCCTTTCAAAAGAATTATGATCCTAAAAAAAAAATACTGGACTATTCCACACAAACTGGGACATCTGGACACCCTGATAGATTATAAACTCCCCAGAAATAAACACATCCCATATTTTGATCAGTCCATGTCATGAAGATCGGATTAAAAACTTGATATTTTATTTTGTCACAGCTATAAAGAGCTTCTGAATGACAATACAAGAACAACTTTATTAGGTTTTGTGTATTGTAGAACAGTGCATCATAACCTTCCCTCTGCTGGTTGATGAGGAAAAAAACTTTGTCACCATGTGTTGTTTTCCTGTTTCTTTCTTGTCAAACAGGAGCGTCTGAAATTAGAACATGAACCTAAACTAGGCGAAGCGCAGCGTCTGTACGCGTGTAATGTTGGTGTTCAATATAGTGTAAATAATTAAACTGTTTAAAACAAAATCCTTGTGGGTATGCAGGTTTGCTGGGAGTACATGCTGTAACGCATCTGGATTCTTTTTCCTTTTGAGAACCAAAAAACTTTATAGTTCATTGAGACAAAACAACTAGTTAGAAAAAATATATATATATTTAAAAAGGTTAGTTTCTCTTTGGGACCAATAAATTGAATTTGGCCATTTTTTTTCCTAGACCAGAGGCAACAAAACCCTTAAAAAGATGAAAACCTATAAAGCTTCAGAGATGAATACTGCAATAAATCAGTAGTACAGTAAAATGTCCAAGATTTTCTATTTATAAAGGACTTATATTGAAGACAATTATCAGAATTTTAAAATAATTTGCAGTTTTTGCATGAAAATAAATAAAACCTTTGCTTTATTATTGAAAGTTGAGTCCTCTATCCTTTTTAGCTAAGGTTACTAAGATCCACCCAGAGTCACACAAAGCTTCTCAACTGCATGCAGCAGATCCGGAAAGTCCTAAAGAGTTTGAACGAGCTAGCAACAGTAAGGGTAAAAACAGAGATGCTATAACTGAGTTGATGAAGAAATGAAAATAAATATTTCTGAATAAAGCATCTGCTGCTTTACTGCTTTATTTAGCGATGCTAACTGCTTCAATATCCAAATATAGTAGCATTTAGCTCACATCAATACACAATGTTAGCTTTTCTCCAGTTGTAAAAGCATCATAAATGAATCAAACCCAAATGATGTACCTTTACTCATAAAGAGGCTCTAAATTTGGGAATTTCTAGGTCATAAATAACAGGGTTATACCTCCAGGTCGGGCAGGAAGTGGATGGTTTCAGGCAGTGTTACCAGGCGGTTCTTATTTAGGACCAACTTCTTCAGCTTGTCACATCTAAACAACAAGAAGCCAAACGTTTAGAGAGAGTTCAAATAATAATTCCAATGAATGCATGTCTTTGTTTGCAGTTTACCTGCAGAGGCCCTCAGGAATGAGCTCCAGGTTGTTGTTAGCAGCCATGAACTCGGTGAGGCTAGCTAGTTTGCTCACACCAGAAGGAAGCCCATCGAAGTCCAGTTTGTTGGAATTAACGTACAGCTTCTTCAGCTTGGACAGCTTGCAGATAGCAGACTGATTGGAGAAAATACAAACATTTCAAGATGGTTTGGTTTCCACAGGACTTTAAAAGAAGTGGCTGTCGTCCTTACGGGCAGCGAGGTGAGCTGGTTTCGACTCAGGTTCAGCGTCTCCAGCTGGGTCCACTGGTCGATGCAGAGGGAGAGTTCGGTGATCTGATTGCTGCTCAGGTTGAGTCTCTTCAGGCTGCTTAGGGAGTACAGGCACTCTGGGACCCGGGTCAGGTCGTTACAGGACAGATCCACATCTGATGGAGAAAAAAACTAGTGAGGAAGGAGCAGAACCTGAAGATGTAATTCCACAACCTGGAATGAAGCTTCTCCTATACTTTAAGGTACATCCAGAAATACCATTTCCATACAAGTAGCTTTAGCATAAAAACAGCTCGTTTAATGGTTACCTGCTAAGTTAGTCAGTCCCTCCAGGCTGGTGGGCATGTTGCTCTGCGTCCTCTGGGTGTTCCTCAGGTGAAGTGTCTGTAAAGCAACCATGGCTGGCAGCTGCCTGCTCAGAAACACACACCAGAGCAGCTTAGGTTCAAGGTCAAAACACAGGCTGACCGTCTACGAGTGTCAGAATAAGAAACAGCAGTGAGGCTGTGTTTTACCGCAGCTGTGCGTGCATTAGCGGGTTGTTGTTCAGAATAAGGGTCTGCAGGTGCACCAGGCGTCTCATCTGGGGTGGCAGGCTGTCCAGCTTGTTGTCGCTCAGGTCAAGGTACAGCAGGTCTGTGAGGTTGATGAACAGCTGGTTGGGGATGGAATCAATGCTGTTGTGACTCAGATTCAACACCAGCATGTTCCTGCTGTTCTCCAGGTCCCTGGGAATCTCAGTCAACTGATTGTAGCTCAGATCCTACAGGGGAGAATAATGAAGAATTACCCGTTTGGAAAGCAATAGAAATACCAGTACAGGTTCCATTTGCTGCTATGGTTTCTCACCAGCACAGAGAGGTCCTCTAGCTGAAAGATGTCATCTGGGACTCCAGAGTTTTTAAGGCTGTTGGCCCTGGCTACAACTGCCTACAGTGAAGAAGTGGTAGAAAACATGTCAGAATGAGACGACAATCGGCCCAAACAGAAACAGGGGAAACAAACAAGACTGGTCTTTGACCCCATTTTCTTAAACCATAGCAAGGTGTTAGTCTGGTTTAGTTACCCGCAGGTTTGGTAAGCTGGAGAGATCGCCATGTAAGGTGGTCAGACTGTTGTGACTCACTGAAAGATGCTCCTGAGGACAGAAAAATAACAGGTTTTATTATATCTTCAAGATATGAGGTCAGCCCATATGTTCCTCTAAAGCTGCACATAATGTGTTCAGATAGAAAACAATCCTATCTGTGGTCACAGTTATTCTGGTCATTATGCAACATGGACAAAGAAAGATATTTAAACGACACAACTCTACTGTTTTATCCTTTTTTGACTTTCAACAGCACTTAAAGTACTTAAAATGTTAAATATAACAGGCATGTCTAGTTGTCCTACTCATAATTTTATGCTATGAGTTCTAATATCAAATTAGCATTTAATTTTATATCCTTCAAATGTCACAACAGATCAAGAAAAGAAAGCTTAGGAATAATATATTCATTGTTTCTGGCTTACTTTGGTTCTTCCAGGTGTATTAATAAACCCAATGATTCTGCTTTATGGCAAACCATCAATGCATTCAATCACACCTATTGATGTCCACATGGAAACAATAAAACAACTTATTTAAACACCAAAAAGTAAAAAACAATTTCAACTATTGTGCCACTTATGGGGTTTTAAAAATATTAATTATTATTTTTTTAATCTTATAGATCTTCAGGTCAACAAATGATGTTGTCATCTCATACAGAAATACAACTGCAATCTTATTATGAGTAACAAAAGCTTTTAATGACAGAATGAGCTAAATGCAGAAAGTCAATATTTGCAGTGTTGACCCCTCTTCTTCAGGACCTCTGCAATTCTCCCTGGCATGCTCTCAATCAACCTTTGGACTAAACCCCAACTGACAGCAATCCATTCTTGCATAATTAATACTTGCATTTTGTCAGAATTCCTAGGTTTTCGTTTGTCCACCCGTCTCTTTATGATTGACATCAAATTTTCAATGGCATTAAGATCAGGGGAGTTTCCATGCCATGGACCCAAAATCTCAATGTTTTGTTCCCTAAGCCAGTTAGATATCACCTTTGCTTTATGGCAAGGTGCTCCATCATGCTAGAAAAGGCATTGTTCATCACCAAACTGCTCTTGGAAAATTGGGAGAAGTTGCTCTTGGAGACATTCTGGTACCATTCTTTATTGATGGCTGTGTTTTTAGGTAAGACTGTGAGAGAGGCGACTCCCTTGGCTGAGAAGCAACCCAACACATGAATGTTTTCAGGATGCTTTACAGTTGGCATGAGACAAGACTGGTGGTAGCGCTCACCTCGTCTTCTCCAAACAAGCTGTTTTCCAGATGTCCCAAACAATCGGAAAGGGGATTCATCAGAGAAAGTGACTCCCAGTCCTCAGCAGTCCACTCCCTCTACCTTTTGCAGAATATCAGTCTGTCCCTGATGTTTGTCCTGAAGAGAAGTGGCTTCTTTGCTGCCCTTCTTGAGACCAGGCCTTGCTCCAAGAGTCTCTGCCTCACAGTGCGTGCAGATGCACTCACACCTGCCTGCTGCCAATCCTGAGCAAGCTCTGCACTGCTGGTAGCCCGATCCCACAGCTGAAACACCTTTAAGAGACGGTCCTGGTGCTTGCTGGTCTTTCTTGGGCGCCCTGGAGCCTTTTTGGCAACAATGGAACCTCTCTCCTTGAAGTACTTGCTGATGCAATAGATTGTTGACTGAGGTGCAATCTTTCTAGCTGTGATTCTCTTTCCTGTTAGGCCATTTTTGTGCAGTGCAATGATGACTGCATGTGTTTCTTTAGAGATAACCATGGTTCTCAAGAAAAACAATGATGCCAAGCACCAGCCTCTTTTTAAAGTGGTGTCATTCTTACTTAATCATGACAGATTGATCTCCAGTCCTGTCCTCATCACCACCCACACCTGTGTTAATGGAGCAATCACTGAAACGATGTTAGCTGGTCCTTTTAAGGCAGGGCTGCAATGATGTTGAAATGTGTTTTGGGGGATAAAGTTCCTTTTCTAGGCAAATATTGACTTTGCAATTGATTGCTGTTACGCTGATCACTCTTTATAACATTCTGGAGTATATGCAAATTGCCATTATAAAAACTGAAGCAGTAGACTTTGTAAATATTAACATTTGAATCATTCTCAAAACTTTTGGCCATGACTATAGATCATCTGCATAGAGTGCAAGCATTGGTAAACTTCCTAAATAGAAGCTAATCTCTCTTGACCCTGATTCATTTCCCATTTCTCCAAATCTTTAAAATCCTTTATATGTGTATAAAACAGGTTTTCATGTCAAGTGCAGTTTATAAAATGACTTTGTATGTTAGTAAACCCATTTTAACCTTTATCTGCTAAAAGGTGGTGGTTCCTGATAAACGTAACAATAAGCTTGCAGGATACTCTGAATATATGCAATGATGATCTCAAGAGACCTTAGTGACACCGTTCAAAAAGCCAGAAACATCCTGGCTGACCTAACCTGGTGATCCAAGTCTTTATTATGATTGCTAGTGAAGATTCTCAGTCATCCAGGTCATAGACATTCCCAAAAAGTTTAAAAAACAATCCACTATAGAAGAACATGACTGCAACAGTCCAGAACTGAGTATGTAAAGAAATTATTGATTTAAGCAGCTATAAGCATCTGCTTTGTGAGATCAAGAAAAATACTTCACCCTCACAGGCAGTGCTTTAGTGAAATCACCGCCTGTCTTTGCATCTGCATACCATGAAACTGGACTGATATCATTTTACAACCACAAACCTTAGTGCATTTCATGAGGATTTCCAAAAAAAAAAAAAACAAGCACTGAATCATGCACTCCTTTGCCATACACTTGCTTCCAGTCGCCTTTACCCCAAAGCCTCTTGATAAAATTCAGTGCCACCAGACGCTATCAGAGGTCCGCAAATATTATAGGCAGCATCTTCTCAACCGTATATAAATAGTAGAAAACAAACAATGGTGGCAGCATTATGCTGTGGGATTTATCAGCAAGGTAACAGAAGCTGGTCACAGTTGATGGGAAGAAGAAGGGAACTAAATACAAGAAGTTTGTGGAAAATAATTGTTGAAGGCTTCTAGAACTTTTTGTGTTTTTTTTTCATTATTTAAAAGATTATACAAATAAAAAAAAAAATCATGTTTCTTTTTCCTACCACTTCCAAGTAATTAACTTGTTTTTTAAGGTCCTGTGTATACAATCTAATCTTAGTGTATTATAGAGCAAATGACTGTACCAACAAAATATGGACAAAAGATTGCAGAAATATTGAACCGATCAAGTAATCACTGATTAAAAAGAAAAAGATCGCTCCTTCTGACCGCATCAGTAGAGCCCTTAAAAGCTCTTCACTGAACATGAGTCTAATTAAATATTTAAAACAGCATCTCTGCAGATATGCTCATTGTGTATTCTAAGCATAACATAACCGCATTAAGCTGCTAGAGTAGAAAGGGAGGAAAGGGCTCCAAAAATGACTATTTCCACCCCCTGCACTGAGCTTTGAAGGATGAGGGCAGGGGGAGAAAAAGTTGGATGTTATAATTTCTTCATTATATGCAATAAAAACACCAAAACAATGTCTCATGGCCTTTAACATCAGGTGAAAACTATGGATCTTTCAAACTCAAGGCTTCCTGATTCTCTCTATAGAGCAGGGGCCCAAAATCATTGAATGTTATTCTAAGCCTTTACTGATATTAAACATGATGACAAAACTAACAACAGAAAGGCAAAGGTATGCTAGAAATGCAAACAGAGATGGCACTACATACATGTACAGAAAATGATTCTGCTCATTATACTCCTGTTAATAAGGCTTAGATAAACCTGTACACACAGCTGATAGTCTGGGTCACCAGACTATTTCACAGTTTGTTTGTTTTTAGTTGGAAATCGAAAAGTTATGGATACCCTGCTGTGGAGGAACAAAGAAATGACAACCTCTCCTTCAAAGTAAGGGCACATACTGAAAATCTCCACAGTCACAGTGAGAGAGGTCCAACAGGATTTATACCAAGAGCTTTCTGACTGGTAGACCATAACACCAAGCCCTATTACAGGGAATTCATACATGAACCAATGTTATATCAACTCTTAGTTGTGATTTGGCATAAAAGTTCAATAACTTACCAGCTTCTGGAGAGAGGACAGCTCCTCTGGGAGGTAACAGAGTCCTGTCCTGTTCAGCTTCAGCCATCGCAGGCTGCTCATAGACTTGACATCCTCAGGGAAGTATCCTCCCTGCAGGGACAGTAAATAAGGAGAGCAACAGAGAACTGAGTACTTAACCTGGGCTTAGTTGTTAAAACTGCTCAAACAGAAATTTCAGAACATCATACTTTAATCTTGATCAGACAGAATTAAGGAAATCAGGCTTAATCCTTAATGTGTTGACATTACAAAGGTAAAATAAAGTTTAAACAGCTGATTGTTACAACGGTCTTCTAACGCTGCTCACTAACAAGGGTTGTGGATTTTAAAAGTGGTTTCATTTCCTTTGAAGGCAGACTATTGAGCAAAAATCCAAAATAAGTATTTAATTGTCAAGCAGAGTGCATTATCTGATCCCAAAACAAAACAGAAATAGAAACGGTAAGCAGAGCAGTTAGATGTTTTATGTGGTGGGATACTGGGTTTGGATAGAACTTAGGGGGAGTTTGGAACCAAAAACTCTTTACAGAAACTTTAAATACTTCAGGTTTCTGAGGGAGGGCTGTGGATTAAAACCTTCAGCTCACAGGTGTGAGTTCTGCTCTGTCATTATCACTGACCTGATGGTTTTTAATCACATGCAACAGCTATCATCCCCAGTCCTGGTCACTAACTATTTTGGCCCAGAAAATCTGGTGTTATGGACCAAAGTATTTCATGTTGGACTGATATTCCATCTCCAAAGAAGAGCTTTTTCCTTTGTTTTTTTATCAAGTCAAGCTATAATGAGATCTAAAATCCTGTATCTGATCAGCTAAAACACTTCTGTAGTCTTCACTAAGACGGTTAGGAGATGAAACTTGGAGAGACTTTGAGGTCCGGTTAATCTGCCGCGGATAGGATGTCTCTAATCTGTGTGCCAGATTTCCTCTCTAATGTGGTTTATTTGGATTAAGGATGATTATCAGATTATTTACAATAAATGCACCTAAATCAAACAGGGATAATGTTTTATTTTTTTTTAAACCAGACATTATTCACACCCCCCGCATCTCATTCAACCTGCATATTCCCATAACTCGTCATGTCAATTAAGGCAAAAATCCTCAAAGCTCCAAATTAAAATTCCTTAATTTGAGCATGAAATATTTAGTTTTAGCAAACATTTTAATAGGTGTATTCATCTAAATAATCCATAACCTATGGCTCACAATAATCTCAAATTTACAAAATATGGTTAAAAGAAGTCGTCTCTCTTTGTGAGGATATCTTGCAATGTGATTGTTTTTCAAATTCTTCAACAGAACGGCAAACACAATATTTTAGAGAATAACCAATCCAACTGTAATGTTGCATTAAACCAGCTGAGTTGATGCTTTTAGATCTAAAATAAGAAAGCCTAAGCAATAAAAATTATAATAAAGGAACCCTGAGGTGAAAAGAAAACAAAACACTTCTTCACATTTACCAAACAGCATCCTGAGGAGCCCAAAAAAATTAAGATAATCATTGGAGGAAACAGTCAAACACGGTGGTGGCAGTGTGATGATCTGGTCCAGCTTTGGTGCTTTGATATTTTTCTACAGTTTGAAAAAAAAAAAATCTGTTCTTTAGCAGATAATCCTGGATATGTCCAGCCATCAGTTGTTGAAATTGGGCTGAAAGTACTTTTGCATTATCAGGCAAAACAAACAAGTTCACATCTTCATAGCTTTAAAGAATTAGGGCTCTGGTTCACACTTTTTCAACAAACATTTCTAAAAACCTTCTAACTTTTTGGCGACCTTTGACGTGGTGAACCTTAAAGCTCACAGAATGAGGTGTGAAGGAATCGTGATATTTTGACCAACCCCTTTTACTAAAAAATAAAAAAAAAACATTCAGGACAAACAGTAGCCATGACAACACTGGTTGATTTCAATCACTCAACATGCTCCTCAAAGTTCAACAAACTATACGATGTTATCTAAGATATGTCTAAATCTGCCCCAGTTTGACTGCAGTTAAAAAAAATGTATTGATGCGTAACATGGGACCCTGAACTAAAGGCAGCTAAAGTTAGCTAAAAGTAAAGCTAAATTAGCAGGGTGACGTGATGGTGGAAGCAGCTACTTTGACCAAAACTACATTCAACCAGAGGCTAAAAGAAAGCTTTACACAGGTTATTAATCAAAACACAGTTTAGAGAAAATAACAACTACGAAGCCAAAGGTGACCGACATAGGAAGGCTACTTTGTCATTTTGACAACTGGCTAACGCCCAATGCTCCCAACGTTCATCTACAGCTTCTGTTTTAGCCATTTGTTACCAATTCTTAGGTCTAGCTAAAAAAGCGGGTAAACAATCACCGATATAAAGCCAATTAAAATTAATCAGATATCCTTACTTTAAAGTCGTTTCCACTGAGATCTACCCCCCTGATGAAGGGAAGAACTCCGGTGGCAGCCATTTCTGACTAGCTGATGTCAGCTCCTCCACCCTTAACTGTCTATTTTGGTAGGAAAGGAGGGAGGGTTGTGGCCGTTCTTCTTTCTGGTTTTGGCATCGTCTGAGGACCGCTCATTACTGCTCCAAGCGGTAAGGAGGTTCGGTGTTTAATAGATTTCGGTGACGGTGTCAATGCGCCCCCTAGTGGCAGGGTAATGAACATAATTTAAACTTCGAAAACTTAGACAACTCGTATCGTCATTTAGAGAACAAACTGTCTCATAACATAGAGCATACATGTGCCAAATTATATTTTAAAACCCATTTAAAAAAAAGTGTTACAGCTTAATTTATCAGTTTTATTGAAGTTTTAATTCTGAATTAATTAAAACCAGTAATTTTCATTTAAAATAAGTCAAAGATATGCAATATGCCTGAATATAAATGTATATTACCTAATGTTCCAAATGCTTTTTTTTTTTTTTTTTTTTACTTTTGGGTAAATAAAACCAACATTATCAAACCAGAATTACAGATTTTTATTAGGAACAAAACAAAATCCTAGCTAAGCTAAATGACCAGGACATATAATTTCATTCAGTGCAGAACCACAAGTAGCTCTATGATTCTGCAACTTTCTTAACATATTTTAACTGATAAACTATTTCACTGTTTTTTTTGTTTTTTGTTTCATACTTTTCTGGACCCACACTTATGGAGGACCAGTCCTGCCATAAATGTAATCCATTGTTGAAATAATAGCTTGAAATTGACATTAGTGAGTCATTAGGTGCACCATACTGATAAAAATGAGAAATGTAGGTAAAGACGGATACATTACTTAGATATAAATATACATATAATTTATTTTAACTGTTCTATTTTATCTCTGCTCTTTTATTCTTACAGCATTCCGGTAAAAAGCAAATGACCGAATCTTAATTGTTTCAATAAAGAATAGGAAAGACAGAGATAGAATTTTGAACAATTTTGAATTCTGACTTTCTTTCTCAGAATTCTGACTTTAATCTCAGAATTCTGGCTTTTTTCTTGGAATTCAGACTTTAATCTCCAAATTCAGACTTTAATCTCCGAATTCTGACTTTGATCTCAGAATTCAGACTTTTTTTCTAAGAAGTCTGACTTTAATCTCAGAATTCTGACTTTAATCTCGGAGTTCTGAATTTTTTCTCAGAATTCGGACTTTAATCCCAGAATTCTGATGTTTTTCTCAGAATTCTGACTTTAATCTCAGAGTTCTGAATTTTTTCTCAGAATTCTAGCTTTTTTCTCAGAATTCTGACTTTTTTCTCAGAATTCTGACTTTAATCTCGAAATTCTGAAATTGTTCTCATAATTCGGACTTTAATCTCAGAATTCTGACTTTCTTTCTCAGAATTCTGACTTTAATCTCAGAATTCTGGCTTTTTTTCTTGGAATTCAGACTTTAATCTCCAAATTCTGACTTTAATCTCAGAATTCTGACTTAAATCTCGGAGTTCTGACTTTTTTCTCAGAATTCTGACTTTGATCTCAGAATTCTGACTTTTTTCTCAGAATTTGCCCTAATTGTCCCCAATCCTCCTCCGTATGTAATTGAGTAATAAACATGAATACTTTTGACATCTCTTATCATAAATATGAAAAAGAGAGAAGATATATGAGAAGAGAGTTTGAAGACATTAAGGAGAAGGTTAATTTATTAGATATACTGAGGAAAAATTTAGGGAGTAAACACATACAATTATTCGATTTCTAAAGAAAACGAAATTATTCCATAGAATTTAATTATAGTAAGTATGTTTGTGAGTGAAGGAATGATATACAAAGATGTGCACAAATATGTTTATATTTTTAAGTGTGAATGTGTGAATGTATGTTTAGAAGAAGTTAGGGTAGAATGTATCAGGATCAATATTTACAGTTTTTCTGGATTGTTTACACACATTTCTGAAAACATGCCTCGTATTCTCAGAACTCTACACACAAATCCAACAAACACACACACAATGGGCAAAACCCTTCAATTCTCCTGCAAAATGAAACTTTACATTCAAAACAGTTTTATCTCTTCACAAAAGGCCATTTTGTGTTCAGATGACACACACAAACTATCATATGAACAGACAATTAAAAAAAGCATTTAAACACTGATGTGCTCAGTGTAAAACACCATTCTCCATTCATCATAATGACTTTTTGTTCAGTGTTACACTTACTACAGACATTAAATACATAAGTGCGTTGTAAAATATTTTAGAATATTGTTTTTATACTCAGAACACACAAATATACTGTAACAAACATGTTTTATTTTTCCCACAAAACAATGTACACAGTGTACATCCCAACTGACACAAAGTTGCACATACAGTGCAGAAGATTTTACTGTATACAGTTACAGTAATAATAAAAAAACAAAACAAAATAAACTATGCTGCATCCTCTCTTCTGTTTCGGTCTGGCCACAGCACCTCATCTACATCACAAGCAATGTTTTCCCTGGCCAAGCAGCGGGGGAAATATCGCCTAGCATGGCGAATCCAGCCATGAAAAGCATCAACTGCTATATCTCCACATGCGTCTTCCATAGCTTGGAAAAGGGGTATACGCGTTTCTGAATTTAGGTCGTACACTTTCCATCTCCAGGCAGAAAAAAATTCCTCAATAGGATTGAGGAATGGAGAATATGGAGGGAGATAAACAACTGAAAAGCGTGGGTGGTCAGTGAACCAGTTATGAACCAGAGCAGCCCGGTGGAAGCTTACGTTGTCCCAAATGACAACGTACCTGAGCTGCTCTGGGCCGTCTATCTGATCTGGTGGAATGAGTGTGTTGTGTAGGGTGTCCAGGAATGTGATCAGATGGGCAGTGTTGTAGGGGCCAAGGGTAGCATGGTGATGGATGATGCCATGGTCGGTCATCGCTGCACACATTGTGATGTTCCCTCCGCGCTGGCCAGGGACTTCAACAATGGCACGCTGGCCGATTATATTCCTTCCCCTCCTTCGTCTTTTTGTGAGGTTGAATCCAACCTCATCAATGAAGAAGAACTGGTGCTCCACTGCATCCACCTCCAGCTCAAGGACTCTCTGAAACACACATGACAATATCAGAAGTAGACATGGAGCGGTCTCTATTGTGAAGCACAATCATTATGATTACAATATAATAGAAAGAAATATGTATGATTTATACAATGTTGACAGTATGCATCAAAGGTGGGAATGTACTGTATAGGACGTACTTGCACATAGTTATATCGCAATTCTTTGACCCTTTCTGAATTGCGCTCAAATGGCACCCTGTAGACCTGCTTCATCCTCAGTTTATTTCTGTGCAAGACACGGTCCAGCGTTGATAAACTTACCCTATCAATATTTTGAAATATCTCATTGTTTTCTATTATTTTTCTTTGTATTTGCCGTAAGGTAATGGCATTATTTTCAAGAACCATGTTCATGATCTCTGTTTCCTGTTCAGGAGACAGAAGACGGCCCCGTCCACCTCTTGTTGGTAATCTTTCAGTTCTGCAATACAAAGAGTGCAATACTGTAAATACTGTGTAGGAATACATTTCCCAAATACTCGAAACACAATGTCCTACAGAACAGTCCACAGGTAATACTGTACTACTGTACTCATTGAGTACTGTATTGATATGCAGTACTGCAGTTTTGTAGTGAGAGTAGATTTCTTACCTATTCTCATTGCGGAAAGTCCGGATGATGGATGCTACAGTGTACCTGCTCAAATTTGGCTGTACTCTTTGCCCAGCCTCCCTCATTGTTAGGCCATGGTTGACCACATGGTCAACCAAAGTGGCTCGGATCTCATCAGAAATGATTGTCCTTGGCCTTCCTTGGCCTTCCTCGTCCTCGTCCTCCCCATCGTCCTCCTCTTACTCTCACTCCTCTGGCTCTGGCTCTGCCTCTGTTTACAACATTGGCCTCCATTGCTCCAAAACAGAAGAGCTCCCCTGTTGCCCTTTTATGCTAAAGCTCTGATTGCTGAGTGGAAACATGTGTGTTAGGTGTTTGCCCATATGAGGAGTCAGTGTGCATAGTAGGGAAATTAACTTTAGAGTTTTGAATAACAGTGTGTTCCTTGTGAAAACAAAAGATTTTCTTCATGACAATTGTGTGTAGAGTTTTGGAAAAAGTGTGTTTTAGAACTGCAATTTGAGTGTAAAGCAGGAATTGTGCTTGTAGTTTAGCAGAATTGGTTCAGGGGGTTGGTGCATGAGTTACATTTTGTGGTCATTGTGTTTCAAGTACCAATATTTGTGTGTAAACAATCGAGAAAAACTGTAAACCATCACGAACCACACTCCATACCAGTAAGTGGCGGTAATGCTACTAACAGTTTGTTGCCAACCGCCATAAAACTCGACAAGAAGAAGAAGAAGAAGACATCTCTTATCTTACTGTTCGTTTATTGTGAAATCTGGCTGAGGAGTGAAGTTTTCTTATGAAGGTAACAGAACGGAAGTCCGGTTAGGTAACGTGCTCTGTTAGCTCCGCCCCCTCATCTGTGTGGTTTAAAGGTCTGCGGTACCGCTAGCCTACAGTAAAGAGAAAAATAGAGAAATATTTAGAGTAATGGAGAAAAATATACCTCGATACAACGTTCAGTTGTATATTTATGACCTTTCCAGGGGAATGGCTCGCAACCTTAGTCCAATTATGTTAGGTAAGTCGGTTTGAAATAATAAGCAAGACCAAAATCGCCGAATGGAGACAAGTAATAGGAGCAAACGGTTGGGAGGAATAACGCCGTTAATTTAACTATAACTTGAGGTTTTGACATCTTTCCCGTGTAAATATGAAACAATTAAAAAATATTGAATGTTGTTTTGCTCTATGTCATCATTATGTCATCGGAACAGATAATTGTCATTGGTTTAAACGGGTTCAGAAACTGTCAAAATGGGCCTGCTGCCTCCTATCATCACCAACCGATCTCCTTGTCGTTGTTGCAGGTAAACAGCTGGATGGTATATGGTAAGTCTGCCTTCCTGAACTCTGGAACTATTGTTTCATAGCTTGGAATATCATCTACTGATTCTGGAGGCTTATGCAAAATCATCTTACTTAAAAAAAGGGTCATTTGCTATAACAAATCATTGTTGGTTGATCCTTCTCAGATATTTTCACACAGATGCAATGTTTCTGTATATTTTTGTGTGGAACTTAACCCTCTCAGGCTCAAATTAAGTTGTAGTTGCAGAAAAAAACCTGATATTTGGAGAAAAGGATCATATGAGGTAGTAATATACTACTAGAGAGAGACCTTCACATGCAATGAATTCTGGGATGTTGCAGATTTGCAACAGTGGCCAGGAGTGGTAAACTAACACTGAAGACTGAATCTGATATGAATGTTAACTTTATTTGAATGTCACAAACAAAAAATTAACAAAACAAAATTCGAAAAAAATAAATAAATAAATTCTCTCACAAAATTAGAGACAACTGTTTCTCAAACCTTTTCTCCACCGACATCTCAAAACCTCTTGAGAAGACCGTTTCTGTTAAACTGTTGCTCAAAATATAGGCAAACTAGAAGATAAAGCATGTAGCATCCATTGGTACCTGTTTGGGCAAACGTTGCGAATCCACAACATTGAAATCGAGATGCCTCTGGTGAAAAACCTAGAGGAGATAAAATCTACTAATTGGCATGTGTCTTATCTATACACATTCATGATTCATCTTATGTAGTATTGATTTCAAAATAATGGAAATTGGTAGTGATACTTACATGAAATTGGTGCTTAGAAAATCTGTTTTAGTGACACCAAGGACTCAGCCATGTTGAAAGTGAGTCAGCAGTGCTATCTGGTGAGCTGGGGAGAAACTGTTGCAAATGCACAACTAAGTCCTTCTGTTGTACTTCTGAGTAACAAAAGCTCTTAAAATATGGATGTGGAGTAATTAGCTAAGTGGCATTTAGCTGTTGCAAATCTGCAACATCTGACTGGAGAGGGTTAAATGATCATATAATTCTGTAATATGAGAAAACTTATTAATGGTTTTTCCAAAAAAGTATAAAAAAAAATGAGTGGACTTAGTTTCCAATTTTGAAGACGTTTTGCTTCCCATCAAGGAAGCTTTTTCAATTTAAAATGTCAGAAATAGCATTGAGTTCAAGGCTTTATAGAGTGGCCTTGTTTTGGCTTAGAAAACATGCAAATTGAAGCGGATGAACGGATCCACCCCTTAGAATGGGGAGTCGTTCTTTGTTAGCCTGCAACATCCAATACTGCTCTGTTAATGATTATAATATGCACAACACTTTGCTTTTGTTATATAGGGTGTTGATTATAATGGTTCAGCTCAGATTTCCACATTTTATTGAAGCCCCCCCCCCAAAAATAAAAAATAAAATAAAATAAAAGTAAGATGCCAAACCATTTAGTTGTCTGAAAAAACCTACTTCGCTTCTTCTGGTTTAGATTACTTTTTATGTATTTATTTATTTATACTTAAAACCATAAGACCTGTTTCTGCTGGATGTGCCTTGGATTTAGTTTGGTTGTTTTCTTGCAGGCACACAGCTATAGTTGCATATGGTGATGAATTCTTCTTCGGAGGGGAGGGCATCTCCAGCTGTTCACCGGTAAGATAGTTTTACTGTTAACTAGGAGCATCAGTAACTTATTAACCTATGTTTCCATTCTGTGTGTGGTGTTGAGAAGAATTAGAGTCGTAATCTAACCTAACCTTTGCTCTGTCTGTAGTTATAAACAACTTCAGAGAATTGATTGATTGATTTTTTTCCTAAGGAGTATTGACACATATCTGCCTCACTAAAAATGACACGGCCTCTTTGTCATTGACTAAAACTAATTTTTCATACACCAAAGAATAAATAAATCAACAGATTAAATAAATAAAAACTTTTTGAAACTTTAATAAATTTAAAGAATAAATCGGGAATAAATAATTACATTTATTTTTTTTATTTTGTATAAGTGCAATACTCTCTAATTAACTTTTCTGGGTCGCTTGTTTTATTTAATTCTTTATTTTATATTGTATAGTTTTAATTCTTTATTTTATTTTTCATAACTATGCTGATGTGTTGCCGTCAGAATGAGATTCACCTTTTGACTGTTTCTTTTTTTTTAGTCTTTCTGATCCTTGCATTGTCTAAATACCACCCATAAATCCAGCTTTTATATAAGATGAAGAGAGAATGGAAAACTTATTATTGTTTGTTTTGATTGTTGAACATGACCATTCCCTACTCTTGTGAATATTTCTATTCACGGTGATGATAAATAAACTCCTCCATAGCAACAAATTATTGATGTTTTCGTATCTAACAAAGTAGGTTTCAGTTTAACCCTGAAGTTGGATCAATGGGAGTTTTGTTCCCTTGGGATTTTTAGTTTTATCCATTTAATTTTGTTTTTTCTCTCTCCTAAGGGAGGGACTATGCTGGGGCCTCCAGATACGATTGTAGAGCTGGGCGAAACTGAAGTGACTGAAGAGATCTTTATGGACTATCTCTCCTCTCTTGGAGAAACCACATACAGGTCCTTAGGGCGTTTGTCCTCTCTTCCCCTCACACTGAAGCTATTTTTGTCTCACTAAAGACTTCGACTTCAGGACACAGAGTGCAGCTGACACAAATTGTACTTCTTTTTTGTTTTGTTTCTTGGTTTAGAGGTGAGAGGTATCGTCTGTTTGAGCACAACTGCAACACTTTCACCAACGAGGTGGCTCAGTTCCTGACTGGCAGGACCATTCCGTCTTACATCACAGACCTTCCATCAGAGGTCCTCTCCACGTAAGTGTTAAGCTCTGTTTTCGAAGTGGGCATGCAGTCTGTTACCAAACTTGTCTCAGTTTGACATGAATGATGATTCCTCTGGAGCAAACAAACAAATTCAATCAGGATGTACAAAGCTGATGGTTATTCTCATAGAACAAAATCAAAATGGTTTTGAAATGTCTTTTTATTAAATTTTATGTTTAGTCAGAAGCTCAGTCCCTGCTGGTACACAAGTTATACCACAGATTCATATTGGTCTGCTTCAGTGGCGGCTGGTGGAGTTTTCTCCAGGGGGGCTATAAATTCAAAATAGACGTATACCAAAAACCCATCAAACTTGTACTAAGTTATCACACCAGGATATTTAGATGAATACCAACAACAAAAAAAACATAATAAAAACAAAACATAACTTGATAAACATCTTTACATTTTGGACATAAATCTTGCCCTTCTGAGGCTTTGTGAAGACAAATCTGTGTTTTAAATGGTCCAATATGATGTCACAAACATAAAAAAACAAATGGAGAAGCATTTAGTCAGCTTTATACATATTCTTTTAATATATATATATAAACTATTTATTTTCTGACAGTATTTATGTGCAACTATGCAAATGAACAAACATCTAGAAAAAGTACACTATATTATATTATTTTCCATGTGAATCCCAGATTGTTCATTGCCTTTTCTACAAAGTGCTTTAACTCAGTCCTAGCTGTCTTAATCCATGCTGATCCTGATGATTGAAAAAGGAGGCAGCTAAAGCAGAATAAAGCTACATGCTGCTAACCAAGCCTTCTTCCTAAACCAGGTCCTGGAAAAAGACGTTTCTTGCGCCATTTCTTTCTCTCTATCTCTCCAATGCGTCTCCAACCCCCGCGTTCGACCTGTCAATCACCCACAAAACGTCTGCGCTGTGGCGGGAGGTGGTGAGCAAATACACTTCCTGTCAGCGCACCATAGCTGCGCCCCAAGCTCTCCTGTACCTTTATATTGCAGAAGACCTTCTGCGCATGTACAGCTTTTAACGAGAGTCAATGGGCAAAGATTTTTACGCCCCAGGGCGGAAATACGTCACCGATCCAACAAAAAATGTAATGTCGCTTTACTAGTCATTAAAGATTAAATATTTATCTTGCACATCTGAAAAATATGTAGAGATATATTTTATGTTTTAATTTAAAATTAAATAGAAAAAAAAACAAAACTTTTTTTTGTACGTCTTAATCATCTTATCGGGTCATTGGGAGTGGGACGGCGCCCTAGCGCCCTCTGTGGGCCAGCCGCCACTGGTCTGCTTCAATCTACAGTGAGAGGACTATATGATGTCAGGATTATGACAAAAGTGAACCATGAGCATAAATTGTGCGTCACGGGCAGCTTGGGGTTACCTATTTTCATTCACTAAAGGCTTAAATAATGCTTTAAGATTGTTTTATGCTACATGCGCACATCAAAGCATTTTTACTCCAAATTTGACCAGTTGTCCTGCCTCTATTTTTAACATATAATTATTATTAGTTTTGGCCAATGATGTCACCATCCAACCAGAGCCAGAGGCCAGTGCTGCTCTTGTTTCTGTAAAAAAAAAAAAAAAAAAAAAAAAAAAAAGGTATTGAATAACCCCCCCCCCCCTTTTTTTCTGCTTGTGATGCATAACATACACATGTGCTTCACTTTTGTCGTAATTTTGATGCCATACTACAGCAGAGGAAGAAGTAATCATACCGCTAAATTGATATAGAAAAAGAAAATGTGAATACTCATTCATCAGCAGATGGTTTCATGTGAACTAAAGCCTGAACTTTGAGAGGACGTCCCAAATCTGTTTATCTTTCTCCACATCTTACTTAACAAAGCAAGTTAAACACAAGTAGCACAGAGGTCCTCCTTTAATGAAAGGAGTAGTGGATGCAACTCAACAAAAAATTACCCTCGCTTACCCATATTCTGCTAATTGAGGTCTTAGCTTCCCTTCCACTAAACCGTTAATAAATAGGAGAAACTAGTGCTAAATGCTAAGATGACTGTTGCTCATGGTTACCAGATCGTACTGTTTCCAGCCTCAGCAAAATGTAAAAGCTGACTACTAACATTGCTTTAAGAAATCCAAATTGTTTTTACCTTTGTCTAGTATGTTAAAGTCCTCTCATATATTAAAAGATTTCATCATTTTTTATAATTGTAATTGCAACACATTTGTTACTAAGAAAAGCAGTGGAATGGGGACTTTTTTAAATATTTGATCTAAGATTGGAGCCAATTTATTAGGCCTTTTAACGGCTATATACAGTCTGAGCTTACTGCTGCATGGTTATAGCGTAGAACCACGGTCTTCTTGTTTGAAATTAGCTAATCCTGGTAGAGTCTGATAATGTTCCACTGAGTTTGATCCGCTGTCTGACATCTAAAACATGCAGAACACTTTGTTCTGACTCATGAGTCATGATTTCACTTCTTGGTTTTACCACTTTTGCTCTTCTTCCCTAGGAGGACTATATTTCTATTAATCAGCAGACCTAATTGACCTAAACAGAGATCTTTTTTTTGTGCCACAAATTTGACAAGAGCTCCCCAAAGGTCTGTAAGTTCTCCAGATGTGAGCATGTCTGTTAAAAATAGATCAACACTTATGCTCCTGGCTGCCGGCTCTGTTCAGACAGTGTGAACTGCTCTCATTTTAGCTGTAACAGTCTCTGTGGGATCTAGAAGTGCAATAGTGTAATCCTCATTTATTGGCAAGTAAAATTAGAAAAAACAGGAACGCTAATTGACAAAAGACAACATGGTTCAAGGTAAACGTTCATGATGGTGTGCAAACACATTACGTTGACATGATGGGGCTTTTTTAATCACCAAATTTCTGGGGGTTTTTTTTATGAGCCATCTGTCCTTTTTTGAGTACTTTTATGTAGAAATCGAAAAATTCTATAATTTTATTGCAGGTATTGGTCAGACTGTTGGTTTTAAATCCCAAAGATTAAAACAAGAGCAGTTTAAACTCTTGTCTGTATAAAAGAGTAATGGGTGGTCACTCACTTAAAGTACTTAACAATAGATCTTTATAAGGCTAAAAAAGGACTCTATCCTACAATTATTCTAATATTTATACTTTGTTAGCAGTCGCTTGTTTTCAGTTTTTGTCTAACTGTCATATCAAATCTCTTTCTCCCGTCTCCAGACCGTTCGGCCAAATCCTTCGACCAATCCTGGACTCCATTCACATCGCCCCTCCAGGAGGTAACGTCATCAACGGTGGAAGAAACCTCTAACCTGCTCAAAGTTCTCTAGGTTACTTTACTTGTTGTTGATCATGTTGAAATTTTGTTTCCTATTTTTGTTTCCCCTTCATTGGAAATGAAGGAACCCCTACTTAAGAAGGAAATAGTTTCGCATTGTATTAGATTTTACAGTGTATGGGTAACATGACACTAAATGCGACACCCTTTCCTAGTTCCGAGAGATATGTTGATTTTGCTGTTTCATTTTTATTCACCCATTCATAATTTGAGATCATTAAATATATTTTACCATCAGACAAAGATAACCAGAGTAAATAAAGTTTTTAAAGGATGATTTAATTTATGAAAAAAGCAATTAAGTTTGAGAAGGTAAACCTAAGTGTATTGCTGTGCCATCCTTGGAGGCACCACCTGTTTTTATTGCCATTTCTGATGAGGAGTCTTTTATGACAATCTTATTTGAAGAATTGTTTCAGCCTCAGAGAAAGGCTTTAAAGCAGATGTGTTAAACTTTATTATTCATAAAAAAGACTTGTTAAATACTAAAGTAGCTAGATTGTTAAATATAAATTGCAATGTTTTATATAATCTCCATCAAAAAATCAGATTAGTTGAAGGAGAGATCACTTTTGTTGAGATAAAATTATCATCTTCCTTTCCAAGTCACAAGGTTAGGAGAAAAGATTGGGAAGGTACGGTCCTATTTAGATGTAATGATAATGTAGTTAGTCTTTTAAAGAGTCAGGTTTGATAAAATGGGGCTTATGTCGTAATTCGTGGCTTTAGGAGTGAGTAGGCACATGGTGAGTGAGTAGGTTGGACATGTTATATTTCTCTGCTAAACCTAGATTAAATATATTTAAGTCTTATTTGAAAGTCCGTCCAGATATTCCTGCTTTATGTTCAAAGAGAAAAAGCTACCTTCCTGGGAAAAAAAGAAGCCATAAGCTGTACTAAACGCTAACTAGTTGGGGGAAATATTTAGTTTTGATTGTTCTCGGATTCCTTAACTCAAGGACTTCAAAAAAGAAGGAAAACAAAACAACAAAAGAAAAGATACCAAACCATAAAGATAGAGCATTCAAGCTAACCGGCATGTAGATGTGTTTTTACAAAATGACTGCAAAAGAGGTGACTAAAAGAGCTAGCAGGAGTAGCTTTTAAGGGGGGACCCATTATGGTGATGGAACAGCAAATAGAAATTTCATGGTTTCATTAACTGTATCATATCTAGTTATACCTGTCCAATAGCAGCCCAAGACCATCACCCTGTTAAGTTTTTAGTTCTTTATTCTAATATGAGGATGTACACCATCCAAAGGTTCCACTTTTGTCCATTAGTCCACATAATATTTACTCAAATATCTTTAGTATTATTAGTTTTTATTAAATGTGAGATGGCCCTTTCTTTTTAGTCCGCCATGGTTCTGATTCTACGGATGTGGCAGGGATGCTGCCTCAGTGTGATTGTTGAAATGGAAACAATGAAATATGAGTTAAAAAAATAACTTAATCAGAGAGCAGCAACATTTTTGCTTACTCTGGTTATCCTCGTCTGATATTAAAACATTTTAAACAATTTGAAACGTTTAGGTGGAACAAAAACGCAGAAATCTCTAAGGTAGGCAAAGACTTTTCCAAGCACTGCATATTTTATGATAAGAAATTATATTTATCAGTTAATGCAGTGAAAATATTTACACTTTAAAAAGTGTCTAATTTGCTCTCAATATAGATTTGAGAGTATAATATAATACAATCTATACCCTGTTTATTGTTGGTTTTGCACAAATGTAATGTTTATTTTCCAAGTGTTAAATTATATTTATGAATTGTATCACTGGAGTTTAACTTAAGATAAATGATGGTATTCATCATATTTGATGAACTAATTGCCGTCGATCTGAGAATGAATTCACATCAGTCACATTTCTGTGTTTGCATCTTTGTACATCTTTGTTAGACTTTGGATTTTATCCAGTCAATATTTCCTGTTTGTGTGTTGTTTTTTTTTGTGTATGTGTGTCTCCCAATATTTCCTTCTTCATACCCCATCTGTTCTGATTTACATTTTTCTGACACTCCCCAGTGTGAGAATCAAGAACTGTTTACTTTTACTTTTCAGCGTCGTTAAGCATTGATATAGTCACTATTCAAGTTGTTGCTAGATCCCACAACCAATTTATTGATTGGATTTGATCAGATCAGTTAAATATTGTCAGTTTGTGCTGCTCTTGAGGTGTGTAATGACTTTATATTATTGCTATTATTGTATTCAGAGTTTAACGTCAGCAGATTTCTCTTAAGCTGCTCTTTCAACAATAACTTAAGTCCTTTAACAGCCATCAGAGTGTGTCTGAACGACAGCACACCTCTGTGCCTTCATTCCCTGCAGCCTACAGTCTAGACTCTCTCAGCCTCCACACGGCTGTTGATGGTTAACAATGTTTTCTTATCTATCACAATCATCAATATTAATTGCAAATAAGGCAACGAGACTAGATATTTTATTGTATTTGTACTGTTTTTAGTACATTGCTGCACTAATTGCTTCCCACAGTAAAGAAATGTTAAATAAGCTCACATTGCAGCAGACTAATCTCATAATGGACAAAAATGTGAAAAATCAATAATTTTTTGTTTGTACACTTCCTAGGGGGTTGGGGGGATTGTAGTTATTGAAAATTGTGTTTTCAGACATGGTTTTTGATAGGATTTAGCACCAGGGGATGATGGTTGATTTAGGTAGAAGGTTGATTTTGTATCCAGTTGGCCCTCTCCATCTTTATTTGACCAAACATTCGTTATTATTAAAAACTAACATTAACTCTGTGTCCACTTTTTGGCAGAGGTCACCAGAGCAAACTCTTTTTTATTTAAATGATTCATAGACTTTTGGCAAGCCCACAGTGACGCAAATAATCCATGGAGCTTAGCAGTGGGTACCCGGTACTTTCCTGCATATTCAATTCACTTCAGTTTATTTATATAGCGCCAATTCACAAGACCTGTCATCTCAAGGCACTTTACAATTCAACCAGATCAAACTGATTCAAAGTTTTCTATCTAAGAAAAAACAGTTGTTTGCATCGACTTATTGACTTGAAAACAATCCCTCACACTAAGCATGTTTGTAGTCACAGCGGAGAGGAAAAACCCCAGAAACCCCAAGTAGAACCAGATTCGGTGTGCTGAGGCTTACTGGGGTTTAAGGAGACAGAAGGAGACATACAGAAAGAAGCAGAGATACAAAAGGCAACTGTAAGCCAGCTCCACAGGTGGCCCCGTCCGGAAAACACACAGCCAGACAAGCTCTGAGCCAGCTCCCATGCCAGAGGATGACAGCGTGCACATCCATACAGTAATAGTGAGAGAAACAGGATTACACTGAAAAAAAAACCAGGCCAATCTTGAACATCTATAAATAAAGGTGTTGATGGCAGCAGCACAGCTGATATTTCTCTCCAGGATGGTGTCACAGCCAAACAGTAGGAAACCAGATGATGCTACTATGCGAAAAAGCAGAGAGAGCATAGCCTTAGAGATTGAACAAATACTGCAGAGTGGGAGAATAGAGATAGAATGATGAAATGGGGTCCATGTCCTCCAGCAGTCAAAGCCTATAGCAGCATAACTATAGAGATAGCTCAGGATAACCTGAGCCCCCTCTAACTATTAAGCTTTAAAAAAAAGGAAAGTTTTAAGCTTACCTTAAAAAAGTAGACAGAGTGCTTGCTAAAAACGTGTTTTTCACACATACTGTTGTAATTTTCAAATGATTCATAGTTATATCCAATATATATATTATTAATATCCTAGTATTATTAGTTTTTATTAAATGTGAAAGAAGCTTTCTTTAGTCCGCCATGGTTCGATTCTGGATGTGGCAGGATGCTGCCTCATGGATTGTTGAAATGGAAACAATGAAATATGGGTTAGAAAAATGAACTTATATCAGAGAGCAGCAACTTTTTCTACTGGTTATCCTGTCTGACTATTAAAACATTTTACAAATTTGACGTTTAGGTGGAACAAAAACGCAGAATATCATGAAGAAAGTAGTGCAAAGACTTTTCCAAGCACTGCATATTTTATGATAAGAAATTATATTTATCAGTTAATGCAGTGAAAATATTTACACTTTAAAAAGTGTCTAATTTGCTCTCAATATAGATTTGAGAGTATAATATAATACAATCTATACCCTGTTTATTGTTGGTTTTGCACAAATGTAATGTTTATTTTCCAAGTGTTAAATTATATTTATGAATTGTATCACTGGAGTTTAACTTAAGATAAATGATGGTATTCATCATATTTGATGAACTAATTGCCGTCGATCTGAGAATGAATTCACATCAGTCACATTTCTGTGTTTGCATCTTTGTACATCTTTGTTAGACTTTGGATTTTATCCAGTCAATATTTCCTGTTTGTGTGTTGTTTTTTTTTGTGTATGTGTGTCTCCCAATATTTCCTTCTTCATACCCCATCTGTTCTGATTTACATTTTTCTGACACTCCCCAGTGTGAGAATCAAGAACTGTTTACTTTTACTTTTCAGCGTCGTTAAGCATTGATATAGTCACTATTCAAGTTGTTGCTAGATCCCACAACCAATTTATTGATTGGATTTGATCAGATCAGTTAAATATTGTCAGTTTGTGCTGCTCTTGAGGTGTGTAATGACTTTATATTATTGCTATTATTGTATTCAGAGTTTAACGTCAGCAAATTTCTCTTAAGCTGCTCTTTCAACAATAACTTAAGTCCTTTAACAGCCATCAGAGTGTGTCTGAACGACAGCACACCTCTGTGCCTTCATTCCCTGCAGCCTACAGTCTAGACTCTCTCAGCCTCCACACGGCTGTTGATGGTTAACAATGTTTTCTTATCTATCACAATCATCAATATTAATTGCAAATAAGGCAACGAGACTAGATATTTTATTGTATTTGTACTGTTTTTAGTACATCGCTGCACTAATTGCTTCCCACAGTAAAGAAATGTTAAATAAGCTCACATTGCAGCAGACTAATCTCATAATGGACAAAAATGTGAAAAATCAATAATTTTTTGTTTGTACACTTCCTAGGGGGTTGGGGGGATTGTAGTTATTGAAAATTGTGTTTTCAGACATGGTTTTTGATAGGATTTAGCACCAGGGGATGATGGTTGATTTAGGTAGAAGGTTGATTTTGTATCCAGTTGGCCCTCTCCATCTTTATTTGACCAAACATTCGTTATTATTAAAAACTAACATTAACTCTGTGTCCACTTTTTGGCAGAGGTCACCAGAGCAAACTCTTTTTTATTTAAATGATTCATAGACTTTTGGCAAGCCCACAGTGACGCAAATAATCCATGGAGCTTAGCAGTGGGTACCCGGTACTTTCCTGCATATTCAATTCACTTCAGTTTATTTATATAGCGCCAATTCACAAGACCTGTCATCTCAAGGCACTTTACAATTCAACCAGATCAAACTGATTCAAAGTTTTCTATCTAAGAAAAAACAGTTGTTTGCATCGACTTATTGACTTGAAAACAATCCCTCACACTAAGCATGTTTGTAGTCACAGCGGAGAGGAAAAACCCCAGAAACCTCAAGTAGAACCAGATTCGGTGTGCTGAGGCTTACTGGGGTTTAAGGAGACAGAAGGAGACATACAGAAAGAAGCAGAGATACAAAAGGCAACTGTAAGCCAGCTCCACAGGTGGCCCCGTCCGGAAAACACACAGCCAGACAAGCTCTGAGCCAGCTCCCATGCCAGAGGATGACAGCGTGCACATCCATACAGTAATAGTGAGAGAAACAGGATTACACTGAAAAAAAAACCAGGCCAATCTTGAACATCTATAAATAAAGGTGTTGATGGCAGCAGCACAGCTGATATTTCTCTCCAGGATGGTGTCACAGCCAAACAGTAGGAAACCAGATGATGCTACTATGCGAAAAAGCAGAGAGAGCATAGCCTTAGAGATTGAACAAATACTGCAGAGTGGGAGAATAGAGATAGAATGATGAAATGGGGTCCCTATGTCCTCCAGCAGTCAAAGCCTATAGCAGCATAACTATAGAGATAGCTCAGGATAACCTGAGCCACTCTAACTATTAAGCTTTAACAAAAAGGAAAGTTTTAAGCTTACCCTTAAAAAAGTAGACAGAGTGTCTGCTAAAAACTGGTTCAACACATACTGTTGTAATTTTCAATCATTCAGTAAGGTTATATCACAAATATATATATTATTATATCCACATCTTTACATTTTTAAAAGTGGAAAAGAAGGCGCATTTCCTTGCAGGCCTCTAAAATCACCTAAAGGAGCGGAGAAAATGCCAATATACAACCCTACTAATTACAGTCCTGCTCATTATGGCAAGTATTCATCCAACCTTGTCGACCTCGCTTACTGTTTTTTACCTCTTTAATCATCGCCCTGACCCAGAATATAAATACTTTGTCATTTACAGACTTTCAAGACCAACACACAACCTGTCCTACCTGACTGCATTTGCTTATCTTTCCCTCTTTTTGTTTCTGTGCAGTGATCATTGATAAGACGTAAAACATAGAATAAGAAAATGCTTTAGTTATTTAGTCATTTAAGAGTTCAATTCTTAATGTTTTTTAGTGTAAAATTATGTTGCTGCAATAAAAGATGATTTATTTCAAGGCTTTTTTTCTGATGTCATAAGCAGAAGTGCCAATTAGTGAGTGTGGGGCTTTGTACACTAATAAGATGACAGGATTTATCTTTTTAGAGCATTTTCGTGCCTAAACATATCAAACAAAGAGCACAGTGACTAACATGCAAGAATCACAGAGAGTCTCAACCAGCGATACACTTATTCGCATTCATGTGCGATAAATGAACCAACCCTTAACACTATCTAATTCCCCAGCAGTTGCTGGGATTGGACGTTTCGGTCTGGCTCCCATTCATCAGGATGTGAAAGCTCCTAGCAGAGTACTCAGGAGATCCTAAAACTTTACCTTCTTCTCTGCAGCTCACTAACACTCTAACCCGACTGCTGAAATGTATCATCGCACAAGTCGCCCTTTATCGCGCTGATGTATCATGTTGCTTGCTGCTGGCTTTCATGTCAAACCGCAGATTGCACCTGATATTTATACTGTAGGTATCCTTACCAGTTTATTTAAGGAAACAGTGTTATATATTCCTGCACTTTGTTTTAATTGTATGTATTAGGTGTTTTTTGTTGTTGTTGTTGTTACGTCTTTGTAAATCTACCTATGAATTAAAATCATTGAAACCTTTTTGTGCTGTTTCGTCTCAAATGCAGGAACACTTAGTGGCTTTTAACCACCATTACAGCAAAATTACTTTGATCTATGATTTTCCAGTTAAATGTTATCATATGAAACATATTTTCCTTTTATCATCAGGTAAGCATTTTTATTCTTACTTGATGTTAGTACTTATCACGGTGTTGTACAACTAATATATTCATTGCCCACTGCTGTAGGGTGAAATAAATATTGAACACGCTACCATTGTTTTTCAGTTAATATATTTCTAGAGGTGTGATTGACATGATGTTCTCGCCAAATGTCTGTAAAAACCCATGCAATTCACTCATGCGAATAAATCAAGCCATACCTGTAAGGAAATTAAGTTATGTGTAATAAGATAAATAAAATAACAGATGGGGCAGGCACTGTGCAGGTAGGCGGAGTCACATGACCAATTGGGAGCGGAAAGTATTTGTCCGAACGGTAAGTTAACCAAGTTCACTATAAAGTCACTATATAGTGATTGAGGGATTTAGGGGATAGGGCAGATGTTCGGACACAGCCATGGACATTGGTCCTCAATGTCCAAAATTATTATGATGGTTTTACAGTATTTGTGAAGTCTTTTAAATCCTGTGGTGGAAAGTTTGATTACCTTTCTTCACAGAATTGTTGTTGTTTTTTGCTACAGCAGAAGGTTTTGAATTTTAAAGGGCTGTTTTATTTATGATGCATAACACCAATGAGATTGAGGCACAGACTTTAAACTGGCCAATTCAAATCCTTCATTTTTTGCCCTGAACAGGGCCAGCACAAGCCTTCTAGGGGTCCTAGGTGAGGTTGATTTTTTTTTTTTTTTTTGGGCCCTCCACTTCTGCACAGTACCACAACTACTATAAAACTCATTGCAGCTCTGGCACTGTTAAATATTGTGAGAATTTGTTAATGTAGAAAAAAAAATATGCAAACGAATAAATTGGTTGCACAAATGTGTACAATCATATAACTGGTACTGGTTTGTTGGAACAGTTCATAGCCTCATCCACTTTGACTAAAACCTCAGTTCCACCCTGTTGCCCCTTTATGTAACCACTACCGTGTTTCACTATGGGTATGTCTTTTTTTAAATTAATATTGGTTTGGTGCATTTTGAGATTGTGGCTGAAGTTTGATGGGCCATAGCACATTCTGCGGCAAATATTTTAGAGATCTTCAGGAAGACCTGGAGGTTTTTACTGTGAGTGGAGATCTGATCCTTCTTAACTGATTTGGCTCAGTTACTGTTTGTTTTTTCCTCCTAAAGCCAAGGTTTGTCTCTCCAGGCCTTGGGGTCCACCACACTACATATCCTGGCTGCATGCTTGCTCCAACTCTCCTTTATGGAAAGAATGGTTAATGGCTTAACCCTTTGAAAAACTCTGACATGCCAAGGAGGTAGTTCAGTGCTTTGATGCCGGCCTCTGAAAGCCCAGTTTGACCTTCATTTTCTGCCTCTCCTCTTATAAAAAAAAGCAAAGCATTGCATTGGTGTCTAAATTAAGTCTTGAAGTATCAAGAGGATAGATGACCGCAACACATCTGTAAAACCGAAGTCACTGCAATGAAACATTGATGAAGACCTAGAGGTTTGGAACTGCTGTAAGTCATGAACAAATACACATTTATATCAGGATCTACACTTACAAATATTTAGATCACAACACAAAAAGAAAATGAAAAGAAGCGTTGTCTGTTGTAAGTTATTATTCTGTGCACTAGGTGGCAGGGTTAATCTTTTGATGCCTTAAAAATCCCTCCAAGCTGAAGAAATGTGTCCCACAAGATACAAATTTGAAGAACATTATCCCTCAGCGTTCTTTTTCCCTTGAGAAATAGAAAACAAAGAGACAATCCTAAGGGCTATATAGCAAAAGGATTTCTCTTTTCTAAAACAATTTTTGTAAAAATCACTGAGCATCCCCCCTGCTTCTAGTGTCGGTCTAAAGTCTCTTCTTTTCTGGCTGTTGTGGAAAAGCAGCCATTAGTGGAGACTGATGCTCAGACATGAAGAATTACACACAGGAGAGATTTCCCATAGTTTACAGTCTGGAAGGTGTTTCTGGTCCTATTGGGACAAAAGCAGGGAAAGGGAAGATCTTTGTTTCCTTTCAGTATTCGGTCACTCCTACCAACATGGAAATAGCTCACTCTACTTCATCACATTTACTGAAAACAAGGTTTCGTTTAAATTAGGTTCCTTTGAGCCAATTACTAACACGTCCCATCTTAAAGAACTTTAGAAGATCCAAGTCATAATAATTACATAGATACTTCGATACACTACAGGTCAAATGTTTTAGAACATACCAGTTGTTTTTATGGAAAATGATTCAATTTAATCACTGTACTCTCAAATGAAAGCATAGTACAAATAAATGACCACATACAAAATGTTAAAATGTAAAACCAATCTCACAATGAGTAAAGAAATGAGTATGCTTTGCCTTAAAATCACATAATTAGATATTGTGCACTTGAAATAAGATATTGCAGTTGTTTTTTTTCTTATTTCAAACGTAAATTGTCTTATTCCATTGTGAAAGTATCTCACTTTGCTGCTCAGTTCAAGAAAAAATGCACTTAATTTAAGAAAAATGGATTACTTAGTTTTAAGTTTTTTGCAGTGCACTTGTGGCATTCTTATGAATATAGAAATGACACATTCTTTGGAAAATCTTAGGCAGAAGTTCCCAGTAATGTTCGTCACTTGTGACTGCTTTGCTTTCACTCTTCTGTCCAGTTACTTCAAAACCAACTCAGAGAGGTTTAGGTCTGCAAATGGTGCGGCTGCTTCATGTTTTCAAGCTTAAAATCTTGTTCTTTTCTCCTTAGATAGCTATTGCACTAATTGGACCTACGTTTTGGGTCTTTATCTTGCTGAACAATGAAACTCCTGATCAACTAGTGTATGATAGAGGGTACTGCATAGCGTACAGAGTGCCTCTCATTTTACACATGCTTGTATTCTGCACGACAGCCCCAGACCATCACACTTCCTACTGCATTTCTGAGAGTTGACATCATCCTCTGTGTGACTTTCTTTCCACAAGCTCTTCAGCATACAAAGATTCTGCACAATGAATCAAAGATTTAACTATTTAATTTATAAGGCAGAAATATTTTCTTCTAGTCTTCAGTTTTGTAACTAGGAAAAGCCTGTTTGTTTTATTCTGGCATCTTAGCTTTTTTGCCTCAAGTCTTCCTGCCACGCTTGCTTGCAGCTTGAATTGTTCTTCACAAAGTTAGATTTGAGACTTGACTACTTTAAAGGTTTGCTGGAAGCTTTTGTCCAGTGAGCCATCTATCACTCAAGCTGTTACCTCTCAGAAACTTGTCCTTCCATTCAGATGTTGGCTTTGGGTCTGCCAGACCTCTTTTGTAAGAGTTTCCCCCATTTTCTGAGTGCTTTTTGATAGCGAAGAACACATTACTCAATGACACCTTGATAATCGTTGCGATTTCTCTATAGGAAAGACTGACATTTTTAAGTGTTATGATGGCTTTTCTCTATTGCATTGTGGACTGCCATTTTCCTCACCATTTTTGCTGCAGCAAACCTTTTTTTCTGTAATATAAATCTGTTTCACTGAAACAAAGGCTCTAAAACTGCATTTGTGCAGGCAGCTGGGGCTGTGAGGAATCAAGAAAACCACTTTTCAAGGGTTGATCAACTCATTCCTGTAAGTTAAGCTGTTTCCCGATAAAGAATCTTTTGAATGACTCGTATTATTTTTAACCTTTTACAGTTTAGCAATGACCTTTGTTTCATTTTGAGCTAACTATTGGACTTTAACCCCTTAAATTGTGTGATCTAAAACGTTCAACCAGTTCTGGACATTGAAAATTAATCAGCCCTGTTTAGTGAAAATCTATATTTAAATTTAAACAAATAAAGTCCAGGTTAGATATGTTGTAGATATATCATAAATTAGCAGGTTAAAGGTTACCGATTTGCATTGTCAACAAATTAAATGGACATTTACTTCACATATGTACCACTTTGATCAACTGTAAGATGAAGAATACGTTTGGGGAGTATGCTAATTGAGTGCAAATATTATTACCCTGTTAAAAGGCTCAAAATGCAAAATCATCACCACCACAGATGCTCTTATAGCTACCACAGCTTAAATATGGCAACTGCAAAGTGTGAAATTAACTTTGTAGTTGGAGGAGGCTAAATGAAAAAGTCACCCCTATATTCAATTCAATTCAATTCAGTTTATTTATATAGCGCCAAATTCACAACACATGTCATCTCAAGGCACTTTACAGTTCAACCAGATCAAATTGATACAAAGTTTTCTATCTAAGGAAAACCAGTTGATTGCATTGACTCATTGACTCAAATACAATCCCCCACACTAAGCATGCTTGTAGCGACAGTGGAGAGGAAAAACTCCCTTTTAACAGGAAGAAACCTCCAGCAGAACCAGGCTCAGTGTGAGCGGCCATCTGCCGAGGCCGACTGGGGTTCAAGGAGACAGAAGCAGAGATACAAAAAGCAGCTGTAAAAGGCGGTCCCCGTCCAGGAAACACACAGCCAGGCAGACGAGCTCCAAGGCAGCTCCCATGCCAGAGGACGAAGAAAGCACATCCACTCAGTCACGGTCAGAGAAACAGGACCACACTGGAAAACAGGCCGATCTCCAACATCTATAAACAAGGGTGTTGATAGAAGCAGCACAGCTGATGTTTCTTTCCAGGATGACGTCACAGCCAAACAGGAACAGACGAGGCAAAGCTACTCTGAGGAAAAGCAGAGAGAGCAGAAGGTTAGAGATTGAACTAACAGATTCTGCAGAATAGGAGAACAGAGAGAGAATGAAGCAGAATGATGAAATGGGGGTCCCTATGTCCTCCAAAAGTCTAAGCCTATAGCAGCATAACTATAGAGATAGCTCAGGATAACCTGAGCCACTCTAACTATAAGCTTTATCAAAAAGGAAAGTTTTAAGCCTAGCCTTAAAAGTAGACAGGGTGTCTGCCTCACGGACTAAAACTGGTAGTTGGTTCCACAGGAGAGGAGCCTGAGGCATGTGTCACTGAGGCATGTGTCTCCACAGCAGGAGGGTTTTCTCAGAGAAATGCTCTGATGCTAACAGCTCTGACCTGGTCTGGCAGTACTCTTGAGATAGTGGAGAATGGTAATATTTGTCAAAGAACCAAGGACATTAACAATTTCTCTTCAAGACGAGCTGAATCAACTGCTTTACCATATGGACCAAGGACGATGTAGAACTGCAAGCATTTATTCTCTTTCTTCTTAGGGGGCATCACCTGAGAGACATTAAGCAATTCCTCAAAATATGCTTGACCAACAGATCTTTGCTTTGAAAGAAATAAAATTTTTTGAAAATACATTTTTTTTGGTTGCTAGCCTGTTTCTTAGCCAGTTAATTGTTTAAAAAAGGATCAGGTCCCTATAAAAAATATCATGCTGGATTTCCATACTGATATGTAATTGTTAATGCATTGGCAACAAAAGGAAGCCATGTCATTTAAAGAATTCAGAAAACTATTCCCCCACAGAGGGCTTAATTCGAAGTATGATGTGCCGAAATGCTGTTGCTACTTAAACCAGTACTCTGTGCGCACCTTAAAATGTTGGGGCATTCTCTTTATGAGATGATAAAAGGTCAGACCAGGAATCACTGAACTCAATTCAATTCAATTTAGTTTATTTATATAGCGCCAATTCACAACACATGTCATCTCAAGGCACTTTACAGTTCAACCAGATCATACAGTCAAATTGTAGGCAGTCTTAATGCGTTGGTATTAGATAAAACTAAACATGCTGGCTCAGAGATGGTCTATGTCAGGATCAGGTTAAGGTTTGTGGACCCAAATGCAGAGGCAGGGAGGCAGAGGTGAGTTTTTGTAGATTTAATTTGAGGTAAACTACCAACTGAGGAAGGAATCCAAAAAAAACCCCAAAAAATCAAACTTGATAAAAAAGTCAAACAAACCAGAAACCATGGAGACATCAGGGGGAAAAAACAATCACAACGAGGAAGACTCAGAGAGACGGAGTTGGAGGAAGTTAGACGAGGAACCAACACTGAGGAACTACATAAGGAGTGTATTTATGGGAGACTAACGAGCAGCTTGGGAGCAGGTGGGAACACAGCAGACAGGAAAGGAGCTAGGGAAAAAGGAGAACAAAAGAGGGCAGAAGAGGGCAACAAATAAAAACCTGAAAAATAACCTGAGAACACAACAAAATAAGAATGAAACCACTAAAACTAGAAAACATGGAGCAAAGTAAAACTGAATACTCAAAACAAAACATAACAGAACCAAGACTGTGAAAGTCTATTAGATTTAGGTCAAGGGAACATGGTGTCTGTTAGGGTTATCGATTTCTTTATCGTCCAGGAACTGCCTACAGAATCTTGCCAGATTTGGACTAGTGAAGGAATGGGTTTTGTCAGATGATTACAAAGAAAATTATAGACAATAATGTTAAAGGTAGAGGCTAAAAGACCATCTCCAAGCAGCTTGATGTTCCTGTGACTACAGTGGAACATATTACTGAGAAATGTAAGATCCATGGCACTGGAGACAACCTCTCAGGACAGGGCTGTAGGAGGAAAATTGATGATAAATCAAAGAGATGGATAATATGGATTGTAACAAATGAGCCTATAAAAACTTCTAGAGATTGAAAGGTGAACTTCAAGCTACAGTAACATCAGTGTCAGTTCTCACTATCCGTAATTTTTTTAAGCCAGAGTGGACTTAGTAGGAGAGGCTAAAGGATAATGCCACTGATGAAAAGAAATCATAAAAGGTCAGACTGGAATTAGCCTAACTACATGTTGATGAACTATAAAGCTTCTGGGAGAATTTTGGACAGATAAGTTTAAATTGATTTTTTTTTTACCAAGGCTCATCAGCTGTATGTACACAGACAGAAAAATGAAGCATATCAAGAACAGAACACTGACCCTACTGTGAAACATAGGGGAAGCCCTGTAATGTTCTGGGGCTTCTTTGCCTTATCTGCCAAAGAGTGTCTTGAATCTGTACATGGTACAATGACATCTCAAGACTATCAAGGGATTCTACAAAGAAATGTGCTGCCCATTGTCAGAAACCTAGTCTCAGCCACAGGTCATGGGTCTTCCATGGGAAAATGATGCAAACTACATACTTAAAAGCACCCAAGAATGACTAAGAGGAAACATTGGACTATGCTGAAGCAGCCTTCTACAGTATGAACCCTTACCTAAATTCTATTGATCATCTTTGGAACGAGCTAAACATGGCATCTGGATTAGGCACCCTTCAAAGCTGAGATAGCTGGAGCCATTTGCTCATGAGGAGTGGACTAAAATACCTGCTGAGAGGAGCAGAAGCCCTACTGACACTTTCAGTAATCATTTGATTGCAGTGAGTGATTAGGGTACCATTTTTGTTATGTTTATATATATATATATATATATATATATATATATATATATATATATATATATATATATATATATATATATATATATATATGGTGGTAGAGTTGCTGCACAGTCAGTGCTTAAAACAGTGGTGTTTTTTTGTGCTATTTTTCTGCTGGTTCTTTTATTCAAAAAATGTTTAACACTGCATTAACATTAACATTCATTCATTAACATACATTAACATTCATGTTCTTTCAAGGACTAATTTAGTAATATAAGCTTACTCTGTCTTCTCTATAAGGTCACCATTTTGCTTGCTGTCCAGAAACCAGACCATTTGTCGTATTAATATCTCTAAAGCTAAAAAAATAAAACATGTGCAGTAAAAGAAAAAGCTGCATCAATACTTTGTGATAGCTCTATATATCAACAGCTAACATCAACACAGACCTCCATTTACCCCTGTGCCTCAATAAATTCCAGTTGCTCTCAGGGACCAAAACAGGGAATGAAAACAATTCCCCAAATAATTAGATCTTACCTTTCACTCACTGCTTTTCCCTTCACATCCGTAAAGCTTTCCTGGATGGACCTTTAAGATGAATGAAAACAAAGGTTATTGTCTAGTGATTTTTGTTGCCCGGAAATTTGATCTTATCAAAGTATTACACATTTGGAACCTTGAATTTTAACCAGTTTTACCCTGTCTGTCCGTCTGGCATAATCAGTATATGTTTATTAAATGTACACAATCAATTAAGCACTTTTAGCAACATGAGCACATAGTGTTTGTGTGTGGGTGTTATATGCTTAATATCTAAGCACAGTATTATTATGCTTCATCAACAAACTAAGTTTGTTGTGATGGATTTCTAGAATATGTTATATTAGATGATTTATCGACTTCATAGACTTCATACTGACTGTTATGTGATGTGCCTACTGATGCTATGAAACAGCAAGTTTGTGTCAAAGTCATGAATTTATCTTTATTTTAAAAGTCTTTGGCCCCTCTGAAAAGAAGAAAATGACAGTTGTTCGATGCTGTAGCGCACGTATTGTTTACATTCTAATTCATCGCAACGTGTACTACCAACTGCCTATCAGCAATCCGGTGAATAAATAAAGATCAGTGGGGCTACTTTCCACTAAAAGTCATATCAGTAAAAATCATTACTGTTTAGAAATCTGTATTTCCCATGCATGCTAAAACTTCTGCTTTTTTATTGAATTTTTTCCTTCTGTTTTTAGATACGGTTTTTTCTTCTTTGTTTGAATGCTGTGTTAACAACAGTTTCCTTCTGTACAGGAGAAATAAAGGCTATCATATCTACTACATCTCCCTTAAAAACATCTTATAACTACTTTTTTTCCCCAACTCGTCACAGTAAATAAAACAAAGCCACTCTCTTGAGTGCATCTGCCATTGAAAATAGAGACGGTCTTCAGTCGAAGCGTGCATCAAAATTGGCTCGCGTTTGATGTGCTGTGCCTGTGGTGTGGCTGGAGGGAACACCCTGTACAACCAAAGCTGCTCTATCTCCCATTTTTATCATCATGTGAGGCTATTAAGTTTCATGAAAATCACTTGACAATTTCAGAATTTTGTCCCCCTTTCTTGTTCCCAAACAGTTTCCAAAGTTAGTAAAAAATGCCAATGAACAAAAAGTTAGCTGTGATATTTTTCACTGCTATCAGGGTTTGTTATCTAATGATCATAGTTGGCATCTTTGTTTTAGTCTTTTAATGTTAAGAAGTAATAATTAAAATAAACCTTAATATAATCAACATATTTTGTTTAAATAAATCCATTTTCCAATGTCTCTTTTATTGAATAAGATAACTATGCATAGTTAAGAGATTAATTCATAAATAATGTAGCTTACCGTATAATTTTAAGAAAGGAAAATTAACTCTGTGCAAAATCTGGGTCAAGTTCACTTTGAGGTTACTGCGCTCTCATTTGAAAGTAAATTTGAAGCATAACATGTTGAAACGAACCAGTCAAATGGTTTTGCATTGCATAACCTTCCTAAATTATCCAGAGCTAAATCAGATTTCCTTACACACATTTTATCAAAGAAGAGAAACATATTTGTTCAAATATTCTGCACAAGCACACACATCCTTTCCGAGTAACAGGCTCCTTTTTGTGCTGTCACAATGGTTGTCTCTATATCTAATTAGATTCGCTCTCAGAGGAGTCTGGCTAACTGTTCGAAGCTACATCAGTAAGTGTGATGATTATTCTTGTCCAGTCATGCTTGCTCCGACATGGATTTATCTCTGCTGCGTCAGTTTGAATGAGAGTCAAATTTGTTGCAGTAGGCTTTTTGCTTTTTATCTCTTCTTTTCTCTTGACAGCTCATATCCTTTAACCTCTGATCATTTTTCATCATCTATTTCATTTAGACTTTAAAGACCTTCTCAAAAAAAACCAAAAAACAAATACTAATTCTAGGAACACATAGGCCAGATCCCACCATATAGATCCGCCTAGCTACTTTTTACCTTGGTTAAAAAAAGACACCTGTTAAAGAGTTGATGCTGTAGTTGCTAAAAATTACTTATATTTTCATTGCTATATTTCTAACATTACTTCTTTAATAGTTCAGCAGTTGTTTTTTTTTTGTCTTCAGTAATGAACACACATAAGGATATGTCCTTTCAAAGCTCAGACATCTCAACACCTCTAAGATGTGTTGTTTGAGATTGCACCACTGCAATCAGATTAAGCTTAACCTCTGACTTTATCTGGTAGGTGTTAAAAATGGATTACTCCTGCAGTCAGTTGATTATTTTTCATCAGTTACCAACTGACAGGCTATCAAGAAAAATGTGGCTGAGGAATCTAAATTTAAAGCGACCACAGAAAAACCTTGCTGTAATGATAATCCCTACTGCACTGCTTTGGTCGGTAGTGGTAATCTGAGATTTTATTGAGAGCAGTGGGGACATGGTATGGCTGGTAAAAAACAAATGTAAAAAAAAAACAAAAATTTTTAGCAGTGGCACTGCATCCAGTTTTCCCCACAGACACAAGCCCCGGACCAGACATTGTCAACATATTTCATGCAGTCTATCTCCTTATCAAGGAATAGGGTGGATGCGCATTTATTTATAAATCTGTACAGGATCTGGAGATACCCAAAGATCGCTTCTGTTTACTAAGTAACTCTGGATCCAATAAGCAGAAACCCTAAATTAGGATTCTTTTAGGTTTAAGTTTTACACACAAAAACTCCACTTACATAAGATAAAAGCTGGACTATAAGACGAGCCCTACAGAATGCAAAACATTACTGGCCCATTAAAAAAATGTTTTAGTAAATATATAAAGATAATGATTACATTTAAAAATCTGCAGCTGAAAACAACAAAATCTAAACTAATTTTAGATATTGCTATTCATTTCTTTTTCTTGAGGACCTAGGCAAAAATTCCACACCTCACTTAAAAATAATTACACAGTCAAGCACATTTAAAATACAATATGCCCTAGGTTCTTCTCACTCTTATATGTTTTATTGTTAAAAAACTACCAATTACACCTTTAAACAAACTCTGTACCTCACAGTGTTTAGAAAATTCTTTTTTTTACTTGTTCTTCATTTATTAAAGTTACTCTAAGTGGTTAGAGATGCTAATAAACTCAGCATAGGGCTAGTTCATAATATTACTCAAGTACAGTGCAGCAACAATACTCCCAGAAGTACATTTTTGCCAAAATGTTACCCAAGTGAATGTAACTGAGTGAAAATAACTATTAATAAAACTATATGTCAATTTAGGTTAAATTCTCTGGCCTAGGGGCTTTTCTTTTGTTTGTTTTTTATTAAAACCTAATTGCAGGGAGGTTACCATTTTTATATTTATACACAGTAATAGTCCAACTGATATAATAAATACTCTTATGAGACACTAATTTCATTATTAAAGAATGCTTTACCTTAATTTGTTTGCCCTTTCTTGGTGGAACAAAAGAGGAAAAACAGCGGCCGTTTAACAAACCACTCAATATTCGTGTTGATGAAACATCTGAACTATTGAACCCTGCACTTACAGATTTACCCTCTCAATCAACCGCACCTCCACATGCTTTTCCCTATTTTTTTCTTACACCCCAACTTGTCATTTTCCTCCACAGGCAACCAGCTTGGGATGAACCACCAGCTGTCTGGGTCAGTGGTATCAATGCAATAGTCATCTGAGTCAGGGACAAGTGTCACGTCCTTGCATAAATAAATAGATGCATGAATATACAGACATGTGAACTGTCTTCAAGAACTTCTGCCACATCACTCACCCCTTTCACCTGCCCTTGGCTTTGCCATCTGGATGTTGGCGTACACTGGAGAGGACATGTATGAACCTGAAAACTCACCTGAACTTGTGCTCGTATGCAAGTCTTGTTTTTTTGTGCCCTTGTAAAATGCTTGACCTCAAGCTGTTTGTATTTTTTTAATCTATCAACCCCTGACGCCTTATTCATTAACTAATTTTTAATTTAATTTCTTTTTCTTTGTGCAGTACAGTCTCATAAAACTTAGAATTCACACAGTCATGCATTTTCTGAGTTGTCTTGTCTTGTTTGCAACATATCGATTTTTATTTATTATTATTTTATTATTATTTTACAGCTTTCATGCCGCTACCATTTTCTTTTAACAAGGGTTCCGGTAGGCAGATTCCTTTACTGTGTCCTCCGTTTGACACTGGTACCATTGAATGGCTTTGAATAGATCTATTTGTATGGCTAAAAACTGTAAGAAAATTTCCAGACCTTGCAATAAAGTGTGACAAGTCGTGCATTGAATGCATGATGAAGAGTGCACACAGGAGATCTAGCTGCAAAGAGGCTTTGTTTGTTAAGAGAAGATGTGCACTGACAGTAGAAATTGTTCCTTTAAAAGATGATTTGCACCTCTGGGGAATAACAGACTCAAGACCAAAGTGTAAAACTCTACAAATGATATACATTTATGACAGAGCTCTGCAAAGTTACTAGTCATATTTATTTGTTATTTTAAATAAATCAGCAAATGCTCTGCTAAAAAGCATGCTTTCAACCTAGTTAGCATTTTTTGATTGTTTATAATAATATCATACTTAAGACTAGCTAAATAATCAAACGTATACATAATCATTAGATTACAAAGATGGCAACAAAATAATATTAAAAACATATGGAAAGTAGTAAATAATAGGCTGTTCAACAGTTTATATGCTGGCTGAGGCAGTGAGAGGGGACTCTTAGAGAGAGATCTGTGAAGTTTGTTTTCATAAAGAGGGGAGAGTAATGAGCTTTGCTTACCTGCACTGTCTGCCCCTCATTATTTTCTTTTTTTTGTGAGTTAACATAGATAATTCTATAAATAGTAGTTTATTAGTCTGTGTAGGCTATAGGTGAGAGAGTGTAATGACAATCTCTCCATGTCACTAGTTTGTCAGGTCTGAGCTCCTGTAGTGCAAACATCTCTGCCTCCATAATGTACAACCAGCTGCCATTTAAACATAAACAGCAATTTTAAGGCAACACAAACATATAGCTTGAGACTTTCAGTTCTTACATTAAAGGATATACATATGTATAATATAATACATTTTTGTAATTAAATCACTCTAAATACTACACATTGTAGCTTTAAGCCAGGGCTGATACTGGGAATGGAAAATTTGTGGTCCAAAAATAAGCTACACTTTCTGCTGTAATAACTTTCTTGTTTGTATTGATACCTAAATGTGAAACTGTTTATTGCGCAAATTTGTCAGCTGAAAGAAAAGAAAGTTACAGTAAAAAATATAAAATAAACAAACATAAACTAAAAAACTTTCTCCGAGCAGTGCAAGTTAGACAACACTCTGAGGAGGGAATCTAAAAGAATATTTTTACATTTTTAGTAGGTTGTTTTCAGATGTTTGATGTACTCACACAATCCATGTGAACAACAACATACATAATAAATAAATAAAAAACATAAATAATTCCTTAGTAGCATATACAACATAGATATGCTACTAAGGAATTATTCATTCAAGTCAAGCTGGATAAGAAATCCTTGACTTCCCTGACTTTTTTTATTTTTATTTGTTTATTATTTCTGGCTGCAAATATAGCATCCTCTTTAATCAAAATATAAGGCTAAAGGAATTCCTTAATAAGTGAGATTCAGATTTTCTTAACACTTTTACCCTCATGCCCTAATGTCTATGTTTCAACACACATTCTCAGCCAGATACATACAGTTTTCTTCCTTGCAGTCCGTCAAACACCAACCATATTTAGTTGAACCTGCATATTGAATTGTCAAATGAGTCTGCAAGAAAACCAACATTTATTGCTGATTTAGTAATACAGTGTAGAATGCTAATATAAAAGGAAGTGTTTTTTGTTCTTAAAGGTAGTCGATGGGCAAAGGTTTTGTTTTGTTTGAGATGTTTTTATCACAAAAAATGGGGGAACATTTATTACATTCATTTGTGCCTTTCCAATTAAATAAACATAGATTAAATGTCATGAGAAAAAAAATAAAACGAAAAGGTGCTATAATTTTAAGGATGTTCACTATTTTGGGTACACCTATTAAGTTTCTTGTTGTCCCAGATAGCAAATCTGCAAATAACTTTAGCCATTTAGGTGGAGAAATGATGATTTGATGTAGTTCAACCTATTATCAGAATTGATAAGAAAGCAGATTGGACTTTGAATGTGGAATATAGTTATTCACAAACTCATTCACACTTTTTTAGAGAAGAATTGGAAGCTAAGTTGATAAGTTTTTCTGGAAAGGTTCAACACCCATCCGGGAGCCAAAATAGCCAAACACAAAACCCATGCAAAACAACAACCTTAGAATGATAAGTGGGATTATTGATTTACATCTGATTTGGAATTTGCCTAGAGGCATGGGCCATCAGTGTCATAAAAAAATAACAGCACTCCAGCTACAGATTACTCTAATTTCAAGAAAAAGAATTAAAACATGTTGAAATGTTTCCAGAAAAACTGGGCCAGTGTGTTTGCCTCCCATTTAAGCCTGTTTTGAGATTGCCATGACCCTGAAGACTAGGAATTTGAATCTAGTCGAGTGCTGCTGCTGCCCATTAACCCAGGTCCCATTCTATTCATGACATGTGGGACCTTGACATTATACAAATTTAGGCAACAAATCTGCAGCCACTGTAGAAAGTGTCCTGTAATTATGCACTAAAATCTTCAAAGAATATTTGCAAGGCCTGGTTAATGAGATTCAGAAAAGTGCGTCCAAGTCAGTACAAGCAAGAGCAACTTAAAAAATGGGCTTTATAGTATATATGAATGCAAAGATGAACTGAGGTGTTTTTAAGCCTTAGTCTAGAGCTAGGTAAATTTTGCAAGCAGTATTATTTTTTTCTTTTTTGTGGTTTTTACAGCAATAGTGGCTTGTTTCTGGTATATTGGGTTGACAGAAAACAGGTATGAGAGACATGCAGCAAAGGACCACAGGTCAGATTTGAACCCGGGTCGGCCACGGCAAGAACTAAGGCATTCGAACATGGATAGTGCACGCAAACCACTGCGCCACCAAAGAAGAACACACAGTGTTAATCTTAATTGATTTCAAATCAAAGTTTGTGGGTCTCTGGTGAAGTTAGCTTGAGTTGGGAGACCAAGTAAAAACTACATTAGGCTCCTTGTTATACCTGATTAAACTACAATCTGATAATCCTTGTTTGCTGCTCCTGGTTTGGAAACACCACTGAGAGCCAATAGCAACCAAAACTGTGGCGCAGCTTAAAATGGATAAATTTAGCAGCTGGGTGCATGAGAAGTTTGCATATCTGCTCAGATGTGAGCGAAGAGACAGGGAACTACAAAGAGCTGAGCCGATGCTGAGCGGTTGATTTTACTTATGAGCTAAAAAGCCCTGAGCAACTCAGTGACAACACGCTGAGCAAAAGATACAGAGAGGCAAACAGAAAAAAAGAGAGATGAGTCAAGAAAACGAGAGGAGGAGGACACAAACAGAACAGAGACACACAAGGAAACAGACCTAAGGGGACGGATACTTACATACATAAATAAATACATCAAGTGTTGAAGATATTCAGACCTTTGCATTCTGGATTAGCACCATTACTTAGGCCCTTTTTTATTGTTCTACACATTTTTCATGCTTATTCATCCTTTTTCTGTATTTCCTGCTGTTATTCGTCATACCGCTTTAAAGCCATAAACAACTTACTCAATTTCTCACTTCTACTGACAGAGAGACAAGGGGTTGGATAAAAAAAACTCCAAAAAACAGTGAGATATGGCAATACTCTGAGCTTCAACTATCTATGACTTTTGATTCTACAACTGTCAAGTGTTGTTGTTTTAATTGGACCCCAACTCAGCTCGTTTCAGCAGTCAGATCATCTCAACTCGACCTCAAAAACAACAGCTATTCAGCCTTTCAGCTTATTCGACCGCACAGCCCCGCACATAAAAAGAGATATCTGCAGGGAGGCAAGTTGAGATGAAGATGCAATGACAGAGGCTATTTGGAGTGCAGAAATATATTGAATGAAGAGCTGACTGAATTGGTTATGGGAGGGTGCCAAGCTAAAAAAAAAAAGAAAAAAAAAAAAAAGAAGAAACCTTTGCATGAACAAATTAGGAGTTTGAAAATTATAGGTTTGGACATCAGTTATTCATCCACTGTCTTTCACTTATCCATGATTGGGTTACAGAGGTCAAAGCCCTAACCCGAAAACTTCTTCTGCCTGGAAGGATCTGGGTGGATCCTAAGGTTTTCCAAAGTCAGAAATGATGGATATCCTATCGAGTTTTGGTTCTGCCCTGAGCTCTTTTTTAGCATAAGCCTCATTTACACTAGCCTTTTAAAACTGTGCCGAGAGCAGTCCGAGCATGTTAACCAAGATAACTCTTGAGTGTAAATGGAATGCAACTGAACTGGACCGGGCCAGATGCAACCCAACAATGATAAATCTAGTACTAATTGAACAGTAGGGCTCGGCACCGTTCAGTTTTGGCTCGGTTCTCTGATAACAAAGAGTGCATGAGCAGACCACGTCTTTGCAATTGCCATTTACACATCTCATCACCTGTTCACAACACAAACTTCTCTGCCGATTAACAACAAATGGCATCAAAAGAGCGTGGTGTGACGTGGGATGATGCCAAGATCGAGGTTCTCATGGAAATTTGGAGGACGCAATCCAGGCACATAAGTTCTTGAATGTTACGGGCGCCGCTATTTTTGTTTGTGTAATTCCACCCTGGGGAGCGGTAGTATCATGGACCACCAATCAGTGTTGTTTTAGTCAAGGATAAGGATGACAAAGTTATTCCGTTGACGCTCCTTTTTTTCATGACGTTATCAAGAACTGATGAGCTAAACATGGATCTTTATTGATGAAAACTTGAAAGTTATGGATGTGAGTTTTATTCGACGAGACACAACAAAATAAAAACTAGTGGGTGTTCGGTCAAACATTTAAAATGCATCATTGTGCTATAATCTGCTAAGCAGTATCAGCTGTGCTGTTGCATCCAGTTTGAACACGAACCCACCTTGTCATGATTGTTTTAAGGGATCTGACCCATATGCAGAGAACCACTCAGAGAAAAGGGGGGAAAGTTTAGCAGCTTTATTTTAAGGAATGGTTTCACAAAGAAGGATCTGGAACTCAGTGAACTGGTGAACCGGAACATAAGCTCTGGAGGGGAGATCACAGTGTTCTGTTCAGGGAGAGTAGGAAAGTTGACTGAAGCTTGAATACTGTTGGAGTGGGACTCACGTTTGAGGGGATTCTTGTTTATCCTTGAATCCAGTCTGTGTGGGTTTGTCCAGAGAAGAGGAGAGAGCGGACAGGTAGACAATGCGTTGGACCAATGGAGCAATGGAGTGGGCTGTCACTTGGATTTCCAAAAGGGACTTAAACGGCTCATGTGGATGTTTTCCCCTGCTCAGTGTGAACTCAGTTTATCCTTCCAGGGGGAGAAGGCCAGGCATCCAGTTACACAGGAAGGCTTCCTGCCGAAGAGCTAAGACAAAAAAACAATATAAGACTCAGAGAAACAAAGGCTCAGGTGAGACTCAGCTAATCTCAGCTTGGCTAGAGTACCCAAAACTGGCAAACACTCTGGCGTCGAGGTAGTGACAGCCCACTGCTCAAATACTCCTCCATATAATGATCCAACGAGCTGCAGGTGTGCAGGGATGCCCAACGAGGACGGGGCACCACCTGGTGGTGGAGAGAGAAAAACACACAACCAGCCCACACTAATTGGATTCCTAACACACCTGCCATGCAGCCGTGCTCATTTTGCATGACCACAGATGGATCATGGCAGCAGCGGCGGGGTGAAAATACTCCAGAGTGGTCCGGGTGTCTGACAGAACACGGCCTGGATGGGTTTCAGAGGGGAAGTGTAAATAGGGCAACAATGTCAAATAGAGATGTCTAAAAAATTATGAATCTAGCTGATTCCCTTCTTTGTTAAAGAACAGCAGCTCTACTTCCAGCTCCCCCTGAATGATAGAACTCCTTAACATACCTGCAGCAGAAGCTGATTTCATAAGCTTCTATTTGGGTTCTTGTTCCTAAAGTACTGATCAAATTCTCACGGCCATTTCTTCTCTACTTTCCCTCTGAGATCAATAAAATAATTCCGCATAGATAAATAAATAAATAAATAAATAAATAAATAAATAAATAAATAAATAAATAAATAAATAAATAAATAAATAAATAAATAACATTTCTTTAATTCAATTACAATTCAATATAGATCAAGAGCTGCACTTTTTGGGTCACCTCTTTTTTTAATGCATAAACCAGAACAACATTGGAATAAATTGGGCTTAAAATGGAATTAGAAGCAATCCTTTATGCTTTGTTTCACTTATTGAAGATTGGTTTGCAGGGGATATATTTTCTAAGAGATAAGTCTGGACACCATCATTTCCAGCTGCCCTCTCCAGCTCTGTCCAGTTGCTCTTAGTAACTGGACAAATAGAATCTACTGGTTACAGGCTGAACTGACCGATTGCAGACCTAAGAAGGCAGGTGATGACTGGATAGAGTGTAGGCAGACTGGATGATGGCTGACAGACTAGAAGCAGGTCTTCAGCACATTGGAAAAAGGTAGAATCAACTGATGAGAGACACAGAGTCCATATTTGACCAGAGCCTGAAGCCGACTCTAATCAAGGAGAAAACAGAGGGTGTAAACTTACACTGGAAAGAGTCTCATACAGGCTAGGAGGAGATATTACTGTAAATAGGCGTGTGAGAAATAGAGATCATTGGAAGAGAAGATTCTTTACACCAAAATGGGGATTTAAAAGACAATTATATAGATATTATATCCCATCCAGAGTATTGTAGGAAACATTTTCACCAGTAAAAGAGACTTCGGCCCACTCCCAAACCACCCCCTATGCGCTACCCCTTAACTATTGATTGTCACTACCAATGAAGCGTCACTCTTAGCTGTGGAGGGAGCTCTGATTAAAGGTGGGGGGTTTTAAATGAGAATGGGATGCCCTCCTCCCTCCATCGGAAAAAGGAGAGCAGTTGTTATGGCAACACACTGACATCCCATGTACTTAGCTGTAGCTCTATGGAGCAGGCTGACATGAAATCAAACATTTGCCACTTTCTTGAAAGAAATGTATACGTTCAAATAAAACTTTTGGAAACAACATATTTTTGTTCCCTTTTTTATAACTTGTGATTTTCTGTTATTGTGACAAAGATGCAGCAAACCAGCAGAACTTTGAACATTTGAATGCATGTATTTCCTCTGTAATTTTTTTGCCAATATACTTGCTGCCAAAACCCACTCACCGTACCAACCAAGTTGTTTGCCCTTAATGTGGCGGACCCTCTGCTGGAATTAACAAATGGAGGGTTGGTGCTTAAGGGTAGTGTTTTGGGATTTACCCTTAGATTTTTAAGAACTCTATACTAGGAGACTATGGAAGACTATGGGCATTCATAGTTACGTGCCTTACTCTGCGCTACCCACAGGTGATTCTAAAACATTTTAAATATTGAAGCTTTATGACATGAGCCAACAGAAAAAAGGCAACAAAAAAAAACTTTTTCCCTAAGAGTATAAAGGAAAAGAAAACAAGAATGGGATCAGGGTCAGAGTTGCAGCAGAGTAAAACACTTTTTCTTTGTGGTGAGACTTGAGATGCAAACCTGGAAAGGTTGTTTTTGGACTTTAAGGTAAATAAGTAGCAAATAAGCTAAACTCTGTTAGTGTTACTATTATGAGTCGAAAGTGATTGATTGTAAACCTGCCACTATAAAAAATGGAGAGGACGAATCACATAATGATAGAAAATAAAAGTGGTTTAATTGACAGGCAGACTTAAACTTGTATTAAAGTAACAATTTGCAGGTAAAGAAAAAGCTGCTGTTTATATCAGATAAGGTTCAAACCACCCTCCTCTTTTTGGTTTATTATGTGTCTTCCAGGTGCTTAGATTAGTGGCACTGCGCTGTAGCGGTGGGTTGCGCTGCTTGCAGAGGACAGTCAGTGCTTACAAAAGTGCTATTTTCTAAAAGTCCTGTATGGGGACCATGACTTGAAAATCAATTAGTGCTTCTTCAAGCTGGGCATACACAGTGCGATTTTTTTCAATCATTGCACGCAGCTACAGCTCACACTGTATGGCGAATTCGCAGTGTTTCATCGTATAGTGTGAGTTCACAGCTCCTGATGTATGTGCAGCACAAGACAAGACATGGACAAGACATGTTCATAGAGTTGCCTACTCCAGGAAGTACCTACCTTGTCTGCACTGTAAGCACTTTCTCTGCTTTGGGATGGGTGATGATTGGCAGAGTGTGATGATTCAGACTTAAAGTGAAGACTTTTGGCAGCTGATTTGCACAGGACAGAATTTTTTTTCTTTAATTCTCATGTCTAAGTTAACACGTCATAACTATGTTGAAGTTTGATCTTAAAATTTTTTTTTAACTAATCAATAATACTGCCAAGTTAATGCTTTGCTGATCTATTTTCATCATCTCTCTGCTCAAACGTGTAGAACTTGATGTGTTTTCGAAGCAAAGTATCTGTACTTGACTTGAAGAACGGTCAGGTGGTATGGCATGCAGAAGACATTTGATCTTTTTAAGTTAATGCTCAGTCAATCTGTCACTTTGCTCTTTATGTTGAACCTCTGAATAAATCCCTGGGGGGAACAGGTTGGTTATTGTGAATAAACATCATAAATGCCTCAGATTAGTCACACAAATGGCGGTAATTGAGTGGAAAAATTGCTTGCTCCGGCTATGAGGAGGGATTTTAATGGCAACGTATCAGTTCAAAGTGACAATGAGAGAACAGCGATGAAGAGTGGCAGAGTTTAATTATGATTAATAGAAACCTGCAACAATAGTTTGTGCTCTGATAGTGTTGGTTCACTTTGTCGGTGAACATCCTTAAAGAGGAATTTCTTATAAATTAACAAAGACTACAGACATTTTATTGGAATGTTACCCTTTTGATACGACTCATATAATAACCAGTCATTCCCCTTTGACATTTATTTTTTGTTTACTTTGTTCCAATGGTTTCTCTGTATATGTACCCCCCATTTCCAGAGTTCTTGGAGTTTTGTTAGTTAATTAACTAAAATCATCACAATATTGCATTTGTATTGCAGCTCCATAGTTTATGACTGTAAACAAGAGTTAACAACAGTATTTATACCAGCAGATAAGACCACAGCCAAACTTGTTTCCCCACTTTTAAGACTACTTGAGGCATGCTTTGGTAGCGCAGTGGTAGCGTGCATGACCCATGTACAGAGGCCTTAGTCTAGTCTAGGTTTCAGTGAGTGAGTGCTTGTTGCTATGATGCGTCTTTGCTCAGCAGCTTCGCTCGTTGTAAACCAACCAAACAGCACACAGCTCATCTAAATATTCATGAGCATACCATAAAAGGAAGAAAACCTGTCATTTCATTCTAGGGCTTTTAACCAGGCTTGTATTAGAGCTCATAGAAAAGCAAATATGCCATTTTCAGCCCAACCAATGTTACATACCCTATTCAGAGACCTTATGGACCAGCTCCAAATACCCTATATAATCATTCTATGAACCCTTTAAGCTATTCAATGAATAAAAGACAAAGCTGGTAAAAAAGACAAGTCAAAAGACTTACAGCTACAGTTCCAATGAAGAGTGGTGCTATTAAGTGTTCAACTCAATTGGGGCAAATCAAAATGCACATCAAATTCTTCAGAATTTTTTAGTACATTTTGACTTTCCTTTCTCCATTCACTGCATAAATATACCTTAATTTGTGCTTACATATTAAACGGTTTCCTGATTAAAAAAACAGTTATTTTTTAGACTGAATTATTAAAGTGTGAAGAGAAGAACCACTATGAATAGCTTTGAGAGACACAGTACTCTTCTAACAATATGTTTATGGTCCATTATGTTGAATTGATAGAGTATTGTCAGTCAATTGTTGTTGGATAATCTGTGAAAACAATTGGCTTGATAAGAGCAATGGAAAACAACGAAACAAAGAGTTTTGGACATTCTACAAGTTTCTATGAAAATGAATCATGGATATAGCAGACTTCCTTGCAGTGAATGTGAATAAAAATCCTTGCAGTGAATGTGAATAAAAACCGTGCTTCAAAAGCACACTCAGCAAAACTCAGAAGAAATACGGTTAAATGTAGCCTACAAAGGTAAAATAAAATAAAAAATAAGCCTTGCAGCAGAGGCTCAAGGATTGTGATTTGTCTTCAGCAGTCAGAGAGGGACCTGCTTCAGTTCACGGGCTCAGTTACTGATTGGAAATCAGACACTTTACGTCCGTGGAGTTGATTTAAAAGAGCACGAGTCAGAAAGACACAAACTCGCTCTACATTCAAGTCTCAGCTGCACATCCCTGATTTAAGCGTTTCTGCAACAAGGCCTTTCCAGGAAACACACACACACACACAGACCAAGATCATTATAAATACACCAAATCACTATAATTTTTCTGACGTTTAATTAATTTCATGCTGGATGACCAGACTATCCATCCATCAGGATTTATGTGCATTTTGCCCCTCACCTTCCCATCTTATATCAGTTTCCTCTTTAGTGGATGCATTGATTAACCAATGTCAACATTTAATGATGTAATTATCTGTTTTTTTCCCCCTCCATTTGAAGCTCGGCACATATACAGTATGAAAGTATGAACAAACTAGAAAATCTTTGAATCTAAAGTTTTCTATGAAACAAAGAAAATCACTTTCCTTGTACCTGTACTTGATCTAGCACAGGTGCAAGTAAAGAGTGATCTTTTTTAATGAAAACGTCAGATGAAAGAAGCCGACAGATGATGAGTTAATGACAGATGAGTAGCATTAATGATTTTTAAATTTCCTTTGTTATATTGCCTCTGACTACTGAGGACTGAGCTCTACTGAAAAGGCAACCAGCAGAAAACTAGTGGCACCAGGCAGCAGGTTTCCTGCCAGATAACAGCGGAAGCGATGGAGAATGAGATTTAGATGGATAGATGGAGTATGAGAGTGCTCTTCCCTGAGAGGCTTCCGCTCTAATTGAGTTTATGAAGCAGTGGACGCAGCAGATTGATTGAGGACATCCATCTAGAAGCACAGTGATCTCTACGGGACACCGCCTTCATTCTCCTTCTCAATCTTTCACCTGATCTTGCTCTTCCACCTTTATTCCCCATCTATTCGTCTCACTTACTGTCTTTTTTTTTTGCCTAGCTCTTGTCTTCTTGCCTATTTCTCTTCATTCTGAAGAGGCCTTTATCTCCCTTTGCCCCTTTTCAACTTTAGTCATTAAAAAATAAGAAATAAATGCAAACCAAAAATACAGCAAGGACTTGGTTTGATATAATTTGATAAAAGACTGTTTGTTTGGTATAATGGTTCAGCGACCAGCACAAGCTGAGCCTGATCAGAGGGGCTAGATTAACTTACTGATCTGTGTATCTCTCAAACTTTCCCTTAAACAGAACATCAGAGGTGAGGATATAAAACTTAGGCTGTTTTATCTAGTTGGACTGTACATAGTTAGATGAGCAGGCATATCCAGAGAAAGCTTAAAAAGAATCAGCAGTTCTTGAACTCATAGACTTTATTTTTTTTCTTCATGCAGATTTAAACTGCAACTATTTTCCAAAGCTCATTTCCAAATGATCTATTCAAACAGAAAGACACTGAGAGTTAAAGTTATATCAATTCCAAAACCTGACATTCATGTTAAGGCTTTCTGCACACTGTAAATGCTGCTACTGATATCTCATATAGAATGTCAATTTGCAGTATTTCTGTTTAAGTAATGAAGATTTACTATTATGTATTGTGTATATATTTGTTCCAACAATTATTTTCTGTTTTCAAAAGACAGGCAAGCTACTTTTCCAAGCGTCATATTTCCTCATATTTCAAAAGGCCTATCACATAGTCCATGCACAACAAAAGACTACACCCATTCAGAAGAACCAGGGCTGGCTATTTGATTTGCTTCTGACTTGGAACATGCAGAGGAGGATGGACCTCCATGCTGTTTAAATATATCAGAGCTCTAGCTACAGACTGCTCTGGTTCAAGCCGATAGAACTGGATAGGTGTTGAAACATCCTAAGAACATCCTCTGTCATGGTTACCATGACGGAGAATATTATCTGATACATTATCCAATATATATACTATTATTAATATTGAATTTCACTAGTCTGGTGGTCCATAGAGGGACCCTCTACACAACCAGTGAAAGAGTTAAAAATGATCAAGAAGAATGAATACAAGGTATGTATTTGGCTGAAGCCTCCTTTTTGCCATGATAATATGATGATAATTATAGACAGAGAAACAGTTCCCATGCTGATAAATACTGCATATACTGTATAAGTTCTGATAATTGGGATATTATCTGCATATTTGTTAAGAAAACTGATTTCAACAGCTTTTCTGCTGTTTTCATAGGTGCACATCCTGTGTTTGCCTGCTTAGTGGATAAGATTAGCATGCACATGTTTGCTTGTGTATTATACATAAAAACCTTTAGTTGTTCAGGGCCTTAGTGTGGATAAGGAAAATTACCCATATTTTTCCTTGGAGCCTGTGAGCGAGCAGATACCAGAGCCTTTACTTGAAAGCATTATAAAACAAATTTTCCAATGAAACTACATTTACACTAAAACTATTCCCCGGGTTGTGTATGTTAGGGTGACCAAACGTCCGTATTTCCCGGGACATATCCGTATTTCACGTCCTGTCCCGGGCGTCCCGTTTTTTTTTTTTTAGAAAGTGAGGAAATGTCCTGATTTCACTGCGCATCCTCCAAGGACGCGGTCTACCTAGACTGGATCCTTCGAAGTCCTTGAAAATAAGGAGGCCGGAAGAGTTCTGTCTGTAAATTCGAACAGGTCCTCCCTTCGGCGGGTTTTACCGCCGTATGCTCTGTTGCTTAGCAACCGTGAAAGTTGACACACAAAGCAGGAAAAGAATGAATACCGAGGTTTTCAAAACTGTTTGTTTATTTATTTATTTTTTAAAAAGTTAAAGTGAACAAAGACTACACTCACAAGAATCCAGAGTGGAATAAAGGTTCCAACCACGGGAGCAGGAACAAATCAAATCAAATGTAATGATAGAAACCTTAGTCAGTTAAATAACCTGCTACTGTCATTCTGAACATCTCTGATGTTGCTGCTATTTTCAAATATCCATTATTGTAAAAATGTCCATAGCTGCAAATAGGTTATTTATTCTCCAGTTTTATATTGTTAAAACACTTTACAGAATTTTATTTTTTATATTTTAACTCTTCCCTATTATGTTATTCTTATACATTTCTATAAGGTCTTCATTTGTGTGACCATTTTCAATAATCTTTTTGCTGCTGTAAATTTGCCCATTGTGGGACAATAAAGGGATTTTTTCTATTCTATTCTATAAAAGGGTTAGAAATATATAAGTAAATCTAAACAATGTATCTACAAAATCTGCAAAATCTCTAATATTCAACAACAAAAAATACTTAGTTAAGCATATTGTGCAAAACAATAAAAAAATTAAAATCCTATCAGATTTATAGTTCCCACTCTGCAGATCTATTAGAATCTGACCTTAAATTACAGCCAAACTCATTTACACAGTAACAGATTAAAACCTTTAGATAAATCAAACATTACCGCCACATATCTGACTCAATAACCATTAAAACAACTATTTTCATTAATTTCAGACGGAACTATTCACAGACTTGTATTATATTAAACTGAACTTCAAATTTTCACCACTGTTCTGCGCCAAGTAACATTTCCTCTGATCACGGAGCAAATCCCGATGAGACATTTGTTCTTTCCCCCGCTCCAAGGTGTCCTGGTTTTCCCAAATGAAAATATGGTCACCCTAGTGTATGTGAAATTTGGAGGTATGTGCTCTTTCCCAAAAGGAAAACTTCTTCCAAGGTTAACAAAGCACAGGCATCAATATACCCATCATTCTATATTTTCAAAAATCTTTCTGTTGAATGATGGTTGTAAAGCGATGTCTGACATTCATCTGCTCATTTTCATACATTAATATTCATAATTACTTATGTTAGATTCAGGTGATTTTTGTGGCCATTATGGGTTTTTCCTTTTATTAGAGAAGTACCAGCAATTGTCCTGTATTCAAATGTATAAATCATCAATCATTACAGATTTTTTTGTATTACTGTATTTTCACGCATCTTTTCTACTTTTACAATTAGTAGTTTGTTGATTTCTATGTGTTATTTATGCTACAGATTTAGACAGTTACACACACATCCACCAACTCACACCTACAGTAAACCTATTTTGCCAGCTTGTTACCCTCAAGACTATGTGTTGACAGCTGGTTGCAGACATGACCAGATTGATGGAGCTGTTGATGGCCAGACCTGCAGAGCTGCAGATGGATGTGTGTGTGTGTGTGTGTGTGTGTTTGTGTCTGGATGGATGGGCTGCTGGGGCTATGTGGAAAGCAACTTTTTACTGTAGATCAAGAGGAGGAAAGATATCCTAATTACTTTTATTGGTTCCAGTTTGAGCTGCTTATTTCTGTGTTTGGTTCTGCTGTAAATCACATAATCTCTCATTCCAACAAGAAATTCAGCTAGTGAGATTGAACCTAATACAGGAAAATGACACTTGGAATAATACTTGCTTTTTGAGTAGTGTGCCATGCGACTCAATGTTGTGGCATTGGCCCAAAGTCAGAGACCTAAATCTACTTGGTTAAGATACTGGAAATGTAAACAAAATGAAAAGAAACTTAAAAATAATATGGAGAAAAAGATTTCTTCTAAGTGCAAGTTGGCATAACAACAAGGACAGGATGAATAAGAATGATGTGTCTATATTAAACTTTTGACTGTTTTGAGCTAACATCTGAGTTTTGTTGTAATTTAAAGCAACTTCTTCACATCCACATTCAGAATGAAATCCACTCATATTTGACATGCCGTTTGCCTTCTGATCCCCCCAGACTCAGCACTTTCTCAGCTGTGCACAGCTTCGCCTCCTCCTGGGAGCTCCCCAGCGGTCCACCGCATTAGCTGGATCAACCTCTGTGCTGCTGCAGCTCACACTCTGTGCTCGGCTGTCTCCTGCAGGACAAGACTTAAATCCTCCTTCTAGATTCTGTTTCTTTTCCCCCTGAGTATTAAATGCAACCTATTATTCCCTCTTACCAGAACCAATGTAACATTCTAATAGGTCTGCAGTGGTACATCAGTCTCCTCCTCCTCATACAGCTTGAAATGTCATCTCTCTTTTCTCTCAAATGTCTATTGTCCTTCAAATTCTTCTCTGGGTATTATCTGGCACAGCTTAATTCTTATCATTTCCCTTTTGACAGTATTTCTACAGAGAGGGTGGGTTTCTAGCACTTTTCCCTCCTCCTCTCGCCCCCTTTCCTTCTGTTTTTGCCTTTTTGTGTTGTTTTTTTTTCCTTTGCTTCTTTCAGTTCTGTTATTATCTTCTACAGTGAGTGGCAGCTGTTGTCTTATCAGGCTTTGTCAGGTGCTGGTTGAATTCCCTTCTCTGGGTAGGAGGCACAAAGGTGGGCTGGTAAAATGCAAGTGCTCCATCCACATTGTAATGGGAGAAATGATGGATGAACAGAGGACTTTTCACTAGACACACCGTCTAGATCAAAATTAGCCAGAGATCCACCTTCAGCTCAGTGTATCTTTATAGGGCCATCTACGTAAGTACCTATTGACAGGAGGAAATAAACGGCTTATTTTACTGTATCTTTTCAGCAAACATAGCCATTTTGCAAATGCATTAAGTAATAGGTTTCTCAGAAAGCACAGATTTGTTACTGACATTATTTGAACTGCTGGGTTATTCCTTCAGCCCAAATGCTTGGATTATAGCTCTGGGATAGCAGATGACTGTTCGGAAAAAGCCGACTGATGTATGTCCAAAGATTTGGTTACCTCTGTCACAGCATTGCCACTGTTTTTAAGGAATGCCACATTGGGAATGGGAATCATATTAAATAAGCAGCAAAATTCATATTAAAGATTAGAGCTGTTGGATAGTGGTCCAACAGCAACAACTTCTGCAATTTCTAGAAGTTGCTTTAAATAGTGCATTAGAGTATTTAATTTGCTGCATAGCTGCAATAAGCTATCCCATAGATTTTCTGTTTTTAAGTTCTAAGGCAACAAACCTATATTTAATTTTATATTTTCAGGAAAAAAGGAAATATGCTGTGTTTATACAATAATTTATTTACTTTATATACTGATAATCATAAATTGACCCTGGCAGATTTGGCCTAGCCTGGTTAAACCTTTTGATCGTTCATTAGAGCTAATTTCTACTTCAGAACATATATTAATTATATATAGTATTTTAATTTTCATCAAATTAATGGGATGTAGTTTCTAAGATGCTTGCTATCTTATGAACATATTAAATAAATCATATTGTGTGATAAAGTGACCAGATGTTACAATTTTCTGGGACGATCTCCACTTTGGATTTGCCTCATGACATGTCCTTAATTCTAGCTGTCAATGAGGAAAAAGTTGATGCAGCCTGCTATGTTTATAATGTAGAATGCATGAGTTAGCATGATGCATACAAATATCTGTATTGTGGTAACTAGTTTTGCTGCAGTTAATGTTAATCTTAAAAAAAGTGAAGATTGAACAAAGCAGGAGCTTGTCACTACCAACGTGTAGCTTTCCTGTGATGTGTGTCAACATTTCCTCTACCCTACATAGCCAAAAGGTGCAGACACATAATTTGACAGTAAATTCAAAGTACTGCAAAAAAAAAACAAACAAAAAAAACAAGAAGCTACCAAGACATAAATTAGACTAAAACAAAATTCACATACAAAGAGAAAATATGCAACTAGGAAAAACAATTGCAAGTAAACACAATCTGCTTCAGATAAGAGAAGTGCTTTAGTCCACTGGGGTACCAGACCATAGAGATTATTACTTGGGTATTTATTTCAATGTTTGATATTTCCATAGCAATAGTGTCAGGAAACAAATTATGACAGTCAGACTCAAACCCTTTAACAAGTTAACCCACAAAACCACTCAGCTGCCGACAAATCACCTGATCATGCTGAAATGAATAAGACTAAAAATAAATCTACTACATTAGGCAAAGCAGAACTGAACCACAATTAATAAGATTAATCAATTTGTTTTTGTTTATTGAACAAAAAAAAAAAAAAAATGCAATAATTGAAATTTCTTTCGCATCATGAACTTTGCTAATTACTCAATTAGAATTGGCCTCTTGTTTAGTTAACCAATCAGAGGCAAGAATATAATCCACAGGCCATAGAGATGAAAGCTGGCACAGAAAATGGAAAATGAATATGTTAATATTGAATAATTTTGGTTTCAATGCATGAGGATAACCCTGAGCATCCTCTTTAACAGAGGCTAAGCTTACACTGCAGCCTGAAGTGACCCAAATCTCATTTTTTTCACCCATATGTATTCTCTATCTAACCTTTTCATGACAGTTTGAAATACTCAGATCAGATTTTTTCAAAGGCCACTTGGGTATGTGGTCCTAAATTTGATAAGTTTCTATTATTTTTAAATCTGACGTGTCTGAACGACCAGGTTGCATTCATCTGACCGGAACGTCATTAACTCAACAAATGTCCCTCTTCTGTATCCTGCAACATTGAAGCGCAAAGAAAAACAACAACCCTGGCGGACAGTAATTCAGAGAGCAGGAAGTGGAGAGAAAATAAAATTTCTGATTTACTTATTATTTGGCTATCCATGTTTACTTTTGCAAACACAGAGCACACTCGCCACTAGTGACGTCATTTCATCCTCAGCTTTGCATTCTGGACATCTGTTGTATGAATGCATTACAAAAAGAAGATTCGATGCAAGTTGCATATATGGTACTTGGAAATGTGAACGACCAGGGAAAAATATCGGATTTCACAAAACAGTCGCAATTGGGCATTATGTCCTGCAGTGTGAACATAGCCAGCTAGTGCATGTATTAACATCTACCAGAATTTGTTCTAAAAAAAAAAAAAAAAAGACTTAATACAACATTTAATTTTCCTTTTGGGTAAGTATAGTATTTTTTATTTAACTGGACTGAATAAGAGAAATTAAACATATTTAAGCTTATGTTTAATTTGATTCATTTGGGTATTAAATTTATTAACTGAGGCACTTTCTGTCCTTGGATGTTTTGGCTTCTATTTAACAACTTAACATCCTTCTCTTCAGGTGGGAAACACCCCAAGGTGCCTGTTGGGTTGTTTTTATTCATTGTTGGAGTTTGATACACAGTGGGCCGGATTTATCAAGATCCAATTTTGCGTGCAGTAATTTGCGCTCGCAAACTGGAATTTTGCGCGAGGGGCTGAACCATGGTTTGCGGGTGATTTAACAAGAGCGATTGCGTAACTGGTGGCAGGTGCAAAACTGTTGGAGACGCCCTATTTAAATGATGGTTTTGCGCGTTTTGTGGTTTGCGGCAAAGTAGTTTGTAGTTTGTGCAAACTAGTGCATTAAGAAATTTTTATCTTACAGTGACACCCCCACCCAATCCCAAAAAATAAAATAAAAAATATATATATATATAAACTTTGGCAACCTTTATTCCCTAAGGTGGTATGTGGCTGAATTTCTACTTCACTGCAGTAAAAAAAAAAAAAACAGGTGTTTTGTATTGGCCTGTAGAAAAATGCACATACCAAATGGCTCAGAAGAAGTGACTGTGGATAAGATGACTGCGCGCACTTCTGAAAAACGAGATTGGGAGATCCCAGATGCAAAAAAGTCCAATGTTGCAAGGAGTTTTGTGATATCTGGTATTGCGTGGGTCCTCCTTGTGGCTGGCTCCTAATCCATTCGGAGTTCCCCCAACAGCTCCAAAATGGCAATGCTGGATAAACGAAATGTTTTGATGATCGTTTCCTCCTTCATTCCAAAAATATTCACACGCAGTGAAAAAAATGCGCTCTCTGCGTCTCCTTGCTTCATTTCCATGTCTCCTTCTTGCGACAATAACCGCTGCCATGTGTGCGCAATTACGCATACAGACCATTTGCACCTTCTTTTGAAACGTGTTAAAAATAGAGTCAGATACTGTTAGCAAAATTGCTTTCAGATTTAATAAATCACTTTGCGAGTGCTAAATTAATATATTTACATGTTCTCCTCCCACAAGACGCACTTTTGCGTGTAAACGCCCCATATTGCATATTCATTGCAGAAAAAGTACTAAATGGATAAGAGGCGCTATTTAGCACGTTTTAAAGACCAAACCTTTTTAGCACGCTGTTGATAGATCAGTTTGTACATTTTTTAGCGTGCGCAGTGACATAGCTCACGTTTTAATACGCGCAAACCTTTGATAGATCCGGCCCAGTGTGACCTTTGCTATGAGAGGGAATGAATCTAATGAAATGAGACAGCATCAACTTGAACCATAAGGTTTTTTTTGCACTATACCAAAGCTATGTATGAGCTGACAAACAACACAGTGGTATACAGAGGCAGATGGGGACTGTGAAGATAATACATCTATTTATGTTTCTCAGAAGGTATCTTTGATATTTACCATGGTAACATGATGCAAGCTTGATTTCTCACATTCAAAGTCAAGCAATAATAAATCTTAGCTACCTTTGTCCATATTTTATACCTACGTTTCCAAACCATGTAGACAGTTTAATGTTGAGCAACAGCAGGCAGCAAAATTGGAGGATGAAATCAATTATAGCTGCACCCGTTCTAAGCGCTCATATGCTGGGTGAGTGCTTCATTGTCACGGCTCACTAGGAGGATACCCAATGCTGTGTCCCAATGGGGCTGGTGGGAATATCTGCTGTAAAATCAGAGCTGCTGAGAGCCCCTGCTTCTGCTGCAACCATGAGTATTAGCAGGATGACTGAATACACGATGGCAAAAGCAAAATTCCAATGTCCTGTGACCTGAATAAAAAACATTTATTCACTGGTACCGGGCCCCAGGGTGGCTGATGTGTTAGAGAGGAACAGAGATTGAGATGGAGAGAGAATCTTTGTGGACATGGTTTGTGGCATTTGGCTTTTTGCTCTCTGTGATGGATGTGGTCCAAACCCTTAAGACACAGATGAACTGTGACATCAGTGGCAGCTGGAGCTGATGCCCACAGTCTTGCCAGAACACACAGAATACACACAGAAAAGCCCAGTTTATATTTGAACTGCTGTTGATGGTTTATAGGCTAGTTCTGTCTACGTCATGGGGCCAAATGCACCCTATATGCCACTATATTGGATATCGACTACTGTACCCAGTGGAGTGATCATCAAATAAATTATAAGATAAGAAATAAAAAGAGAGCATTCTTTGTTGTTTTATTAAGCTCTAAAAATCTATTTTGTTCATACAACCTGCTCAAACGGCCATCTTGAGGACATAAACCTTTATACCTAAGACCTTTCCAATTTATTTTTTTATTTTTTCCAGCTTTTATTGTCATTTCACTGTCAGAAGTACAGAGCAATAAAATGAACTCTCTGCATTCAACCCATTCACTTGGGGAGCAGTGGGCTGCCATTGTGTGGCACCCGGGGAGCAGTGTGGGGTTAAGGGTCTTGCTCAGGGACCCAGAGTGGAGGCTGTGGGATTCCAAGCACAATGCCCTAACCACTAGGCAGCCACTCCCCCTATGTGATTAACCGCCATACTAAAAACAGGGCTCTGAATCCCAATGCTGCACAAATTTGTACATGCATTTCTCAAATGCCTAATGTATTAATTTAACTAGTTAAAAACAAAATTGTAATGTGGATGTACCAAAGAGGAAAATGAATCCTCATAAGCAAACTTTCAACCTCAGTAATTCTATTATTATTACTGTTGGTTTTGATACATTATGCATACATTAGATCTCTGTGCATATTGGATGTTTTCCTTGCACAGGGATCCCTCCCACAATATAAACACAATTATGTTTAGCTAACTGCTGGAGAAGCTCTGGTCCAACCATGAAAATAAATGTCATTTTGATTAAAATATTTTCCGATATTGATGTTTCTTGATTAAAAACAAACATTTAGAGTTCCTTTCATTCTCAGTACAATCTAACTAGATACCAAAGCTTAGCGCTATAATCAGTGCTATTATTGTTAATTGTATAATATTAACGATGTAACAAATAAATCAGGGGCGGATCCAGGATTTTTCAAAGGGGGGTGCGCACCTAAGGGTCATGGGGTCACGGGGTCAAGGGTCACGGGGTCACAGGTCAAGACAATGTGAGGCTAAAAGACCAAAGAATACCATCTTCACTCTTTCACACTACCCTAATTATTCATCCAAGGGTTTTTAATTGATAATTTTAATGGATGAACATAAGTAGAATTAGCATGATTACATTATTGTAATTAAAAAAGGATCTCTCGGTTTTTAAAGCATGCACAAGGTTAAAAGGTAGTTTGAAGAAAAAAATGATCATCAACAATTAATCAAACAAGGAGATTCTTTATTTCCAGAAATGATATTTACACAGAACATGAAATAAAAAAAACCCAAGGACTTGGGTTCAAGTATAGTTCAAGTAAGACAAAGGAGTTTTTTAATATATTTTAACAAGATAAACTGTTGAAAAACAAAAAAACAAACAAAGTTAAACCGCACAAAGAATATTGTTCTCTACTACAAACTTTATGATGACGATAATTGGTTTACAAATGTCAGCCTTCTGGGATGCTTCTGGGCAAATATGTCTATGATTTTGTTGATGTCTAACTGAATGTCCTTGTGCACATACAAAAAAAGCAAAGCCACAAACCTTTCCTGTCCCGTTGTTGAACTCAGCAAAGTTTTCACTGCTTTAAGACCCGAGTTAGCACTTTCCACAGAAGCACTGGTAACAGGTATGACTGACAGAAGGTGAAGAATCATATAAATGTTTGGGTAGCACTTCATATTTGTTATCTTTAGAATTTCAGGGAGAGAGCTGGGTTTTTCCACTGATGATGACCACTTTGTGTGCCACAACTTCACTTCCTGCCTGAATGTTGATCCTGACGGTAGATCATCTTTATATGATGTAAAAATGATAAAAAGTCATACTTTTCCAGCCAGTCCCTCTGGCATGTTCTTTTGGTCACCCCACTGGCTCTTCGGTTGCCTTTAAATTCTCTGGCAGGGAAACTGAAAGATTTGGGTGGTTTTCTGGTCTGAAGAAGCTGGAATTTTCCAGAGTCATCCATTTCACTAATCCGGTCCTTGGCCTTTGATATATCTGTAATAAGATTGATATTTACATTGTCAATTTTGTATGGATGCTGCTGGAGTTGTAAATTTGCCTACATGAAGCTTTTGTATAGTCTTGCTTTATTATGAAATAATTATTATGAAATGTAAGATTTCAAGATTAAGCAAAAAAGTCAATCGTGTAAAACAAAAACAAAATTAGTTGTTTTGACATTGAAAAAAATACAACTATTACTACTACTATAAATACTACTATATTTCGTAAGTTGTTTGGGGCAAATCCGCTTGGTTGAGCGCCGGCTCTTCAGTTGTCTTTACACGAAACACGGTCCTTGTTGTTCATCTGGAAAATAAAATAATTTTTGTGATCAGGGGAACCTTGTAATCTCAGGAGGAGCCACAAAACAATTTAATGTTGTGTTTTTATAGTAAATTATTAAATTCACCGAACACATATCACCAGGTGCACAAAACTGAATATACTTAAAAGTAAATTGTATTTTTATTGTAAAATATTAAATGCACTGAAAACAAATAACACCAGATTTGTAGTTATCATATCACAATGTTAACAAGACTCCCTTAGACTCCAAGCATGTGCTTAGAGCATTCATTGATTTGGATCCTTACCAATTGATAAAAGTTAGTAATGTTTTCATAAAGGATACCATTCTTATTTTAACAGTACAACACATGTGGTACAGGTTTAGACCCAAAAATACATACTACAAAATAACTATTGTATGCATGTCAATGGCAACTAATGTTGCTTATTTTTGTTAATTGTACACTCTTTTTATTACTTATCAAACACTGCAATTTAACTTTCCCGTTACTGGTTAAAGTATTCCTACCATTGCATTACTTTGCAACTTTAGACAACTTGTTTATCAACAATCAACAATGTTGATAATGTTTTCTCATTATCAACATTTTCTAGCAATCATCATACCTTTTATCTGTGTGTCTCCAATATCTGAACGTTCATACAGGTCAACGCTGTGGTCATTTTGTGCCAGGTCCACTGAAGAATAGAAAACAAGATATAAACATTTCAATCTGTGTTATTTAGATTATAGATGTAAGCCTATAGGAAATAAAGTGATAAAGTTGGTTTCTACTTACCCTTCTGTTGGATTGGACCAGAATCTTAAAAGAGATGGTTGTCTGGTTTTCTTGTTTGGCCTTAAATCTTCCAGGTCTCCTCGTTCTCGCAAAGACGCCATTGTGGTATGGCAAGCCGATTGGGCCAATAATCGTCCGTACAATAACGCGCAGTTCCAACCGATATTTTACGCGAGCGCGCGTTTTTTACGTCACCGCACGTTTCCAGCCAGAAGGCGCGGTGACGTAAAAAGCGCGCGCTCGCGTAAAATACGGGTTGGAACCTCGCGTTATTGTACGGAAGATTATTGGCCCAATTGGCTTGCCATATCCCAAAGGGGGGTGCGCGCGCCCCCCGCGCCCCCGCCTGAATCCGCGCCTGTAAATTGATGTTTAAATAATGACCCTATATGCATATTCCTTTCATAAAGCTGCTAACTCTAAATATATACTGATGGGATAAAAGGTTGAGGACACATCTTCTCCTTTCTTCTCCATGGCTTAAATTGGGCTATAAGTAGTAGTAGTAAATAGCCCAAAAAGCTACCGCTTCCAAAAGTATAAAAGAATAAGCCTTTGTGCTATAAAAGGTAAATCATTATTCATGTAGAAAATGTATGGATCTGTGTATGTTAGATTAGCAGTAGTGAAAGCAAACACTTTAATAAAATATAATTTTTTGTGAAATAAAGCAGAAAAGGCAGAAAAAGTGACATTTAAAAAATGGTTTTAAAGATGGTTTCAATAGCAAACAGAGCGGTTAGCACCATTAGTGTTCCTAACTCTATTCTATTCAACTCTTTGTGTACGTTCTTCACTTGCCATGTGTCAAAGGTTTCATGAAGGATTACAGCATTTTTTTATTCTTAATAGTTGGCAGGGGTTGAGCCTTCCGAGTACTGAAATAAAGCAAAAAGCTCTTTATTTCTGCAAAGCTTCAGTGTTCCCTCTAAACTTATTCATGCAATAACATTGCGACACAACCTGTATAGGTAGAAGCGTGTGCGTTCAGAAAGTTAATTTAAGCTACTCAGACTTAATATCATGTTCTTAGAAATTAAATGCATCGGTGTTGAAATATATATATAGTCTGTTAATTTAGATTTTTAGATATATGATTCAATATAAGTCAGAATCATTTGTTTTGAATCAGGTTAAAAATGTTCAGCATCATTTTGAGCTGAAGCAAAGGTACATATAGGTTACATGATCTAGGTAGATACCAATCATCACATCAGACATTGATGATGAGTGTTCACTCACTATCTTATATGGGTTTATTTATTTCTGAAATGTTTATTTCATGAAATTGATGGAGTTACTCAACATATTCATTTATGGATATAACAAATTTGTTGCCTGTACTGCTTAAGTGTCTAGAGTAAAATCTGTCAAAATTAACACCTCAGCCCTAGGACCACAGATCAGTCTTCTATAGCATCAGATAATAAACAATTATACTACCAACACATCCTTAAAGGTCTTTTCTGAGTTAAAAACTTAACTACTTTTTATTTAATGGCTCAAAAGCAGCAGCTGTAGTATTCCATGAAAGTGCATGAAGGCAAGATCGATACAATATTTTTTTTAACGATTTATTCAAACATGACACATGGGCAAATATAACATGAGTAGCTAAAAACACTTCAGTAAGTCAGATGAAAACTTTATTTGTACACCATTTTTATATGCATGAAAATGTTGTTTATGTCCCTTTTTTTCTAAAAAAAAAAAAAAAACCCAAAACAAAAACCCTCCAGAATATTTTGAGTTACAGAGAGTGATGCCTGTCTGGTTTGAAATCTATAAAAAGCCCTTATATAAGCTGAGCAGTCAACAACTTCACAGCAGACAAATGGTACAGCATTCATATATATATATATATATATATATATATATATATATATATATATATATATATATATATATATATATATATATATATATATATATATATATATATATATATATATATATATATATATATATATATATATATATATATATATATATATACCTGTCCAAAGCAGCCTATTGCTGCTCAGTACAAAGGATCATGAAACTTTTTTTATTTTTTATTTTCTGGAGGTGCAAAAGCTGTACAAGAAATAATTAAACTTTCCCCTTTTTCATTTTTTTAAGCTAATGTTTTGACAGAGCACTTAAATACAATGCAGTTTCTTTAACAGTAAATACACAAGTGCATGTCTATACCAAACAATGTAACTCACAAAGATCACGAGCTTCATACTGTATACATGACATAGAATGAAATTCAAAAGATCGTCTGTGACCTTTGGAGTTATATTGTGTGACGTATGATAGGTGGGTGCCTAGATCTAGAATGGTGTGCAGTCATGAGTTTAAAATCTGGAAGCGCTTCATCTTTTTTTTTCATTGGTCAAATTAATGTTTCAATGCTTCAAGCAGGAGCTCAGTCCTGGAAAAACACCATACAAAATCTGACAGAAGACGAGGAAACAACTGAACCGTACAAGATAATCTATATATTGCTAAGGATCATGGAGCTCAAGTATGTCTACCAGGTTGCATTCACATAACCTTCGGTAGAATACTTCCGTTGTGTATTTTCTGGAGAGGAACCGTTCACAAACAACAGTCAGTTTGCTTGTTGGTGAGCAAACTGCGCCATAGTCTGCCGTTTATCAGGAGAAATTGAGTAAAGTCACTCTAAGCTGATGATTCAAAACAGTCTCAGCATTCCCACTGCATTAGATGTTAAAGCATCAGTTAGGCGTACTCAGTTTCCCCTGATTCAAGGTTTTTGGTCCCTCTTCATTCCACAAAAAAGTGGTCTTTATATGCAGATGGGAGTTCCTTGTCTGTACGTGCATGGATGCTTGTGCATGTGTGCGAGGGGTGTGCATTGTTCACAACAGCGGCTCATCGGAAGCTTTTTCCAGTCCAATTAGCTTAACTTCACCAGCTGTTTTTTAATTTAGTCTTTGCCTGAAGGTAGTCAAAGATGTCCAGCCTGGAGACACGTACACACACACATGCACACACACGAGGTAATAATAAAAAATAAAACTTCTAGAGCTTTTGGACCACAGGGAAATCAACGCTAAAATGTGTCAGTTTCTTTCCAATATGTCAGCATGATTGTTTCTTGAGATCCTGGCACACTGGAAGCAAAATTTCCCAAAGTGCAGGAAAAAGTTTAAGTCAGCTAGTGCTCACACTGTCAGCTAATCCGTATGACAAACAGGCGCCGAGAAAATTTTAGAAAAGTTGTCTCTTTAACTTTGCTGGTAGCTTATCCTCAGGCTCTGTTTGTCCTGAAGGACTTGTTTTGTCTCTAATTGTAAATCCTGAAGCCGTTGTCGCTCCTCCAGTGCTGTTTGTTCATTCTTAGATTGCGACGCTTGAGGTCTGTCAGTGTGTGAAGAGAATAAAAAGGGTCCAGGTCCCGCTGTGAACATTTGCAGATCAGAGTACAGAGCGGCTTCTCTTTGCAGCTGCAGTCGCAGAATCCTTTATGAAGCTGGCTGCTTGGGTACATCAAGGAGATTGAAATCCAGGATGAATGTTTCAGGACTGCAGAGAGAACTGAATACAAAACAACCAGTACAATATGGTGTCTCCATGAAAAAACATGATCTGTTTTTACTCTGGTCTCCATCCTCTTTCATTCCCTCTGTAGAGTCTCCTCCTCTGCTCAATGCTCCCCTCTGTTTAGATTCCACATACAAAACAGTTGAGGTGAGGGTGAGATCTGGTGAGTGCTTATTGCTTTGCTAACTTATATTGCTTGCTTTCTTATGCATTATTTTGTCTATGACTTCTAATGTCAAAGTTTTCAGACTGTTTTAATAAAAGCCAACCATGGGTACACTTGGGTAGCCTCTATATGGCTTCTCAGGGGTAATTTTTACATTACTCATTTCCATGGTACATTCCAGCATTTTGATATTTGCTTTAAAATAAAATTAAACAAGAAACCTAATATGAACATTGTCAAAACTCCCACTAGATTCAATTCAAATTGGAAAAACAGCGGGAACAGTTAACTGCATACAGGTGTAACATCCATCTTCTACCCCATGTGTTATGGTAGAAGGGGTTCTTTGAGGAATTGGGTGCTTTAACAGACAATTGAAGATGGACAGGTTTTGGAGGTGCTTTTAATTTCACCATCTTAGAACAAAACATTAAAAAAGATTAGATTGTCTTGAGTGTGGAGCAGGATCTGCAAGCTGATGGTTTCTTTATCAAAGATCCACTGTAGGCATGTGGAGATCATGGAAATAAGATAATATTTTAGCAACACTTTTGGTCTAATCTTCAAATGATTTAGTAGTCAAAGTTTGGGTAGTCCTTATAAAACTGTATTTTACTGTTGGTTTTAATTACAAATAAAGCTTTGAAATTGTCTACTACTATAATAAATGCTCATTACGAGAGAGGGACATTAGAGAGGGAAGTCTGGGCCTACTTACTGAAACTACGACCCCAGCGACCTGACCCCAGATAAGTGGAAGAAGATGGATGGATAAAATCTTGAACTATCTTTTAAAGAATCTCTGCTCAGTTCAGAGTCATCTAGGACAGTGTTCCCAAACTTCAGTCCTCCATGGCCAGGATCCTGCAGCGTTAAGATGAATCTCTAATTCAACACACCTGACTCCTGTAGTAGTTTATTAGCAGAGTTCTGCATAACTTCACTTTATCCTAGTGAGCTGGTTTAGCTATTTGATTCAGGTGTAAACATCTAATATGAGTTTGACACAACGGATCTAGTATGATATTTATTTTAAGGTTTAAAACATAAGATTATCTTTATTTTTTCTAAAATCCCACTGGTCTTGTCCATGTGAATCTACTATCATATGTCCTCTCATGTTGTAAGATCTATGTATCTTCATCACAACCCTTTTAGGAAAAATACGGTAAGACTTTTCTTCAGGAAAACCCAAAACCTCCTTTTATATCAGGCTCCTGTTTTCAAATATCTTTAAATGTGACGGTATTTTGAAGCCTTAATACCGATTTTGGTACCTATAAGAAGTTTGAGAAACACTCCTTTAATGCATTAGGAGAGATTTGAGATTTGAGACAGTTCAGTTAAGGATTTAAAGGCTAGAGAGCTTTTTCACCTAATGTGACACACTAAAAGCGTTTTCCCCTCATGGGACTAAAAGTCCTGAGGAAAGAGGGACGCTATGTAGAAAAACCGGAGCTACAACACGGCAAGTTAAATACACCAAAGAGCAAGAGAGAGCACAAGCGCAGATGCATGTGATGCATTTTCACACCATGCATATCCTATTGGTGCTTTTGTATTCATGATCCCCATTCTCTGCTGATCCCTTATTATAAAATTGAGTGAGCAGGCCCTTAGCAGCACTCGAGGCAGCTTCACTATGCAGGTTTTTCACATCCATGTATGGTGCAGTCCAGGAACCCCTGCAGGATTTTAAGCTTGCATTATACTTTTGATTTATTCTCTCTTGTTAAAGTTATAATTAATTGGCCTATTTTATCTGCTTTTGTTCATTTGCGTCTTTATTAAACATAAAAACTAAGACAGATTTATCTTGCTCACTGATGATTTGCCCAGACTTGCCAAAACTTTAACTAGTGCTGTTGGAATTTAAAAAATCCAGATATAAAATAATATGGAAATTCAAGTAGCCTTCTGCATTTGTGCAAATTTAATCATGTTTGTGTCTGGTTGTTCAGTGGGGAGCGAATTTGATGCCTGCCATGCTTTCTTTGACACTGTCGTCCATCATAGCTGACTCCTAATACACAGTAACTCGCACAGTAGGAGGACCCAGGGAGATTCATGGTTCATAAGATTTTGAAGCAGTGGGCAGCAACACCCGACAAGCTCTTGGTACCCATCCGTCAGCCTTCCATGGGTGCAGAGGAGCAGGTTTAGGCGGTGGGGGAAAAAAAGTGCTAAATAGGGTGTGACTGTGATAAGTGATGCAGTTTGATGAGGTTCCACCACCTGCCTGATGTGCTGTAGCATGTGCCAGACTTATCCACTGCGGCATATCTGGTGTCCTTATGATAACAACTGAAGGGGAATTTAATTGGTAAGTCAGACTAGCTGAATGAAAAAATATTTTCGAAGAAATATTGGTTTAAGATGGAATCCCTTTGCAGAACAAGATCACTAAAAACAACAAACCAATATATTTTTTTTTTTTAATCAGAAACGAAAATGTTTCTTTTAAACAGGGTTGTGAGGCGAACCTGTGAACAGTCAGTAGCCACTCACAAGACGTAAAATCTATTTCAGTTAATTTAGGGCTGCAGTAAGAAATATTATCTCTTTTTGAAACTTGCCCTATTTAAAACTAAATCCACCATCCTGAAAATGTACCACAAGTCAGCTGGATGCCATAAACTGAGGCATCAGCTTAAGGCTGGATGCTACTAGTGTGTGTTTGCTGGTAGAAAATAGCCTGGTTGCTTGTTTGATGGCAGCATTGTGTGTTATGCTTCAAAACCATCCTAAGTTTTAAGAATTTGTTAGAAGATTTATCCTTTCCCATCGAATAATCACTGTACCACTGATATGCGCCCTCCAAGTTGTGTGTATTAAAATTTTTTAGTCTCTTGTTTCATGTAGCTTAAGAGGCTTCATTATGCAAAAATAGTGCCTTAGCAAAATCTGCCGAATTTTAAAGGCTGTAAACCTTTTCAGGTTCAAATTTGTTTATGCAGACAACATTGCTCCTGAATGGCCATTTAAAAACTGTTACACTGACTCATCCTCACGTAAAAATAAACGCAAAAAGATGAAGACACAACAGCTAAAGCATTGCACTCAGAATGCAGACCACTGTACTGTAGTCCCCAACTTTGATCCTAATTCACATGCACTATTTAGAAAAAATATTTCAAGTTCTAAAAACATTGGCATCATTTCCTTGCGCTTCTACCAGCATTGCCTACATTTTTAAAATGGCAGGATAGTGTCGTTTGACGCCAGCTTTAGACTCTTCTGATGAAAGCACTCGTCTCCACAAACTCAACATATTTCTGTTGTTGAAGGGGCTCTTTTCTGGCATGCCTCTAACAGTTATCTTTTAGATGTAGCATCTGACAGATAGTGGACCCAAAATGCCCCTTCTTTATTGATGAGCTTTTTTAACCTCCTTTAACAACTTCAAAAAATGTTTTAAAAAAAAACAATTCACCTGACTTGTTTCCAAGTTTAAAGACGTTTTGTTTCCGATCCAGAAAGCTTTTTCAACTCAAATGTCTGAAATAGTGTTGAGTTTGAGGCTATATACAGTAGCCCAAGAAAGCCTTGTTTTTGTTAGGACTTTTAACAACCTTCTCACCTCGACACAATAATCACTGATAAAAAAAAATAGCCTATGGGTTGTTGCATGTTTACCCAAAGAAAACTCTAAACTACCTAAACAAGTTAAATTCTAACAATAAGGTGGTAGTTCCCTATATGTATATGAGAAAGATCTTTTTTACTAAACACTTGCAAAAAAGTAAAAATTTTTTCTCACTGGTTGGATTTTGGCGATTTGAGATCATGCTGCCGCCATAAAATATTCATCTATTTTAAGATTCTTTTTACTTATCGTGACAAGAAAATCCAAAAAAAGTCAAATGTATTACATCTAAAACTGTTCAGCTGCAGCTAATGTGCAATGCTTGATGGGTAAAAAAAAAAGAACATGTTGAACAAGCTTAGCTCCGTTTAACTCATAGTGGGAGATTGGGTTGTTTTAACAGATTTGCATCTTCAAACCAAAGAAGGGTCTCTGTACCTTCAACAGCCTCTGCAGAAACCCTGGCAAGCAGATTAACTGTCCTGATTCAGAAGGCTGCTGGTGTAAATCATTACAGGGCACACAGAACAGCAGCCCTAAGGGATATCTGAAGCCCTCAAATGTGACGCCAAATGTTTTGATCAAGCGTCAGCATGTGACGTGTTGAGAATATAAATGTGTTACATTCTCAACAACTGTAAGGCTGTTGAAATAAAGAGGTCTTAAAGAATGGCTTGAAACTGAAAAAAGAACATTGAAGGAAATATTTTGCATTTCTAATATCCGTATCATTAAAAATCTAAATAAAAATAAAATTTTAGACCTGTAAATCCAAACATCTAAATTGCTGGATAGGCATTAGTATGGATAAAAAGTTCTTCTGTTTTGCTCCTCTATTTGGATGAAAGCATAGCCTCAGACCAAGCTGCTCTCTTGATGTGTAAGCTGTATGCGTCCAAGGCATGAATTACATTAGTGATTTGTTTAAGTGCTAGCAGTCATTCACTTGTAGTGCTGAGACACTTCATTAAGAGGGAGTGAAGCAAACTGCAGCGCAAGCAGCAGCACTAAACACTCGCATCAAACGGCTCCACTCAGGCATCCCTTGTAAAGGTGTTTTTGTATGCATCAGGGCTTTCTCTCCTTACACTCAGAAACCCTGCATGTTGGTAATAATCTATCTGGAAGCCGGTGTTTGCAGAGCCTTGAAGAAAGTATTCACACTCCTTGAGCTTTTATTGCTTTTTTCCACTTTTAAAGCATCAATATGCTTTTTTTTGTAATTTCATATGCTAGAACAACATAAAAAACATATAGGTGGAAATTAGTGATTGATTTCTGAGGGCAGTTGGTTGCACTGGATTTTGTTAAGAGTTGTTAAGAGGGTGAATCTGGAGGGAAACCATATTTCTTAGATTACTATTTTTGGTTTAAAAAAAATAAACATCAATCCCTTTCCTTCCGATTTCCTTCAGTGATGCCCTAGTTGGTCTGACACAGGAAATCCCAGTGAAAAAGAATAGCGTTACCGCTAAGAAAAAATGAAAACCTCAAAGGATATAAATACTTCTGACGACTACTACGCTTGCATAGAGCTGAAAAAAAGCAAGATGTATCTCAGAGGAGGTATTCAATCAATAAAGAAACACTGGCACAAGCTACACCAGGGAACTTCACAATGATCCTGCTCGACAAATTGAACTTTTCTGTCAAATTTTCAAGCATCAGTAGCTTCTTTTGCAGCTATAAACATCCTCAGCTTAGGAGACATTTCATCAAGCCCCTGCACACAATAAGACAGCTCACCGATTCATTTCACAAGTCTCAGAGAATTAGTGTTTTGAGAGAAAATTGTGTTTCTGTTTGTCTCCGGGGGGGAATGGAAGTGGAGTCTGCAGGCTTTTTGACATTGCAGAAAATATTTGACGACTGTGTACATGTATGCATGTGGGAGTCTGCACGTGGTTTGGATCATTCTCATTGCGTTTGCCTCTAGATTGAGACAAACACTTCCCACAAACCCTCACCCTCCTCTCTGGTATGAATCGCAAGGCTGATATCTCACTCTTCAGAAAACCGCAGGGCAAAGAGAGCTGACAACACAATGATATTATTTCAGCTGATGAGAGGCCGAGGAATTTCACGGGAAAAAGGGATTCTGGGGTAAATAAAGTCTCTGTGTGGAGTTTGACTATTTGGGCATGGTGGAAAGGTGCTACAGAGGGGAGCAGAAGGTTGCAGAGATGCAGGAGGAGACAATGCAGAGAGGTGTGTCAACACACTGAGAGGCCACTCAATTATTTAGAAAAGCTGCCATGTTCAAAGGGTCAGAAATGTCACCTGCTGCTCCGTCACCTTCACAGCTTATCCGCTTGGGGTTCGATCCAGTGGTCTTAGAAATATACAAATACCACACACAGATGCTGTTTTTTTCTGTTCTTGCTAAAAACAGTGAGGAAAATGCAGTTACTAAAAATCCCAGATGTGATATTTGTTTGCTCCTCCACAACACCAAAGCTGTGGATATTAAGGATATCAAAGCACATCCCTTTCAGGATGAACTCCATGTCTTTGCCTATTCGCCCTCTCTGTTCCTTCACACTGTCACCTCTGTCTTGCTGTTGGTGGCCAGTCCCTTGTGCTTGGGGTGCATGTGTGGTGAGTGGCCGTAGCCCAACGGCTGTGAGAAGAGCTCTGGCAACGTCTCGATGCTGAACTGCCGCTTGTGGGAGTAGGCCTGACGCCGGCTGTTCTGCTGGTGCAGCGGCTGGTGGTGCTGCTGCTGGATGGGATGGTGCTGCTGCGCGCCGATACTCATGTGGGTGGCTGTTGGGTGCGGGATGTGGCTCTTGCTTGGGTCCCAGGCTTTGAAGGCCGAGCTGGAGGTGAGCGGGTGTGTGTTGGTTTTGGAAATCTTGGGTTTGGGCATCTGGGAGGCGTTGATGGTTATGGCCAGAGGTGCATGGACATCTGGAGGTGGGAGGAAGGGCTTGTCCTTGGGGTGGAAGTTGATTGGTTGGAAAGTTGGAGGAGACTGGCGGTGGGTGTAATCTACCATCGGATAGCTCTTGTAGTAGTCTCTTACACCTGTGTCTGGAGGAGAAAAAAAAGAAAATACAGACTTTAGTGAAAATATATTCAGTAGGATTACTGTATATGAACAGATTTTAAATGCCAGAACACACCAGATGCAATTTAGTTGAAGTGACATTTCAGTAAAACTCTTTGATAGGAGCTCATGCAACACATTCTCCTTCCAGACATGTCAAATATTGCTGCCTGGTCATTCCCTCACATCATTTATTGACATTCAGGGTGCATGACAGGTTGTGGCAGGAACTTGCGAAAATGTTCGCTGAACTGCAAATTAATGAAGTAGCACTAACCCATCCTTTACCTTATCCCTAACCCTTATACCTAAAGAAACACCAGTATACATGCCACCACACACATAAAGCTATCAAAAACAACTTTGTTGGCTAAATTTGTTATGTGGTAAAATGTCCGCAACCTGTCTTTTACCTTGGGCATCAATATATTGATAGGGGTGAACCCCTTTTGCATCAGTATGTGAGGTGTAGGGAGATTAGGTCTAAAGCGTCAGTATTTGATGAGATGGGAGTCAGAATGCGTTGGCTCAGGAGGACAGATAGAGTGAAATAGCAATTCTCTTTGAGCTTAAAAAAATAAACATAGAACAAGGAGAAGCTTATAAGAGACAATCCAAGATACACGCGGCTTATTGCACTTCTTACAATATACTGAAAAAATATTTGACAAACTTTACGAAAAAGCTCCCTGAGAATTACCTTTCACTGGCCTCGCCCAGTTATAAACAGCTCCACTGTCTTTGTTGTGGCTGCATTTTTGTTTTTTAAACATCATTTCTATTATGGTTCGTATTAAACTTCTTTACCTGTTCTGTTTAGTTACAATTGTTAGAATGTTGAAAATTAAGAATGACCCCTTTTCATTTTCTATTCATTAAATATTGCAATTAAATAGATAAATGATCATGATATTGTCAAAGCTTATGTATGAATTTTTTTTTACAATTATCTTAAGACTAAAAGTTTCTACCCTATTTTCATTTATTTCATTTAATTCATTATTTGAATCAGAGGGCAGCAGGGAGAACAGTCCATGGTGGGGATGTGAAGGGTCACTGATGATGTTATGGGCTTGGGACACTACCGTGGACTCAACTGTGTTACTGTGACTCTAAACTAAATAACCAGCATCCATGAAACAGAGGTGAAGTGGGGACAAGATGTTATGGTTCTCCCCTTTTGGACTTTGAGTTTTTAGCTTTTTTCATTCTGAGTAATTCTGTTTTTTTGATCCTTGGTTTGTTTCTATTTTTGTGATATATTTAAGTAGTCTTAAGTTGCTCTCTGTTGCCCCCTTGTGCCTGTCTCCTTCCCCAAGCTCTAGACTCTTCCATCCACACCTGCTCCATATCAGCTGATTACCCCAGTCTTTGTTTTGTCTACCATATACACTCTTCTGTGCATTTCTTCAGTGCTGGTTTCTTGTTGTTTGTTGCTTCCTTGTCTCTGGCTCCCAACATGAGTTTCCCCGATGTTTGTTGGTTTTTGGTATTTTTGGGTGTTTGCCTCAGTATCTCTTCATTAAACCTACAAGAACTAATCTCTGCCTCACTTTTCTCTGCAACCTCACCCCCCATGTTGAGACAATACCGAAGCCTAGAAAAGTGTTTTTCAACTCTGGTCCTCAAGGCAAACTGCCCTGCGTGTTTTAGATGTTTCCCAGCTTCCACACACCTGTGATCAATTGATAGCGGATTATCAGGCTTTGCTGAACTGCAATCATCTGAATCAGGTGTGCTGAAGTTTAGAAACATCCAAAACATGCAGAGCAGTGTGCCTTGAGGAACAGGGTTAAAAAACACTGGCCTAGAAAACTAACAATTTAACTCAAAAATGTTTTATTTCAGTTTTAAATTTCAACCTTGTAGAGAAATAAAATTGGTCATGAATAAAATCATTGTCTCTTTTTTAAATGGTTAAACTAAGGCAGCTTTTCAGAAAAAAAAAACAAGCCAAGATGAACAAACAGAAACAAACAGATGTAAGCAAAATGGAAAAGATAGCCAATGCTACCTGATGGCATGACCCATCCTGCTTATTAATTGATGACGTAGTGTTTAGCTGGTGAACAATACATAATTTCCGTTTCCTCATAGAACAGAACTTTGAAATACTGTGGTTCTTAGTGAGGGGAAGCTGGAAATGGACTACTGTTGAAAAATATGGGACAGCACAGTGACAATAAATTAAACAGACCCTCCCTTTAAAGAACAGCGTTTGTTGCTGTCCACTGAAGTGTTTCCACACATGTTGTCGCCAGGCGGAGCTGACAGCGAGATCCGCTGTGACAGTATTACTCAACATCCTCTTTAGTTCGCAGAATCTCCCATCTGGGCCACTGTTTTTCCTGAGCCCTCAGTTTTGTTTTCAACTCCATATTTCACATATTTCCTACTCTTCTTAAACATCAGCTTTGCTCTTTTCCACTCACAGCCTAAAAATTGCCCTAGGTTTAGTCTGAGCCACTGCATTATAATTGCATAAGCTGGAGCTGCAGAAGGATTTTTGAGTTTTACAGCATGCTCTGTTTGGATTAATTGTGATGCAGCACAGAATGTTAAAGGAGCTATTCTAGGAGTGCTTGCTCTGTAAAATGCTAATTGATAACGTTTGAGACATCTAGCCTTAAACTTCAGTTTAATAGGTTTTGTAAACTTTGCAAAAACATGTTGTTGCAGCATGTGGTTAAAACTTAATGGACTTTTTTGCTTTTTACCATTTATCTGGCCAATATCCATCCTGCATAATTTCCCACCTTCATTTAAAAAAAAAGATGTAATCAAATGTTTTTCCATTTAATGCAAAGCACCAATGATTTTTTTTAGATAAGTTAGAATAAAAAAACAGCAATACATTTTTTTTAATCTTCTGATAAACTTTGGTGCCTCTTAAAGTTGTGCTTTATATGAGCCCAAACATGCAGAAAAGAAGCCTTTTTGGTGGAAACGTAAAATCCTATGGCAAGTAAGCCTTCATTCTCTGGCACTCTGCATGGTTTTATCATTTTGCTCTTTGCTGGTGAGGGGGAGGAAAGAGAGGCGGTGAAAAATGATTTTATGTAAATGATGGTTGGTGTACCGATATCAGGGTGTTACAGAACTCACGTCGCCCTCACCTGCAGCATATTTCCATCAAATGGAAACCTTTCTATCCCTTGAGTGATTTTCTCTCATTTGTTCTGGCCATCCTTCCTTTCTAGCCTGTGTATATACATAGCAAAAACACCCTGACTCCCACATTATCTTCACAAACCAAACTTTTTTACTGAACTTCCAAAATACAGACAGCATTTAAGTTTAGCAAGGATGGAAACACATTGAACCACTTCTAGAGAGCTTTAAAAAGTGCTTATCGTTTTGTCGTCTGAGGAGCTTAAGGACTTGCTGATCAATTAATCATCTCTCAGAGGAACCCACCCTTCATCGACCCCTGAGGTGGTCATTACACATAGAAACTGTACCAAAGAAGGCTCAAGCAAAGAGCTTCTGCAACCAGTCAAGAACCTGTCACCATATCTACAGGTCATCTTCTACCTGACCATTACCTTTGTTCTTCCTGTGTTCCTTGAACAATGTATGATTTTGTTTAACCACTAAACAGGAAATGATTAGACTTCATCAATAGCTCTGTCCACAGATTGAACCGTCAGGTCTGACCTCCCTGCTTTCCCTGATAAGTTTACATATCCAGGTCAGGAAAAGGAAGCTAGGTCCCTTAGAGGCCAATTGAGCTGAGTTTAGTTTGAAAACTGACACATGAAGCATCGGCATACATCTTAAATATTTGTGTATGTTCTATACAAAGAAAACCACAATTTTGATCCACTGTTACTCTAGAAGCTGACTTCCACAATCTGCCCTCTTACTTTCTCTTCAAACCATTATTCATCATTTCTGGCTGCCAGTGCACCTGCTCTTGTCTTACTTCTTTAATTAAAATAGCTATATTAAAAAGTGTTTGTGCCAAAGTCCTGTGGCTTTCCTCTGGCAAAGCTTTGTTGTTTCCTAACGTTTCCTAATCCTTCTATTTTCGGGATACGATTCAATTTACCCTCAGCATCTTTGGAAGCTAAATTTAGTTGTTTTCTCTTTTCTAAAATATTTAACTTCCTGTCTATAATGCGACCAAAAAAAAAAAAAGTTGTTTAGGAGTTTTAATTTTAAACAGACACCTTTTACTGCATCTTGTGTTTACTGATGAGTTTATGGATCGCTTTTCCAAGAAAGGTTTTTAAAAGAATTGCAAGTCTGAAACTCTTAACCTCTTTGAAACGTAGGCCTTTTGCACACGGAAATGGTCTTTGGTTTAAACAGAAAGGTGTTATGGCATTGCTACAACACAATGCTGTATGTTTTCTCTGCAAATGACACCAAACAGGTTAGGGAGAGGAAGGAATTATAAACCGTTCGGTCGTTTTCTGCTAAAAAAAAATAATAATAATAAAAATCTGCCTCTATGGGGACTTGCTGGTACATTCAGAGTTTAAAACCACAGTGGTGGTTCAATAATTGAAAGTCTCCTGAAGAAACAGTTGAATTTCTTTTTGTGTCATTAGAAACATTTAAGTTCTGCTGTTTTAAAAAGTGTTTTTTTTTGTGGCAATGCCTTTTTAAGCATTAAATGTTATACATGTGCATGGTGATGAGTTTTAACAAATGAATCGCCTACTAATGCCAGTAAATGTATCCCTATTTTTCTGCTCCTACTAATAAAATATGCACAAAAATTGAAACTTAAATTATTCAATTATTAAATCATGCAAACTGAATAACATAAACAAAAAGCAATCTAATTTAATAGCATAGTCTGGTTGTTATATTCACAGCTCTTAGGAGTTAATACAACATTAAAGTCATATTTAGATATGTGAAAACATCACCAGTGTGGCTCTATATTTTCTTATGCATTTTGTTCCCACAATGACCTGACTTTTTTTTTTGTAATCTGATTAAATCCAGATAATCATCAGCAGAGCTCTGACTAATATTAAATATTGGTTAACACATTAAGCCTGCTTCCGCTCAGCTCTGATAAGAATTAATCTCTGCTGCAGCCGTCCAACCGCATTTTATTAAAAAAAGATTTTCAAAAGAGAGCAGACTCCATGAGACCTGCTGTTTCACCTGGCAAACGGTGAGCTTTGCTATCCAAACTGTTTTTGTGCCCTAGCCATGACTTTGTGTGCACAGTGAGGATCTCTGAACCAAGTGGCTTGTTTATTACCAACCTGATAACCAGGTGTGAAGGGATGAATGGTGAGCATTTGCCGCATTCCCTGTCAATATAATTTGGCCTCAGTTTTTTAAAGAAAAAAATTTGGAAAGTTTTATAATCTCTTTATTTTAGTAATTTTAGTTTGTTCAATCTTGAAAAAATTGAGAAAAAAGATCATTTTCAAAACAATTGTAACAAGCTTATCAAATGTTAACTTGTGTTGACTGCAAAATATATATTATGTAAAATATCATCAGATTCTAAAAGCAAATTTACCGCACCATTCCCCCAATGTTCTGCTTTAAATCATTATATTTTGATCAGAAAAAGCATTTACAGTAAAATGTACAGTAAATGTACAGTATTTACACTTTAGAGCGGCCCAGCAAGATTAATGCAGTTATTTTGGCTGATGATCCATGCAGGGAGCTGTGAATAAGGGTAATGGCTCGGAGGCCTTTCAACTTCAAAGACTTGGAACTTATCACAACAGAGAAATAACCAAAATACAATTGGAAAGGTGCAAAAAGCTGGTAATAACTTATTTTATACATATACATAGTTCTAAAATATAAAGTGTTCTACCCAGGGCATTTTTGGAATAAGAAAATAACAAAAAAACAACAACACTGTACTGTGGGTGCCTTTATTCATATCTGCTACACTGTGATGTTAAGAGCAGGTACCAAATAGACGAGCATGTGTGTCCTCAAACTGGGACTGAGCTCAGTACTTAGAAATGGGGAGAGCAATAGTGAAGCATATTGCACCTCAGTGTGTGAGGGATTTGGTACTTTGAAGTGTTTTTCACTGAAATGTGTCTGACGCTCATTTTCATGTAGTTGGTTCTCTGCTGCAGCCGCAATCAGCCTTTGTTTTTCAGCCACAGAGCAGAATAATGAGATGGGAACATCTCTATTTTCTCCACAGCCACTTTCCAGTTAGTCTACATATATCTTCCCCTTCCTTTCCTCTTCTTCCAGCTTTAATTGCGCTTCTACGCTATTCTCATTTTTAAAAACTTCAATTAAAGAACCTCTGTTACCATCTCTGTTGAGAGTAATCTGTTGCCCTTCAAAACTTTGCTTTCTTGTCCTAAACTCTTTAGTATCAGCATCTCATGCACTTATCTCCAGCTCTGATTGTTCCATTCATATCTGGTTGCGCATTGAGTCGATAAAGAGCACAGATAAATGTGTCAAGCTGTCCTTCCTCATCTTCGTCACTACTGTATTTCCTATACAAGTGTGTATATATATTTATGTATATATATCTATATACATCTGATGGGAAAGCTATTGCAGTTCTAGTTTTTTATTAGTTTTTTTTACTACTCTATGGGGATAATTCTAAGAACAACGTTACTTTGCATATTCATTACCGTATTGTAACACTGCACTAAAATGTTAAGCTAAAATGTCTATACTGGGCCACGAACCTGACTAAATAGGGTGAAGTTTTAATCAGTTAGCCAGTGGTACGACAAAGGGATCCAGGCCCTTGGTGACATTTTTGGGGACAGGGGTCTGTATTCTTTTGAAGTGCTCTCATTACGGTTCAAATCGAAGCATTCCACTTTTTCTTTCTACTTACATCTAAGAACAGCCATGAAAATGTATGTTGTAACCTGGCAGGTTCTACTGGAGGATCACTCTCTGATCAAGCTCTTTCGTCAGGTAGATTAATCCATAAATACTGCATCTAAAATGTATAGTTTTTTCCTAGAAAAACCTTTGGTTAAGCTATTAGATAATGCATCCTGCTGGGTAGACATTCTTGGAGGAGACCGCTGAGCAGGAGAGGGGATACGGCTTACCGGTGTCAATGCTGGATGAAGGATGATGAAACAGTCCTTCTAGAGCTTAATTAAAATGGATTATTCAAAAGTCACCCATATACCTCTTAAATGCGTTCCCCACACTGTCTACTTGTTTACAACAGCTGAGATGAGGGTCTGTGTCCTGAGCCTGAGTTCACACTGTAGTTAATGGTGAATTTAAAAAGTAAACAAGATATATAGTATTTAAGGCTATTACATATTTTTCATCTCTAATAATTGCTTATAGTTCACTTTGGTTAGCAACCTTTAACCATTTGTCATGTTGATGAAATGTTTCTTTTGTTTCTGTTTGCAGAAATCACTCCGTCTACAAGGCGGAGTGATAGTGGCCCAAAAAACGTCCTAATTGATACCCAGGTCTGACAAAGTGCCTGTTTGTTTTAAAATGACTGAAACACACCAACAAAACACATGTATAGTTTATCTAGCTTAACCCTATAATGCCAAATGTATCGGATTTGATACATACGGTTTCTGAAATGTTTTGCGTCTGACACCTTTTGCATAATTGAATGGTAAAAACTTTGCTCAAAATCCTATTTTACACAATCAGATATACCTGATAACAGCCAGTAGAAGACTACACAAAAAATAATCTTGACTTATCGCATAGTAATAAATTACTAATATCAAAAATGTATTTCTGTTTTTTCTTTTTACATATTTTGTTAAACGGGCAAATAAGGAATTCAAAAAAAAAAAAAGTAATTTTCTGTTTTGTTTTATTCTTGGATCAGGCTTTAAAGGGTTAAAAACTTTTGATTATCACTGCCCCTGTATGGCAGTGGAAATTACTTATTCTCTGGTATGTTAGTTTCTCACAGCAGGAGGCTTGGCAGCAGTATTGAATGCTGCATCTAAGCTACAGACAAGGACCTTTTACAATTTCATGTCTAAAAACCTCAACTATCCCTTTAATATAAGTATCAATTCTAAATTGTTCTCAGACAGTTATTGATTTCTCTTTTAACCAAAATCACCCACTCTTCTCTTCACTCTGAAATTTTTTCTTGATCTCTGAAAACTACTCCGTTACTCTAGTTCTCAAAAATGTTGGTGCAGATCTCAATTGCTTTATGCACCATTCCACTATGTTTTTAACTTAAGGCAGCACTTTTGTTTCTTGTCTTTTTCTACCCAATAAACTGATCAATCGAGGTGTGCCTGACCTCAGCAACCATGGCCAGATATACCTGGAATAATCAGTTCAACCAGTAATGAAAGAGGAAACAAAAGATTTGGCTTAAGTTCAGAAAGAAGTGGGGTTATGCATAGCTCCCATAGCATTGATGATCTTCATCCAACATCAAATCTTATGTTTATTTTTTAAAAAACCTTTTGGGGTTTGGCCCCTAGGGGGTCAGGCTACAGGTGTATCTACCCTTCTCAGGTCTAGTCTGGGGCCGCCCACACCTGCTATTAAGCATACATTCCCTCTGAAGAAGCTTTGTGAATCCTTCATACACGAGCATGCTCATGCATATATACCACTGGAGTTTGTTTCCAGGTGTTCACAGCTACACACTAACACTAAGCTGCAGCTACAGATGTATACCACCCTGATAAATGTTGTGTAAACACCATAGGTTCTGACTCTGACACACATGGAAAGGATAGCTGCTACTCTTGAAGATTTTCTGTAAAGTTTACTTTAGTTGTCTGTTGTCTTCTTTTTGCTGTAATGCTCTCTGTTTTCTGTTCCCCTTGTCTCTTACGGGTACGGAAGCAAACATCTAGGAGTTACTGTATATCTTCTGTGTTCTCTGTTTTTGCTGTTTTGCTTTATGTTATCTCTTTTCATACAGTCTTTCCTGTCTCTCTCTCCCTTCCCTTGGTTCTTATCCCCTCTTCCTTTCTCTCCTCCCTTTCCATGTCTGTTCTACACAATTTTACTTCCAAATAATATTCAATAAAGTTTAATATACAAGTATCAAGCAGAACCTATGCCAACAGTCATACTGGTTTAGTTTTAAAAAGGAAAGCTGTTGGGCTGTCAGCTGGCTGTAGGACATCAGTTCCCCAAGCTATATTTGCAAAACAATGCTGCCTGTAAACACAATGTTTATGATCAATTTAAGTCTGGTTTCTCCCCCCACCAGCACAAAAAATGTAGATATTATTTTTATTTTATTTTACTAACCAATGAATCTATGGACAATCCAATGTTATTCTGCTTATCCAGAATAAGATGGATAGATAGGGGGGCAAAGATATGCAAATCTGCACACTATGGGCAATTTAGAGATACCAAACACACTAACAGTCATGTTTTTGGACTGTGAGGAGAGAACCCCAGATGCTGGGGAGAACATGCAGGAAAAGCCTTTGCCAGGAATCTAAGCCATGACCTTGTCGCTGCAAGGGAACAGTACAATAACTACTCTGGTTTAATTATCGGATAGCAAAATGTAATTTAGGGAGATTTTTTAACAGAATTTAAACTTGCAGAAGCTAAAATATATCAGCTGAGGAGCTGAGGAGGATATTTACAAACAAAGAAGCTATCATTTTGAATGCACAACTCGTTTTTTGTTTTTTTGGCTTAATTATTGCTCTGTGTGGGATTTTTCTTTCAGCAATTGCATGCTTTGCAATCTATATACACCAGATTTTGATTATTCAATTACTATATTATATATTATATCATATTGGACTGAGCATAATCCAAGATGGCGGCATGAATGGTTTGATGTGTGTTTGTCGCGTATACCTATTCTCATTTATACTCATTTTGCTTGCTTTTATACTCATATATGGAGAAATTTTTTGGCAGATTCTATGCTTTAGTTCTTTGGCTTTTAGATAAGGAGAATTTTTTAGATTATGGACTACGTTGTTGCAGAAAAGCTCCATCTCCAGGCTCTTCCTGTTAGCCCTAGCAGTCCAGCTACCATTTTGAGACTCCAGTCTCTAAATAGCCCAGCTATCACCTCCTGGCTCTGCTTGGATATTGAGGCCCTCCGAGCCTCTATAGGACCTGGCAACCCAGCTTCCATCTTCTGGCTCTACTTGGATCGTGAGGCCCTGCTACCATCTCTAGGCTCCAGGCCCAAACAGCCTAGCTACCAACCTCCTTCTCTGGCTCAGCTCTAACCCTGCTACCATCTCTAGGCTTCAGGCCCTAGCAGGCCAGTTACTGTCTCTGGGTGCTGTTTGGATCCTGTGGCCTTGCTGGCCCTTCCAGATTTCACTTGGATCTTGGGGTTCTGCTGGCTTCTCCGGACCCTGGCAGCCCAGCTAACAACTCCAGGCTCTGCGTGGATCCTGAGGCCCTGTCAGCTCTTTCGGGTTTTGCAAACATCCTCTGCTAACATGGCTTTTCTTTTAATGTTGCTTTGCTCATTGTTTGTGCAAAATCTAAGATCAAGTGATTTACACTCGGTGAGTACATCTTACAACATTTATGGCTCTTTGGATGTAGCCTATGGATTTAACTGTTCAGCCTTTGTGCATTCCCCTCAAATGCCGAAAGAGTTGGCAAAGGACTTAAATTTAGCCTGGTTTCTACCCAGAGATATTCATCAGCTTCAAAATCTCTTGATTTTAAATGACTATTTTGCATTTGATGACAGACATTTCTGGGACTTTCATTTTAAAAACTCTACAGATCTGTTGTATACTGATGGTAAACAGAGATGGTTAATATTCTTATTGCTGCTTTTGTCTGGCAACGTTCAGCCAAATCCAGGTCCTGAGTTGCAGTGTATTTCATTGCCATCTGATGTGAAATCCATGTCTGGTTTGAGTGTAATTCACCTAAATGTTCGCAGTTTGTTACCCAAAATGGATCTGCTTAGAATTTGGGTGAATTTAACAGATGCAGATATTGTTGTGCTGTCTGAAACCTGGCTGACAAAATCAATTACTGATTCGGACATCGGATTAAATGGTTATAATGTGTTTCGTACTGACAGATTAAGGAAGGGTGGTGGGGTTGCTATTTATGCTAAATCTAAATTTAATATGAAGTTAGTCCATTCAGAATCAGTTGGTAAGCAGCTGGAATTTTTGGCAGTGAGGGTGGAGTTGGCCAAGGGCCTTTATGTTACTGTTGTCGGGTGTTATAGGCCTCCTTCTGCCCTCAGTACTGCATTGCAGACACTTATTCAACTCTTATCCAGATTGGACTACTCTGAAATTATTTTAGCAGGTGACCTAAACTGGGACTGGCTAAAACCTTGCTCAGATGAATTTAAGTCATTTTGTGATTCTGTCAATTTTACACAATTAATCAACTCTCCCACTCGTTTAAATCTTAAGTGCCATGAGAAATCCACATTAATTGATTTAATTTTGACTAATGTCCCGCACAAATTTTCTGCTGTTGGTGTTTTTTGCAATGACCTAAGTGACCACTGTGTTATCACTGCTGTAAGGAATACTAAGTTGCCTAAAGGTAAACCTCGTGTAATATGTAAGAGAAATCTTAAAAATTTTAATGAACAGGGCTTTTGCCATGATTTGTTTAATTGTGATTGGAGTAGAATGGAGCTGATTCCCGATGTGGAGTCAGCCTGGATCTTTTTCCGGGATAGTTTTCTGCAAGTAATAAATAAACACGCCCCACTAAAGAGATTTAGAGTTAAGGGGCGGGATAATCCCTGGTTTTCCTCTGAGCTTGGAGATATTCTTCATGACCGCAATTTAGCTTGGGCCAAAGCAAGAAAAACGGGCTCTTCGTCTGATTGGCTTGCTTTTAGACGGCTAAGAAACAAATGTTCTTCTATTAAGAAAGCAAAATCTGATTTTTATCTGTCAGTCACTACTAATAACTTAAATGACCCCAGAAAATTCTGGAAGGCTATAAAATTACTTTCTTCTAACAAAGATAGTATCAATGTTCCTTCTTCTATTATGAAAGAGTCTGTAGTAGTTTATGACAAGCTAGAGATACTGAATCATTTTAATGAGCATTTTATTCAGTCAGGTTCTTTGTTTGACACTGTTTGTCCTTATGCTGTGACACCCTGTGGAGATGTGCCAGTCACTACGGGTGTTTTTAATCTCGTTCCATTTTCAGTGGCTGACGTTCAAAAAGCCCTAAAAGGACTGGTTCCTGAAAAACCCCCAGGACCTGATCTTATAGAACCCTATTTCTTAAAAATAGCTGCTGATTGTGTAGCACAGCCTCTAACGTACCTTTTTAACCTTACTTTAAAGAGCAACACTATTCCTAAAATCTGGAAATCTGCATTTGTTTGTCCATTACTGAAAGGGGGTGACCCGTCAAATTTAAATAATTATAGACCAATTTCTAATTTGTCTGTTTTGGCCAAAATGCTTGAATCCCTGGTGAGTGATCAGATGAAAGACTTCTTGCACGCCCAGGACATTTTATCCCCAGTTCAGTCAGGTTTTAGAAAAAAACATAGTACCATCACAGCTGCAATGAAGGTGATAAATGATATCTCTGTTGCTCGTGACAAGAAGCAGCACTGTGCATCACTTTTTATTGATTTGTCAAAAGCGTTTGACACGGTTGATCATGATGTTCTAAAGATTAGGCTTCTTAAATCAGGGTTTTCAAAGAAAACTGTCTCTTGGTTTTCAAACTATCTTAGTGACAGAACTCAGTGCATTAAGCATGATGGTGTTCAATCTGGTATTTTACCAATCTTTAAAGGGGTTCCACAAGGCTCTGTATTAGGCCCTCTTTTATTTACTATTTATATAAATGATCTTAATCGGCATGTGTCTGATGCAAATTTTCATTTTTATGCAGATGATACAGTTATTTACTGCTGTGCACCTTCTCTTAAACAAGCCATTGCACACTTACAGAATGCTTTTAATGTGGTCCAAAATACTTTGCTACAATTGAAACTTGTGCTCAATGCAGAAAAAACTAAATGTATGCTTTTCACAGACCTTCGGAACAGGTCACTGAATGTTCCTTCAGTGGTTACTCTTGATGGTCGTGAAATACAGATAGTTTCAACTTATAAGTATCTTGGTATTGTCATTGATGACAACCTATCATTTAAGCCTCATGTTCACTGTCTAGTGAGAAAGTTGAGACTAAAATTGGGTTTTTACTTTCGAAATAAGCTGTGCTTTTCTTTTAATGTAAAAAAACGGTTGGTGGCATCCACTTTTTTAACTGTGCTGGACTATGGTGATATATTATATATGCATTCATCTGCTCAATGCCTGCAGATGATAGACGCAGCCTATCACGCATCATTGAGATTTATTACTAATTGTAAAGCTCGCACCCATCACTGTGAGCTGTATTCTCGTGTAGGGTGGTCTGCCTTGGCTACACGGAGGCTTTGTCATTGGTATATATTTATATATAAGGCTATTCTTGGTGCGCTTCCATCTTATTTATGTTCACTTCTTATGAAAAAAAGTACTGGTCATTACTCTCTCCGTTCTCAGGCTGTTGTCTTGTTTTCTGTCCCACGTGTCAGTACTGAGCTGGGTAAAAAGGCCTTTGCTTACTCTGCTCCCTTTACATGGAATTTGCTGCAAAATAACATGAAACTTAGTAAATTGGTTCCTTTGAATACTTTTAAGTTGAGAATTAGATGTTTTGAGTTAGACTCCCTCACATGTCAATGTTTTAACAGAAATTTTATTGTAAGTGCATATTTGGCTTTTATGTGTGTGTCTTTTATACATATGTAATGATGTGATGTAATTTTGATGCCTATCTTGGCCAGGTCTCCCTTGCAAAAGAGATTTTTAATCTCAATGGGTATTACCTGGTTAAATAAAGGATAAATAAAAAAATAAAAAATAAAAAAATATTAGCTGATGACTCTTTACAAAAAATGCTAAAGTCATCAATGCTGTCAATTACGGTCAATTAAAAAATGGTTGAAGCAACCCAGAACGAGCAGCTAACAATGTTAATGATTGTGAATGAACAGTGTTGCCAGTGATCATTGTTTTTAAATCAAAAACCTAATAATAATTTAAAAAAGTCGTTTTTTATTATTGTTTTTTGACCACGTCCGTGTTAAATGACAAGTTTATTTGCTTTGCTTAACACTTTTTTTTCTGGGAGCCAAAAAAGTGTAAAGTCCAACTTAATTATGGGGCAGTTCTCATATCTTGCTTTTTATGGGTGTTGTTAGGTTCACTAATGCTAAATACCAAACAAAATCCCATTCACAAAACAAATCTAATATTTTGCGATCCTCAAAGATAAAGGCTAAATTAACCATTTTAATTAAAGATGTGCAAATAGACTGACTTAGAACAACCATTTGCACTTAAACACTGACAATAGGTATCAAAATATGTGTTCACACAGAAAACATTACATAGTAAATGGCCTATACTTGCATGGTGCCTTAAAAATTCTAACGACCCCAAAGCTCTTAATACTACATTCAGCCTTTTTCCCACATATTGATGGTGGCAAGCTAAATTGTAGTCACAGGTGCCCTGAGGGCAGACTTAAAGAAGTGGGGCTGCCATACAGAGGCACCAGCAGACCCTCTGACCACTATACAGTAAGAATCCAACGTGGGTAAGTGTCTTGCCCAAAGATACAACAGCTGAGACAGACCAGAGTTCAATTTGATTAATCTCCCTACTAATGTCTACATCCTACGTCAGTATTGTAACGGAACTGGGGGAAAAAATGTTCAGATATGTGACAGTTTATTGTACAGATTATTTTTGGCAATTTTCTCCCAAAGTACAGACAATTGATTTTTTTTATTTTTTATTTTTTGCCCAGTAACTATATTAGTCTATTGTTGATTGATGTCACAAATATAAATGACCAGCAGCAAAACGACTAAAAAGAGATGGCTGCAGCATGTTTAGTGATATGAAAGGATCCCATGAAATTACATAAATCCAATTAGGCAACAATAAAAGCTTTGAAATAGTTATCGACTCGAGTTACTGCTATGTATGAGAAACAGTTGTTTATTTTTAAACAAGAGATGCAATAAAACCAGGGATTTGGAGCTTAGTTTATCCTTTATTCATTTATAATTTTCACTCCATGACAACTTTATTAAATTTGAATGTTAAAGACTAAGCATGTAGAAATGAAAGATAACCCATAATGACACCTGCTATGGTAAAATAGGCTTGTATTTTCCCTGTTTTTTCATTCAGGGCCACCAATGCATTAATCCATGTTCTATGCGTTTCTTTTTCCAATCAAAGACTTTATTACTTAGTATTTAGAAAAACCTCTAAACAATACAGTCAAAAATTGTCTACTTTCTGCTCAGTCGGAGTGGATGTTTGTACTTATGTCTGTGGAGATTCAACTCACCCACAGCCTTGAGCGAGGTGTACTTATTGAAACCAATTCCCAGGTTGTTGTGAGGGTGAGACAAGGCCATGGCCGGTCCCAGGGGGGATAAAGCTGCATTGTTCAGGTGATTGTGATCTAAGAGAGAGAGAAAGAGAGAATATAGTGAGACATGTTATCAAAAGGTAGTAAGAGCTTAAGGAAAGGTAAAGAAAGAAACTAGTACATCATGACCTCAAAACACAGCTGAATATTTTCACTGAAAAGTATCATGGAATCTGGAGGGATCTGTGATGCTACCCTTTAACTTTTACTCAGTTGTTATAAATTGTAGCCATTGCAACAGGACAGTTGTTAAGACAACTGAAAAGTTGATCTCAATAGCTCATATACATGTACACTTTAACCTGCTGTGTCTCATGAAATCCAGGGAAGACATAACGATGCAAGGAGTAGGAAGTTTAAAAGATCTGTGAAATCTATTACAATCTAAAATGTTTGATCTTAGAGAAAAAAAAATATGAATATTAGGATCTAATATTAACACATGCATAGTGTTTGCAATGTAGTATTATGGGTTTAAATGAGAAGGTTACACATGTTTGCACAGCTTTCTCTCTAGATAAAGCAAATAGAGACTTGAAGAGGGCTGCAAAACCAAAGGAAGTGGATTAGCAGAGTTGGCTAAGAACAGATGGTTTAATTCAGGATATGCTACTTAAAAACAGCCATATATTAAACTGATAACTAACTTTATCAAAGGTACAGTGAAGGATTTTCAGGAAATTTTGAAAAGACCCGCCCTCTCCACTAATTTTTAAAAATGCACATGCACAACTCTGTAACTGCTCCCGAGAGGGAACCCCTATTAAACGCCCATTTCTCCTCGTGCATGCTCTGTTTAAAATGTGCTGTTTGAATCGCTAATGCAAGCTTACTATCCAATAGAAGATTTGCAATTTTTCCACAGACTCAAGGACCACTTATTTAGATGATCCACCTGGTAAAAGAACATCCTCCACTATTCCTTTAACTGAGGGAATTCCCAGGTGTTCAGCAGTATACATTCTACAGTCAATTGCTGTCACATTTACATGTGATACAATCCGTTAACTGCTTCTATGCACAGTACCTAAACCTCAATTCATTTTTTTAAATATCTAAGGATGATCACACCTTTCTTTTAGAGTTCCAGTGGGTCTGCAGTTTGTTAACTTCTTCACCACTGGAAGGGAATGCTTTCTATAGAGCTGCTCTTGAAAATCAAATCAACATCTTATCTTTCTCCTCTCAGTGTACGAAAGAGGTATAAGAGAGGTGTATTTAGAGGTGACCTCTGATAGGAAAAAAAAAAAACTGTCTGGACAAGCAACTCGAGTATGGCTGGGCAATATTTTGAGTCTACAGGAGTATGCACTCTGCAGGCCACTGAGTAGAATAAATGCCTGAATGACTTTATGAAACATACAAGAGTTTCCCCAATACCTAAGCCTGGATCCCTATTGAAGAGATATCTGCTTGACAAGAGAAAATGTCTTCAGGAAGTTCTCTACTTTATGAAGCTGTTATATTTTTTTTATTATTTGTTGGCTCTGTTTCTTAACAGCACAAAGACCTTTATAGATGAAGTCTGCATGTTACCTCTGGCCTATGTGGGATCTCTTTGGGTGTGTGATGGTCACATGGTCAGTAAGCCCACACAACACCATTTTTTCATAAGTTTTTTAAAATCACAGTAGCATAAGTATATTGGTTTGTTTTTGACAATTTTAAAGACATTAGTTCCAATTGTAGCGCGCACATTTGGTTAACTTTTGTTTATTTAATTTTGTCAAATGCTTAATATATTTTCTGCTTTCTTTTCTGGTGCTGTGGGAGTGCAATCAACTGGGGGAATGTGGCTGACATCATGGACTGATTGGGTGGTACCATCTAGAGTTCCACTATGGGGGAAGACCATGGACTCCACATTTTAAAATATGTTGCATAATTTCTTCTTCTTACTTTTGTGATTTGCCCATTTTGTTAATTTGTATATTGATTGTTATTTAAGTTTAATACTTAAGCTAACTGTTTAATTATTTTTTTGTTAATTTGTTGTAGATGTTCTCCCTACCTCTTCCTCAGTGTGTCAGTCTGGTCTGATCAGCCAGTATTTAAGTCCCCTTTGTTTGCTGTGTGTCAGGTCAGTTTTTTGTTCGTTTAATTAGTTTGAGGTTTCATATGTTTGAACTTAAAACTTTTTGCCCTTAGTTAATTTCTTAATTTGACCTCTTTTAAGGGCCCTGGAATTTTTGTTTGGATTATTGTTACTTTGGGGAAATAAAACCTAGTTTTTTTGACAATCACCACTGTGTCCTCATGCTTGGCTGGGTCGGTCCCTCACAGGGTGCCCTGGCTTCTTCACCCCATTCATTTGCCTCTCTAAACTGCTGTTTTTACTGTATTCAACTCAAAACTAAAACCTGTGGTGTTGATATATATCGATATATATGTGGCAGAGGAATAGAAAAGCAAAATAACCCAAGTACCTTTTTTGTCCTTCTAAACTAGCAGTCTTTAGGCAAGAAAAAGCAAAACATATTTCAAATATTTTTCTCCACAAGTGAGGAAATTAGAAGTAGTATTTATTGCAGAAGGCAACTTAAAGCCACATAGATGCAGAAGAAAAGAAATAAAAAGTTTTTTTTTTTATCTTTAACCTTAAATGACCCTTAAAGCCTCTGAATGAATTGGTTAACTGCCCTCCTGAGTGTCATCTCCACAGGTAACAAATGTAATAAAACTGTCGTGAGCTGGGCATGAAGTTGCAGACTCATAGTGCACATGCAAAAACAAGCATTCATAACTCGACACCCGCATCCATCAGACCTACAATAACTGCAACGCATCGGTGGAGAAGCAAGCGAGTTGGGAAATGGGACGAAGAGGCTGGGAGAAAGCCAGAGAGCGAGGAATGTGACACCAGTGCTGACTGATTGAATTAGAAATAGATCTTCACTTCCCCGTGTAATTGATATGCAGCGGTGACCGCTGTGTGTGGGGCGGCGTGCAGGGGAGCCCTGGCTTTGTGATGTAATTTTATCTGTGTATAGAATATGAGATGGTTTATATATTTTTTTTGGATAAGCACCTGCTCACTTCAGTCAAACTGAAATTTGAACTTCATCTGATTTAACTACAAGGCACAAGAAAAAAAAAGTATGACATTGGTGGTCTTGTAGTGATTACATAATGCAAAGTAATAGTATTCTTAGGCATCCTATACCAAGTTTTCAAACTATAGTGCCAACAGTAAAAGTAATTAAATGAACAGAGGGGTAGAAAGACAGAGGAAAGTGAAAGCCCAGATAGAGAGAGAGAAAAAACACCAGCTAATTGACGGAAAGGTCCTTGGCCGGTTTCCAGTTTGACCAGAGGGCTGTTCCCAGCCACCAGAGAGGGAGAGTGAAAGAGCGAGTTTGTTTATTGCAGCTTATATGTTGTAATGCGCAGACCAGCCTTATCTTTCTACTAAATGGGATTTACAGACAACCCATTCAGCAGTGAAATACATAACAAACGAAAGCATCAAAGTGAACAGCATGTATGGAATTTGCTGAATCAATGTTTTTTCTATTTCAAATGATGAGTGTTCTTCTAACTGGTTCTAGTAGAAATTAGACTCAGGATGATACAGTTATCACAGTTTGTAGGACTTTTGAAAGTCAGTTTTCAGACTAAAACTACTCCTTGATCATGTTAAGTTTGTTTAAAGAAATAACAGAGTTTTAAATATAAACATTATTTTCATCTTTGGCAGTGGACTGCTCTTCTTATATTTACATAACATCCAGTTTTGGATATCTTAAATTCACCATTTAAAAAAATCAAAATCAAATTTGGCAAGCTATGTACTTATTGGTAAACCATTTAAAAGGAAAGAAACAAGATCACATTATACAATATTGTTTGTTGTTTATGATATATGTAGTTTAAGGTTAAAATAGTAAAATCATTTTATTGTGGTACATGACTAGTTGAGATTAAGCAGGTCTGTATTCTCAGAAAAACACAAAAAGGCCCTTTGCCAACCCCTTTGGCCACCACCACTCAGTAATTATTTATTTCCCCATGTGGACGTAGTTCACCACCTCTAAACCAGAGGGTATCAGCAGATTTGTTCTCATGTCCAAATTAATTTGACATTTTAATTGTTAGTATGTTAAGTGTAAACTGACAACAAAGATACAGTAATTAACTAAAAATGCTAAACACTGAATTTTTGCTCTTTTAAGAACAATTTCTTGTGTTTTATGGGGGAGAAAGGAAAATTATGTGTAAGTCTCTGATTTTTTTTAGATGTCATAAATGTTTAAATATGGGTTTAAATTTATTAGCAAGGGCTTTACAGTATGTGAGAGTCTGTTTTTCTTGATTTATTTAGAAAATACAGATGACTTGCTTATTCATTTTCTTTCTGATAGAGTGTGATTAGTGTAGGCGACCAAGGACTGTTTTTTTTCTGGTTACCATAGAGTTTACTGTCCCTGTCATAGCAGGCACGGATTGGGAACGGTTTTTCGGCCCTGGTTTTTCCATCTACACCGGCTAATTTATGGACCCCCCCCCAAAAAAAAAAAAAAAAAAAAATTGAAGCACAGTCAAAGTTGTACGTCTGAAATTTGAAACAAAATACGAATACACGTTGTGGATTAACCGATCTATCTTCAAGCATCACACGACAACCATCACCAAGACTTCTATAATGCGGTTTTACTGGCTTTGGTTATTAACATGGAGGTAATAAAAAAAAACAGTGGCTGCTGCTGCGTAACGTCCACACTTGCACAAAGCCAGACAGACACGCACACACACATACTAGATCTACAACGTAAGCCAGAGTGTTGTAAAAACACCAGCATAAAACAATACACTATAGGCAGACAGGTAGTTCTTCAAGAATGAATACATGAAAGCTCAGCGGTTTGTACGCATTCACTGCGAGTCTAGGTGGCATGTAGGCAATGAAATGGAATAATGTAATACATACATATTTTTGCAAAATATTCAAACATAAATTCGCCATATATAAGAGGAAGATCGTAGTTTGGTTTAAAGAAAGCATTGCAGTTTTATTATAATTTAGTTTGTTGCAAGGTTTTTACAGTTTGAAGAAATAGGATTTTACAAGTTAAATTGAAAATTGCACCATATGCCAACCATCACAAGGATGTGCATCATTTAGGTAGTTAACATTGTATTACTTCTTGAGATATTTACTGTAACAGGTAGGTGCTTCGGTCGAAGATTAAATGTTGGGGCCGGTATGATTTAAGGAGGGCCGGCCCTCGCACGCTGAAATTAGGACCGGCCAGTCTGAGCCTGCTGCCTAGCCACCCCTATGAAAATACCTTGGCTCCAGAACTGGAAAGGTGTTGGCTGTCTATAAACAGATCCTATTTACTGACCAGTGAATCTATACGGCTCCACCAGGGTAACCATGCTTGTTTGCTGATTTTCTTATTAGTGCTATCCTTCCTCGGTCTGATAGATTAAATGTATATACATCTTGGTATACGTATCATCTTTTCTCATTGTAGCATGATAAAAAAAAAAAAAAAAAAGGCAATGCAGATACATGCAGGTTGTGCCTTTTTCTTACCTTAGTTTCCTTTTTCTTACCACAGAAGATATCAGCCTAATTTTGCTATAATCCCAGTTTAGTTTTTGGCCCTAAGCTGCTTTCACTGGATTTTCATGTAGACTAGAAGGAACATATTTAATTCTTTTTATTTATTTATCCACCAACATATATCCTATTGTTTTTCATTTTAACTAGCCAATAAATAAATGAGGATAACATATAAATGGTCTTTGCCAAATTTATTAAGAGTTTCCACCCTGTTTTGTGAAGCTTCCTATGGCAGTCACTTCTGTTAACATGTGACTGTGTGGCACCCTGATCCAAGAGGAATGTATCCTGTATTCTGCAATATTAAATATATTCTCTCTGAATGTCCTACATTTTTGCCTGCATGTGTTTGTCAGCGTGCGCATGTTTTTGATGCACCATTGTACAAAAGCCTCAGAGGGGAGGCACTCATAAGGATTTACATTTATGTTTATTAAAGAGAAGCACACATAAAACTGAGTGTGAAATGCGTAGAGGCTGTGAGAGTGATGAAATGTTTGTGGACATGTTTCTGAGTGCATCATCTGAGGCTTTGCCTTGTGCGACGCTGCGTCCGCAGCTCCTAGGTGAACGGCAACACTGAAAGTTTATTTTCCATGTGCGTGCTTTCCTGCCAGGGTGCATTTGTTTTGGTTGGTATGTGTGTACCTTGTTTGTGTGTGAGAGACAGTGTGTGGGTGCAGGCAGTCAGCAGAGCACCGCTGGGTGATGGCCTAATTCGGCAAGGCTCAACATCAAAGAGGCTGACTGCTGTAAGGGCTTCAGCCGGCCTTACTCTGACATGAATACAGTCTCATACACACATACCCGCATGCACACACACAGATAAAAAGAGGAAGAAAAAAATAGATGCAAAGAGGTAGGAGTCACAGGGATGAAGAGAGCCCTGTACTGTTTAATGCATTGGGTACACTGTAAAATATGAACAGTTCTTTTGAGTTAGAAAAAAGGATGGAGTTCCCTTAAGCAGGGCATACACTGTAAGGCCCAGTCCCATTTCTCTCACTTGCACTCGTTTTGGACCCTAGCACTTGGTTTTGCACATTCACAAGGTTAGTATGTCCAAATAATTTAAACAGCTAGGGGGAACTGCCCTTCATCCTTTAAAATGTTCCCTTCAGATAAGGTTAAGAGCTGACTTGGAATGAAGTGGCTTCTCAGAACTCATTCAGTGAAAGGAAAAATGCTGTCCGGCTGTAAAAAAACAAACAAAAAAAAACTGCACAAATGTAAGTATATATTTTATATTTTTATAAGATATATAAGCATATATATATCAAGTATATTGGGGGACTCGGCCAGGGTCTTTCATCTGGTCCGGAAGGTGCTGGCCGGAGTTGGGGTCCTTCGGTCGTATCAGCCGTGGGCTGGAATCCCGCTGTGGATCCCGCTGGCTATGAGGGGCTTGAGTGTCCAGTGTCTGCTTCTAACCAACTTCACCGAAGTAAGATTATGCATGACAGCTTTTAAAAAAATCACATTATCAACATTTCTATCTTGTGAAGAATTGCAACGGTCACCATAGCAGCGTAGCTGGTATAACGTTACACATAAGTGTCACAGCACTATTTTACTGCACAGCACGCACATGGTAACTGTCATAAGACATGAATTTTCAGATCTGCGAGTTATATCTCTGTAGTTCCTGGGCCAAATCATATGAAAAAAATTATTAACTATGTAAAAATAGTGTTGGACCCGACTTCAGCTTTGCACATGTCATCATGTCATCAGCGCCCAAGGAATAGATAAAATAACTGCATTTCCAAAAATTTTGGAAAATTAGGAACAAAAACACACCGAAGCTTTTTTATTTTTTATTTTATATATATATATATATATATATATATATATATATATATATATATATATATATATATATATATATATATATATATATATATATATATATATATATATGATATGATATAGGAAAAATTACAGAAAAAGATCTATACAGTATTTACAGAAGAGACAAACATCTTACTGTAATTTCAAGTACAAAATGAAAAAAAGGCAGTAGATTTTTTAAAAATCTACTGCCTTTTTTTCATGCCCTCAGGTGGAAAAAGGGTCCCAGCTTTCTCGCACACCCCATCTTCTAGCTGGTCCATCTTCACAAGTCGTTTTCCTGTTTGTATGACAGGCGGTCATACAAACAAAACAAGCTGGTATGGTATCAAAATACACAGAGCGGATGTAGATTTGACCAATCAGAGGCCTCCTGTCTGCGGCACTGTCTGCGGTCACCTGCAATTTTGGAGAGGTGCACCAGAGTGTCTGCAGAAGAAGCTGCAGTGAATGCAACACACACGCCAACGAACTGGTTTCTGAGTATAAATCAGCCTTTAGAGTCCATTAGAGATGTACTGTATAATTGATTTGTATTCCTTGTATCTTATTGGAAACTGATATTTCACAAAAAATTTGTCGTAATTAATTATTTTGCCATGACTGTCTATTCATTTAGAGATGGTTGTGATACTTTGATTTATTAATTCTGGTTCATAAATTGACTTTTTACGTTTTGTATTATATTTGTTGTTCAATATTATGCATGTGTTTGGTGAAAAGTTATGAGTATGGAAGAGTTTCCATGCAGAAGGTTCTCACTTCAGGACTCTTAACATCAACGCCCTACAGTATACAAGAAAGGCCTGAGCTGTCTCAACCTCCTAAGGAGACTGAGGTCCTTTGGATGGAGCAGGCCCCTACTTAGAACCTTTAATGACTCTTTGGTGGCATCAGTGTGTCCTGAACGCTGTCGTTTGTGGGCCCCTGGCAGCACAGAGCGGGACAGAAAGGGACTGAACAAACTGGTGAGAAAGGCCACTTTAGTCCTAAGCTGCGCTCTGGACTTTGGGATGAAACGGCTGAGAGGAGGGTGCTGTTCAAGCTAACATCCATCATGGACAACATCTTTTACCCCCTGCTTCAGAGTGTAGAAGAGCTGAGCAGCTCCTATAGTGAAAGACTTTTACACCATGTTTGTAAAAAGGAGCGCTACCGCAGGTCATTCATCCCTGCTGCCATTACACTCTACAATGTGTTTTGCCATATGCCATGATCATGGCGTTTGGACATTTGGAACCAGAGTCCATATTTCATCTTGACATGATGGCCAGAGAAGAGAATACAAGTTTGGCTCACCCCCATGTAGTGTCATTTAGTGGAATCCTGATGCCCATTCACTGCTAGCTATTTCAAAGAGGGTAAAGAATCATTTGCCTAAAGGTTACTAGTTCCTGTTTAAGCAAATCATTTAATAAAACATTTTTTGGCCAAATAATGTTTTATTCACCTCATGGATTTGCATTGTGAATTGGTCTGAAAATATTCAAATTTTTGTAAATTAGTGAAAAACTAATTTGATCATATCCCAAATTCTTCCAGATAAACTTTGGTTTTTCAAACACAAGATCCATCTTAAACTGTAATATTGTTTTCAACCATGTTTCCCCTTCCTCTTTGTACAAAGTAGTTTAGTTGAGTTGAGTTTCATTAGTTTTAGTTAAGAGTTTCAAACTCAAATATGTTAGACTTGTAGCTGAATGATTTTTGTTAATAAACTCTTATATTTTGAACAGAAGTGGTGGTGAATTTATTCCATGTGTGTGCAGAATTAACTGTTTGACCATGATTTGAGCTTGGATCACTCTTTCATTTATTGTTCTAACACACAGCTAGTAGGGGGTGTGTTCATAACCAATATATAACAGCCGAAATAATATCTGATTAAATAAGATATTTACCACCTCTACTGGGGAGGGCAATAAACATCTTAAAGTATCAGAAATAGAAATTCCAAGCTTGCTGGGAATTGAATATAACAGTTATTCACAACATAAATATGGCATTCAACCTGGATGGGAATTGGTTATGAATATAAATCCACAACAAATGCAACACTAAAACAGCAATAACTTGTGAAATATCTAATGTGCAATTACTATGTAATACCCTGTACAATAACCTGTTTTTTTTTTATATTTGATACCCAGTGCAATAGCTATTTATATAAATACTCATCTGAATAAATACCCATGTTAATACCCTGTGCAATAACCCTGTATAATAACCCTGCTAAATAAGAGACTTAAGCTGTCATATATAACTATGTGTGGATACACTGTATACACTGTAAATACCCCTTGCGGATGTCTTCCTTTTGGCACCTTTTTCATCTTTTTGACTATTGATATGTTGCAATGAGTAAATTTCTGCACTGTGAGATCAATTAAGTCAAATAAACAATCACTGTATTAGGTTTGATGTAAAGATAGGAAAAACTTGTTGATGAATAAAGTGATCTAACATTCGAGCTACTGAGGTCATACAGCCATCCTAAAGTGCTTTTAAAAATATAGAAATTGGAATCTTATGCACTGAACCACAACGATAAATACAGATGCACAAACATTATACACTTATACACGGCTTGATAGGCAACTTGGGGGTTAGTATTTTAAAAGACAAATTTGAAATGAACTCTATTGGTGAAAAATTTGTGCTAACAGGACATCTACATTGGTGAGGACCTGTTATTCATGCCCCTTTTTTTCTTTCATGCCCCTCAAAAAGTCTGTGAACGCAAATGCGGCTGCAGATCAAATCCACGCATTGACAACAACTTCTGAACAGCTGTTCAAAAGTTGGTGTAGGAATAAATATTTTTGATAATGAAATCATAATAATATTGACAATAATATTGTCCAGCCTCACTATACTCGACTGGACTTGCTATAATTTCCTTTAAAGATCATACATAAATGTAAGAGATATCAAGTTATTCAATATTAGTAATTGTTGACATACATTATTCTTTTTGAAGAAAATCAGGGTAATATATATCACTGATTAAAATGTTTAAATTACTACCATTACTGATCCTAACTAAGGAAAATCCATCCATCCATCCATCCATCCATCCATCCATCCATCCATCCATCCATCCATCCATCCATCCATCCATCCATCCATCCATCCATCCATCCATCCATCCATCCATCCATCCATCCATCCATCCATCCATCCATCATAGTACTGATAAATGTTGTTAAATATGAATTATAATTCCTCCCGGGAATGCTGGGTGATACCAACATGAGGCAACCTCTTTATTTTAACTGTTGAATTCTCCACTCTGGCCACATGTTGCTTGACTCACAATCCCATTACTTATTCTCACTGGTGCCCTTTCCACACTTTCATGCCCCTTGCAAATGTACGCATTAACATGCCAGTTGGGTTTACCAAATAGCACAAAAATTGGAAAATTTGTTCTGGGTGCTTAACTTGGTCATCAATTGTTTTTGGCAGTCAGTATTATACAACACTCCAGGAATTTACATCCTCTAATGAATCGGTCCTACTGGTGCTTAATGTCATGTCATAGTGCTGATTTTTCCACAGCATTCTCCTTTCTCAACCGCATCTTCATTCTCCTCCTCTCTCACTCCATTTACGGAGTAAATAAAGGCTAAGCCCTCAAATAGGCCATTATTTGCAGTCTCTATTCCACACATTTCAAACAGTCCTGCTAGTCAGCATTTCACACAATGCGGTAAACTGCCGTGCATCAGCACTCACGCACACTCATGGTCAACTGGCAGTAAAGACTGGACAGTAGTGTTTCCTTCAAGAATATCTCCCACTGGGCAGATAGCTGAGGAGGATATGAAGAGCCCCAAGTGAAGAAGAAACTGAATAATAAACAGAAGAATCAAAGAGATGGCGGACGGGATGTAAAACAGAGAGACATGAAAGGAATTGCAAGAGGAAGATTCTGCAACTCTTGCATTCACACCTAAAACATATGCAGAATAAAAGATAAGAGTTTCTCTTAAATATAATATTAAAATACTAACTGGCTTGCTGCTGTACTCGCTCAATTTCTAATAATTCCTTGGCTTACCTTTTAAATGTAAAGCTTATGCACTAAAGAAATTCTTTTAGTTCCAACTGAAATCTTGAATCCCGTAAGAATGTTTGTAAAAGCTGTTCAAGCAGTGTGGCAGAGCTGGGTCATGGCTGACTAGCTAGTGTCTTTCACGCACACAAATTTAAGAAGAATAAAAATGTCTAAATCATAATAAAGATCAAAATATCCATGCCACAAGCTACCGTGATTTCAAATAAAGTAGATTATTAGCAGAGCTTTTTTAAACCAATTCAACCCTCCTTAGTGTGTGTAATTTTGTCTGCTCTGGGTTTGATTTTATGGTTGCTAAGTTCTGAGATTGATTAATGGGTCCTTCATCGTGCCATCTAAGTGACAAAGTCTTCCCTCCTCAATCACTTGAGGACAATAACATATATTTCAAGGAAAAATTGTTAATTTACTTGACAAAAGCACAGATAATCGAGTTCAAACACTCCAACTTCTTTTAGATGTTTTCCATTTTATTTAGGCCCATAAGTTTAAGTCTAAATATCCTACCTAAATTTTTAATTTTCATCTGAAAAGATTCTCTTTTCCTTTAATCGGGTCAGAACAACCTGTCAGGTGGTTAAGTGTTTGTGTTGGTTTGTGTAAGTACTGTACATATGTTTAACAGGTATACTTTTTCCTTCTGAACTTGGAGAACTGGTGAATAATTTAACTCATCTGAGAGCTGAACATGCCCTTTCATCATAGAGGCCAAGCCAAGCAGCTCCCTGGGCTCCTATTTACATTTACTAATCTCTGAACACTGGTTAGACAGGATACCTGCTGCATTTACATTATAGCTTTTATCTGTTCTGAGAAAATTAAACTTTTAACCAATTTCCTGGAATTCAGTCAAATTCTTCCTCTATATAAGGGGTTTATTACTGGAGAGGTTTTGCAAACATTACCTTTTTTCCATACTGTTGTAAGTTATACAACTTAATAAGTAAAACCTGTGCAGAGGACGATATTCTAATGATATACCGAGCATTGGGTAAGTAAGATTTAGCTTCCATTACTTGGATACAATCGAATAAAAAAAAAATTAACCTTAGTTTTAATCAAAATTGTCAGAAGGCCTTACACGTGTTCAGACTTAGGAACTGAGTGGAAAAGGATGAGAAAGGTTTATGGTTATGTTATAGAAAGATCCAAATCTCTGAATAAATCATAGAACAACAATTATGGACAGCAATGAGTGACAGCCACCAACTTCCTATTCGACTCAGTACATTTATGTGAAATTGCTCCACAATAAACATCTCAGCTTATTTTGGATACTCTAATGCTAAGTTACATAGTGGTCTGTGCAGCAAAGTTCACTGTCATTGGAACACATGACATATGAACCAGTTTTTGTTGGAGTTTGAGGCTGGTGGTAAATTGGTTAGCTGAAGAAACCCTAAGCTCAGTTTTAAAAATGTACTAACAGGATTATTATTTTGATGCTGTCCTTTCTCAGGCGCAAAGAAATTGGTCAGGGGCTAATACTTAGGTGGATAAAGGTAAAATACATGGCAATCCTATCAAAGCCAACAGAAAACTTGAGACAGGTTGCTACTTCTAGGAGGATATCTCTAAAAAAAACAGCCAGATCTACAGTGGAATGGTTTAGTTTAGAGTATGTCGATGTTCATGTGTTGAGGTGTTCCTCTCAGGTCCTCGCATGCACAGGGAGCACGTCCAAACTCCCTGCAGAAAAACCCCAGGCCGGGAATCGAACTCAGAACCATCTTGCTACAAGGCAGCAGTGCTACCTGCTCTGGGTAGCACTACCCACTCTGCAGCCTGCAGCAACTGTAATTGCAGCAACAGGTGGTTCTTAGTATTGATTCAGGGGACTGAATAAAAATATGTGTAGCTCTATTAAAATAAAAATGTATTTGAAGACCCCCCCACCAGCAAATATTTGTTAACTCAACTCAAACTTTATTTATAAAGCACATTTATAACAACCGGGGCTGACCAAAGTGCTGTACAGGAATCACAGTTAAGGAACATAACATAAAAACTGAAGGCTCAAAGGAGCCTGCTGCTCTAATATGCCAAGGCAAGTTATTCCAGAGTCTCTGTGTCGCTGCCATAAAGGCATGATCACCTTTGGTCTTAAGTCTGGCTTTAGGCATCGCCAGTAGCAGATGATTAGAGGATCTCAGTGTTGTGGCCGGGGCATGGATTTGGAGAAGCTCAGTCAAATACTGGGGGGCTAGACCATTAAGAGCTTTAAAAACAAACAATTACATTTTTAAATCTATCCTAAAAACAACCGGTAGCCAGTGCAATGAGGCTAGAACAGGTAATATGTGGTCACGTTTATTCGTTCATTCTAAAATCTTTATAAATTGTACTCATATTTGCCGTCTTATTGTCGCTTACCTAGGAGCAGCAGTCTCAGCAGAGAAACCCAGACATCCCACTATCTAGAAACCACCTCATGTTCCTCTGGTGAAACCACAAAACATTGCAAGGGCAGATGAGAGACATAGTTGGCCCAGGGTTTCCTAGACTGCTGCTTGAGCCTTGTTCCAATACACTAAGCCTGGAAGGTCTCCAGAGGTAGGTATCCAGGGGGCATCAACAACAAAGGCCCTAGACAATTCACTCAACTCCTCTTGATATGGAGGAGCAGTGGTTCTGCTCCGAGCCTCACCTGGATGACCGTGTTCCTCCACCCTGCGGAGGACGGTAATTTCAGACGCTTGTATCCGAGATCTTGTTAGGTCATATGTGTATGCATTTGGGTTTGTTTGTGACCAGAATTACATGACTATACAGTATGGATAGGGAGGTAGATGGTTAATTAAGAGGTTTGATTAAAATAAGTATTGATATTTTAAAAATACCACATCATATTGCTTTCTTAGCATATAAAGTATGAACAAAAGAGGAAAAGGAGACCTTGATTCGTCACATATCATGTTGTGCTAATTGTAGCGCTAAAAAAAGTAATGTGTCTGTCAGCATTATAACCCTCTCAGACTGGTTTTAACTCTTTTACAGGATCATCAACAGTGCAAATTTAATTAGCTGCAGGTTGATTAATGAAAGGATAGCTTCATCTGTGGTTCATTAGCAGTTTATTATTTTTTTTAGGAATGATGGGTTCTTAATGAGATGAGATTTGTCATTTTGGAAAGAGGAATTTTAAATCTGCATATTTCTTAATGAAATGAGGTCCATAAATGTTTGTGAAGCCAATCTCCTTCTAAAAACTACTCCCAGATGAAGGGTAAAATGACTACAGACATGGTCAAGGACAGGGGGAAAAAAAGATACATGTGATTTGCCAGGTTGTGTGACAGGAGCATCGCACATTAACTTAATTATTTATGTATGCATGCAAAGTAAAGGAAAGGGCAGGGGCTACGCATATTAGCTGCACTGTGAAATATTAGAGGAAAGACCTTTGATGCACCAAAGGGGACGCAATAAAAGAAGAACGGGTAGAGGAAGATAAGAAGTGGAGGAGAAGAAAGAGCCCGGATGACTCAAAGGGAAAAGGTTTAGGAAGGAAATTGAAAAAGGAGGGGAAAAAAACGCCATGACCTAATACGTTTTTAGTCCTGATCTTAAAGATTTTGAAAGAAATAAGTAGGATTCTTGGTTCCAGGGCTTGATTTGAAAGGGATACAAATAAGAAAGCAGCATTTGTGTGTGCATGTAAGGATGCTACACATGCTAAAAGACATTATTACACTAGAGTAATCTTCTGGTTTCTCTAATTTGATGTGGGATAGATAAAGACAGCAGTAGTTCCATGAGTGAGTTTTCCTGTGTATGTTGGTTAACAATGAGCTGAATGATCTATTTCTAAAACTTCCCCCACTTCACTGACACACTCACCACACAAACGGAGGTTGTGATTATAATGAGTCACTACGGCATTTTCTAGAAATCGACAAGGAGACCAAAATATACATTCTGAAAATTCTTGGAATGAATAATCAAAAAAAATTTTTTTTGGTTTGAATATCTCTAAAATATACATAACAATGACATACTTTTTCTGTTGTACTGCCAATGATACATTTTTGACAGTCAACGACTGTAGGAAACGTCTTTAATGGACCCTGAATTAAATCAAGTTTTAAAATTTCAAACACTTTTCAAGAGAAAAAGAAGTAAAAAATAGGAATCATCTATTTTTTCCACCAATAATATAAATAATCCCAATTTGCTTTTTAAATACTCCAACCCTGTTCAATTATACTGGTTTGTTCTGTACTGCTAATTCAGAGGCCTACAGAATTGTTTTACCATTCCTTGAAGTTTTTTTTTTGGTCATGCTACAACCACAACCTTCAATGTACTGTGTTTAGATTTAATTTGAGAGAACAAAAAGTAGGACGGATTACCAAAGTAAAAGGAAAGTGATACATTGTTTCTGCTCCTTTTAGTTAAACATCCATAAAAATAAAAAAAAATACAGTTGTTAGAAATTGAGGTAAAGAGTCCTTCGATTACTGAGAGAAGTAGCCGCATATTATGATTCTGAGTACAAATCTTGCTGTTCCATGAAGGCCTCAGGTATTTTTTAGAGAACATATTGAAAAGAAAGGAACATAGCCGGCTGGTTCTATGTTCCATTTTAAAAGCAGTGCTGTTGGTGGTTCCTAGGACTCAACATAATGACTATGGGAGACAGAGTCTCTTCAGCTGCAGTCCTTTAACTCTGCAAAGGTTTCATGCTTTCTATAAATTTTGCCAGAACTCTTAGGACATTAAAAACTTTTTAACAAAAACAATCACTTTACACGGCTTTTAAATTGTAAAGCACTTTGTTTTTAACGGAGAAGTCCAGTCATATTCAGAATTCAAACTTCTGAAAGTACTTTAAATATAGAATTATTACGTAACTGTTCAATAAATGATAAGTGTTTTTAATTAAGGGTAATTTCCTTTGAATGTGCATTACTGAGGCATCCATGTTTGTCAAAGAACACAACTGCCACCTACCGTTTTGTGATGTCATAATGCAGTATCGGCTGTTGAGCAAGTTCCCTATGCTGCATCTGGTATTTGTCACAATGCGCTATTATCCGAGTCATCATGAAAACATTCTTCTTTGAAATGTTGGCGACATATGACATTTTTTTTCTCTCATTTTTTTTACTAATTAATGCTAAATTAAATAAATCACCGCTAACTTATTAGTTTTAGGTATAGATAATAATCCATTGATTATTCCTGCTGACCGGACTTTTCTTTAAAAATACTCTATAAATATAATTTTTATTAATCGGTTTGATGTATTATCCAAAATTGTAATAGAATAATGTAACTACATACATCCTAAGAAATGTCTGTCCATCTAACTTTACTGTCCATGTCATCTGGCCAACTTAAAATTTGACGTTCCAATAAAAAAAAACAACAAAAAAAACAATAATTTCCCTTTACCTGGAATTAAAAATCCCTTATCATGGAAAAAATCTACTGAAAAAATTAGTTTTTAAGTAAATATCTATTTCAAGTTAAAGGTTATGGTGTCATATTATAGCGGTTTATCCTTTCACAGACTGTAACTCATGTAAATGTTACCACACTACCTGACAAATTCAAAAGTAGGTGCTGCCAGCACTGCAAGACCATGAGCAAGGTTGCTGTTACCATAAATTCAGTCTACTCAGTTTGAGAAAAGAAACATTTAAGATGGGCAGACATTTCATTGAAAGAAATGTCTCATGTATCATATGGAAATGATTTTTAACAACTCTGAGGCATTTCGGTTTCTTTAGCTTGATAAAAACTGTAACAGCATACATATATTGATTTGTACAATTTTAAAACCCAAAGTTATCTTGAAGAATAAATCCTGTGTCAATGGTCAAAAAATATAGTTAGACCAAAGAAATTCATACAGTTTTACATTTTTTTTTCACTACTTTATTCTAAAGTGAATTTATACTTATATGTAATTGGTGAAATAGATTTTTCCACAAAATTAAGTTAGAACAAAGCATTAACATTGTCTCTGATCTGTTATAAGTTATAGTTTTACTTTGTATGAATGCAGTTTTATTTGTCTGAAGGTAAAACAAAACAAAACATATTTTTCTTTTTAATTGAAATAAAATATAAAATATAAAAAAATTATAATTACACTTAAAAACAATTAAGTGTAATAAATTACAGCAATAAAAAAAAAAAAGTTGATGTGTTTCAGTGTAGTGAGGCAAGGGACGCAATAATTATAGAGGCAGCCAGGAGGCCAAGGACAACTTTAGTTAATCTACAGAGATCCACCCCTTAATCTGTAAAACCTGTTGACTGTACAACTGTTGCCAGGCGCTCGTCCAAATTTAGCATCTGCTGATGTCAGCAAGTAGCAAAATTTTGCTTTTTAAAAGCAGCACGAGTTCTTTTGAAAGTTTGTTGGACACCAAACATGAGATAGAAGGGACTTACATAAAATAAAACGAAGATAAACATTAAAGCCTACACGTAAAGTGTGAAGTGTTTAGGAAAATGTATGCAACAATGTAGGAGTCGATGGGAAACTGGCTTGAGTTACATATATGGCAATCCTGCAAGAAAAGCTGTTAGAGACAGATTTTTATGTATTCAAAATATATCCTACTTACAAATAATATGTAACATTTTTTACAGTTCCCACTGCAGGTTACAGAAATATGAACCAACACAGCAGATGCTTATTTATACTCTCACTGTATAAATCAGGCAACATAAGAAGCACAGAAGAAGATTAAAGCTGTTCTTTTAGATATTACACCAGCTTTATTTTCAAGGCACTACAGGTACGATTAAAAAAAGCATGTTCAATCAATGAAACAATCATTTGAATAGCCAAACTAAGATAGACTTATGAATAATTAGTCACAAATCCAGCAGAAACCAACAAGGAGAGGTGGGAGCAGGATTATAGGGTAAAATATCATTTGGAGATACACTGTACTAAACACAGCTATTATAAACATTTTATTATATAAGGGCTGCTACCACACACAAAAGCAACAACTAAAACCTTGTTGGTGCTTTTTGCAGCAGACCTTTATTCTTATTTCATTGGTTATACTGTATGCACTGATCTCCATTTATTCCCTGGTTTTCTGAAAGGCTGAAAAAACTGAAGTCACCTGCCATCTTTGTACTCCCCACTCTCACGGTGTTGTGCCATAAAAATGCCTGTAATGTAATGTAATCAGCAAAACAATGTAATCAATACGTGTATGTTACATGTACATCATCATTTTACTTAAACAAACCAAAAACCCCAAAAAACAATGTAATCAATACATGAATATCATCAATTTAGCACTTTTGGCACATCATCAGATAGCATGTCTGTGTGTGTAATATTCTTAATATCTGACTACAGTATTTTATGCTCCATTAACACACTAATTTGGTTGTGATGGATTTGTATAATATGTCATATTACATGATTTATAGACTTTATAGACTTCATACTGAATATGAAATGTGATGCTGTAGCGCACGTATTGTTAACATTCTGACCGCTCTAACTAGGGAGGGCAAATATGGCGACTGGTGACTTCACAGCACAGTATACTACAAACGGCCTATCAGCAATCCAGTGAATAAATAGAGGTCAGAGGTCCTATGTAACGCTAACCACTCATATACATTCATTGCTGTTTTGATCTCTCTATGTATAGGTGTTGTTGTTATTAGGCTCTTTTCCATCACTCTAGAGAAAATATTCATATAATACAGGAGTATCCAAGGCAATTTCTTAAGCTGAAATGTGGAGGTATGGGCTTTGTTTGTGTGCATGTGTGAAAATGACCTCATCGCTGACTTCATGTAACTTCATAAAACATCTGCAGCCAGCATTGTCCTTCACTAAATGGCTCCCATTACAACACTTGGCAAGGGGCAACCAATTAAGAATATTAACTGTGTACCTATGATTTGGTTCAGGTGTCACAGCCTCTTAGAAATGTCAGCGCCATAAGTGGGAAAAAAAATGGTGCATGACGTGTTCCCTATCTCTCAGTGCTGAATCACACAGAGCTCTGTGAAATCTTCCACAGATGAGACCCTGAAAAAGAGTAAAAGCATTTTAGTTACCTTCCCATCTTTTAGAGTTTTAACACCTGGGGTCTGATCTCTGGAAGGTTTGCACCTCTTAAAACACGTGCAGATGTGTATGTCCTCACAGAGCAGATATTCCACAATACATATTCCTACACAACTGTGCAGTTTTAATGGATAGATGTTACAGAAATGTAATAATTTGCCAAGTGCAGAGCTGTTTTCCAAATTTAGAAATCAAATGTGACTGCAGTTTCTGTTGCCTATCAGAAAGTCAGGTGCAAACTGACACACAGAAATATCTGCGGTCAGTGTTGCTACAAAAGACATTGGTAGAGTGCACATGGAACATATTTGGACTGTCAAAAAAACCTGAACAAACTATACAATACAATAATATTATTAATAAAGAAATAATGTCCATACAGGTGGGCACATTATAATGCATTGGGACAGCAGACATTTTTATACAATTAAACCAAAATAAAAAAAAGAAAAAGCTTAACCAAAATACTGTGCCTACAAGTTTATATAAAAACAAAATTATATAAGTAGAGCCTAAAAGGTGACAGGGCGGGGTTAAAGCCAGGCATATACTGTACAATTTGATGTCCCTTTCGGGCCGATTCTCCAGTTGTGTAAGAACTTTTATGATCGGGCCGATTTCAGCCTCATGGTGCGGCATTGCGTTGTGCAGTATACAGGGGTTAACGAGGCACGATTAGCCTCTAATGACCACCTCCCGATCAGGAATCGTAAGGTTGGGAGAAAATCAAAATTTTTGAAATTCAGCCGGCCCCTCGTAAAGGTGTTCATGGGCAAATCCTGTTTTTGAAGCAGAGTTACGAGCGTCTAAGAGCCGATTTACCATAACCTCACGCACTGCTCATGTGCAAAAACAAGGGAGTTCTTCTTCTTCTTCTAGATTGACGTGTCCAACAGGCACCATTTCTCAGCGCTGTGCCCGACGTGTGGTTTTTGGACATGTAGTGTGGGCATGAGGGCGTTGGGCCTTACAGTTTGAGCTGTAGCTCATACAACGATTGAAAATATCGCACAGAGAATGTCCGGCCTAAGAGGGGTAGGCTCTTGAGAAGAGCTGCTAGAGATAAATCCAGCTGTTTAGAGGGTAGTCTGCTCTAATGTTCATCAGATAGATACAACTCCCTCATGTTTTATGCTATTCTTTTTATTTAACTTTATGTTTTTTTCATTTCTTTTATTGATAACACTTTAAGATGCATTAAGTATTTTAGGTGCACTTTATTTTATAATTTAGATGATTTCTTTGATAACTATCATTATTACGTCCAATGAGTCGGATTTGAACCTATTTTCTCTTTAAACTGCCCGTAGAACACACAGTCAGCTCATTTGAACTAACCTGGTACTCTCCTGTTGACTGTGTATTAATGCTCACAGTCCTTCTGACACATACAGCTGCTTCCCCCCATTCTTCCTTCTCTTTGCTCCATAAAGCATGGATCTCTTGCTACTGTGCTCACACACCATGTCTAACAGTGATCGATGCAGCTCACCATGCACTCTCCAACCAAACGTACACTGCAGGTGGATGGGGCTACACTGACCTTCAAATCACCTTGTATTTCAACCTGCACCACCACGTTCCAACCTTCCTGTTTATGTCTCCATGTTTGTATTTTTTGCATGATATGTAAATGGACCGGTGGTTCTAAGGCCACCTGGTAAAGAATTAGTCTGTCAGGAAGTGGTTGTGAGGTAATCCTGAGCCCTGCACAAACTGTTAATTGGCTGCTAAGGTGTTCTGTAGAAAGAGGAGGAGCAAAGTGTAGATTGATGTTGAGCTGGGAGGGAATTATATAATAAAGTAGTAAACAACTCATGAAGCAGTGCAACTTAGTAGGATGTGACAGTTGGATGGAAGATGGAGAGATGGTGAGGAGCTCTGCACTGAGGAGGAACAGAGGGAACAGATGGCTTGGAAAAAAATCAGCTGACGTGAGGGTGACAAAGGAACAACAACTTATCTTACAGCAAAAATAATCTGTTCCTTTTTAGATGTTTTTTATGCACTTTATAATTCTGTTTTATCATCTTCCCATTGGTTCATAAAGCTGGACAGAAGTTATTGTGAATCTTGCCCTCCAAACCATTTGCCTTGCTAATTAATTTCCCTACAATCTCGTTATTTACTAATCTGCTCATGTTGCCCATCAGATTCTCATCTTGGGTCTCCCTTCCCCCTGCTTCTCCTGCAATATTTTTCTCAGCCCTCCCTCTTTGCTCCCCCAAGGCTGTGATTTGTGGCTCTGTCATGCTCCTGCAGCTGGATCTCCTGTCTGTCTCCCTTAGAGAGGAAGAGGAAGAAGACAGCGATAGGCAAGGAGAGTGGGCATTAGAGCAAGTAAAGGTCTGGCTCTGAATAATTACACATCCCCCCTGTCCATGTGCTGTCATCTTTTAGGTAGTGTGAAATGTAGGCCGCAACACTAAAAATATTACAGACCACTGACACGGTTGGCTCTTATTTTTTTCTGTGTAACTTTCTCATTTATTAAAAAGTCCTAGAGCTCCTCTATATTTAAAAGCCCTGCTGTCACATTTTTGGGTATCTCTGTACAGTAGACATAAAACCGTTTGTATGCTAATGGTTTGATTCATTCCATTGAACTTCATTTTTTTACAGCCTTAAAAATTTATAGATTTTGTTAGAATAAACCAACAGAAGCAGCGGAGGAAAATATAACAGGACTGTTCTAAATTTCATAGTGGCATTTATTTTGTTCTTGGTCCGAGAGGACAAGTTAAAACAAGTATTTTTATTTTGGGATTTAGAAAAAAAGTTTAAACTTTTAGAGTTTTTGTTGTATTTTAATCCAATTTTATGAATGCTACAGTTTGTTTCGTGTATTTAGGTAAAAATAAAATGTAGCTAAATCACAAAACTTCTGAAATCTTTTCAGATTTCCATAGGTTTCAATTGTAAATTTAATGTAATTAGTTTTTAATGGAATAAAACAAAACATAAAGTTGTGCACGATTAAAATCTGAAATCTTAAGCGTGCATCTGAATTTATTCCCCCTCATTAAATTACCAGAACTAGCTCTACGTGCAGTTAGAACTGCAGGAGGTATCTGGTAGCTTTGCAGATTTAAAGAGTGAATTCCTGGTCCCCTTTTGTATTGAAATATAATTAAAACTCTATCTGATTACATATAAAGCTTCTATAATTAGCAATTTTCAACTCTAGCAAAAGATTCTCATCCAGCTTTAGGACTAGACTTTAAGTAAATGATTCTTCTGGCTGCACATATGTGTGCATTATCTCATTTAAAAAAGACTGCTTAATAGAATATTTGGCAGACTGGGTGCTATGTTTTAACTCAAATAGCCAGCCATATGGTTTGTCACTATTGTCACTTACTAGTCGTTATGCCCACATCAGATATAGATCAGAAAGCTCTGGGAGTATGTTGGTGCTACCATGGGGGGAAAATATTGGAAAGCAAAGAGGCTACTGGGGAAAATAAGGGTTAATTGCAATCTATTTCATAATGGAAATTCCCAACAATAATATTTTTTTTCATATATACTGCAGCCCAATCTGTAGTACAACATGAGTTGGACTTTTGCGTGATGCGGCCATAGACATAGATGATGTAATAGTAAAATATTCCTCATCTTCTTCCTGTGTCCTTCACTTTCCAATGACAGTCTGGTATTCCAGCTGAGTGATTCAGCTTTCCTTTGCTATGTAAACTACATATATGCCCATCTGCAACTGAACCTTTACTACCTTGACTCAAACATAACATCAACTAATATCAGAGGGGATTTTTTTACTGACCTCAGGATTCTGGATGCTTGAAACTAAAGTGATTTTTAAATTCTATTCCTAGAGAGTAATATGATTCTTAAATACAAATAACATCACATAAAAGTACTTTTTTTTTACTTCACTTTACCTACACAACAACATTGGACAATCTGACTGATGGCCTTTATTTATGAGAGATTTCAAATGTTTAGCACCATTAACAAGTTAGCTACAGGCCAGTAGCTAATTTTATAAAGCGGTATTCTTATTTCATGCCATTCTACTTCCATTTTTTACCTGTAGACAATTATTTCCAGCCATGATGATATAGGACAGCATGTATTGTTATTATTTTGATTCGAACCTATACAACATTTAAAGTCTCCATATTACACACCATGTTCGATTTGACATTTTTAAGATTATAATCCTGGTCAAATTAAAAATAAGATGACACATTGCTAATAGACATTTATTGGTTACAAATATCGCATTTCTGTGCAACCCAGTATGAGTACTGTAGATCATAGGAATAAGTTTAAATGGTTAGTTGTTATGACTTCACTTGTGAGTGAGAGCTAGTATAAGGTAAATGGGTCAGATATAAACTAACTAGTAACCTGACTTCCTGATTCCTGGGATCTAAATATGATGCCACACCAAGGCCTGCTTATACCAAGATTAAACAGACAACTAACCATTTATTTGAACTAAAACAAGTCTACATTTAAAGTGACCTATTAATTGAAGAAACTACAGCATCAAAACAGATACTCCATAGATGAGCTGATGATTTTTTTTTTTACCATGTTTATACAAATTTTATACCGCTTATATTTATTCATTTAAAGATATTTTATGACTAAAGCAGAGGTGTGATTACCCAGCCAAAGCTTGGCACATTTCTAGCATGGTTACCCAGTGAAATATTTTATTGATCCATACGTGAGAAATAAACCTTCAAACCAAGGATATTTAATTTACAAACCAATGAACCAGCGACACGAACTACACAAGCTGACCATCACTGACCCTGTTAAAGCTTCTTTTGTTTTTAGCCATCATGATCTGTGTACATTCTGTTCCTTTACTTTCATTAAAATGACTCGCCTGTGCTACCGACAGCTTCTCAGCAAGGTTAAGTGATTGGTTTGGAAAAAAAAATCAATGACTCTGTATTCCTTTTATGTGAACACCATTCCCATTCATTTTTGTTGAAACAGAGCAGCATCACTCACAGCTTCCTAAACAGCTACGTGTCCATAAAGCAAGGTTGTGACTGTACAAACCAAGGTCGGTTTTTTGATATTTTCAGCAAGTGATTCAGCGTATTGCTAATGTAGATGGACTGGATGAAGTGTGCCACCTCAGGGTCTGTTATAAAACACACTCTAATCCCAAACAAACTCTGTTTATAAGAATCAAAATAGGGTTAATACTTTTATTCCTGTCAGTCTTGCAATTATTTGGCACTTCACACTCCCCAAACAGGTGGCTTTTTAAGGCATCAGAGTGTCCTCATAATTTGGTTTTGCAGAATCAGATACAACACTAGCATTAGTAAAAGCTGTGTTCTTCCTTTAAAGCTTCACGCTTTTCTTTTATTAGTAAGCCATCATTATGGTGATCCCGCACCAGTGTTCTACTTCACTGGTCTCACACAGGATGGATGAGAACAAAGATCAAACTGCTTTAAAACATAGAAATAGGATTCAAATACGTTGTTACTGTTTATGTGGCTTAATTTGCAAAGAGCTCATAAAGTAAAACCAGGGAATTGATTATTTATCCAAATCACATGACCAAACACTGCAGTGGCCACTGGTTCTCCATACTCCGGTCACACCTAAAGCTTATACTTAAATTTAATGGACCAAGACCAAAGGGAATGGGCAGAAAATGTGGGAAAACTGAAAATGCCATTAATTGTTTTGTTAGCAGGAAAAAAGAAGTGAGCATACCCTTCAGCAAGGACTCTCTCAATGAAAGTTTGCAGGTTCTATTGTTTTGATCAAATATGATCCAGCTTAAACAAAGTGTTTTTTAAATTGATGGAGGATAGCTTCTTTGTCATTTATTTCATCTGAAACAATGAGGGACATTTGAGGTCACATGTGCATCTGACAATGATTTTACTGATTTCCAAAACTTTAAAGTTTTTTTTAAGCTTTTGCCAGTTGAGTGAAAATAAAACACAGATTTGGATTTTGTAACCATCAAAGTACGCTTGTTTAATACAGTTTCAAATGCAGTACAACGAGCAGAAGAGTTGGAGCATCTAGCTCACATTTATTTCACAAACAGATTAGGACTAATTAGAACCATGAGTTAACCTTACTACTGATCCTAAACATTTTGACTGGTTTATGCTTATTTACTATGGAAAAAAAAAAAATCATGTTCTGTATCAGTAACAGCATCGTTAACGTGATTGGTAATTGCGTTACGTTACTTTCACTCAAATCTGCAACTCAATCAATCAAAGGGACTTTCCATAGGTCTGCTGTGGGGCGAGATTTTTGAGATAGGTAATGCTGACTGCCTGAGGAGCTGCATCGTGGGCGTGTGTTTAGCAAACAGACTGAGAAGAGAGGAACGGAGCCACTGATTCGATGACAACGCTACTAAAAAAAAAGCGCTTGCTGAAGTTAAAGGATACATTTTCCTGTGATTTGCTCATTATGTGCAAAGAAAATACTTTATATATGTCAGTTAGAAAGGAAGAAACGCCTCACATCATCTCACCATCATCAATGTTCTTAATACACTTTTCATACTGGGAACATACAGTCTTGTAATACCTGTTTAATTCTGTAGCAAACTATTTCATTTCAGTTAAATTGCTCCCAAAGCCTATTTTATAGCCACTTAAAGGAATAGTACACCCAAAACATGATTAGCCTTCATTTTCTACTCACCCCCATGCTGAACAACACTCTGGAGTACTTTTTTGATATCTCAAATGCATCTGGAGATCTGGGAGGCTTCTTGCTGTCTGCTGACATTCAAATAATGGAGGTCTATGGTGCCCGAGGCAGAAAGGTCCATAAAAGTCCACAAAAAACGTGTCAATATTCCTCCATACTGCTCGTCCAATGTATTCCAAGTGTCCCGAGTGGGTAGCATCCAGAATTTACTCGAAACGAAGTCATTTAGAATATTTTTAGAGCATAAACAGTAGTGCATAGGATTTCCTGAAAGCGCGCGCCTGCGCGTTCACGACGCTACGGAAGCCGGCAGACCAAACCAGATGAAAGTGCGCATTTAGCGTCTGTTCTGCCGATAATGCAAGCGTAGAAGAAGAAATGCGCTGTTTACCTGTGCAAAGAAAGAAACAACGAAAGAAAAATGTCTGAGGACTTCAGTGTTGAGGAAGAGCATGAGTTCTTTGCCGAGCTGAATGCGCACTTTCATCTGGTTTGGTCTGAACGCGCTTTTAGGAAATCCTATACACTACTGTTTATGCTCTAAAAACATTCTAAACGACTTCGTTTCGAGTAAATTCTGGATGCTACCCACTCAGGACACTTGGAATACATTGGACGAGCAGTATTGAGGAATATTGACACGTTTTTTGTGGACTTTTATGGACCTTTCTGTCTCGGGCGCCATAGACCTCCATTATTTGAATGTCAGCAGACAGCAAGAAGCCTCCCAGATCTCCAGATGCATTTGAGATATCAAAAAAGTACTCCAGAGTGTTGTTCAGCATGGGGGTGAGTAGAAAATGAAGGCTAATCATGTTTTGGGTGTACTATTCCTTTAAGGGCTGTCAGTGTGCAAAAATATAGAGTTCCAAAATATCTAATTTGCTTTATGTTATTATAAACAAAAACATTATTACATCTACATTTTATGTTGCAGCTCACTTCTCCCACCGAACACACCCAAATTTATTTTCAGATATGTTGTCCTTTTAGGTAATTATCTATTCCATTACTTAAAAATCAGGCCTCTGTACTTAAAGTTCTGATAACAGGAAAGTTACACAAATTATTCAATATTTTAGATTATGAAAGGTAACTGCATGGTTACTTTTCCTAAGAACTACAGTAGTTACCTTGAGTTTGCAGTAACTGAGATGCTAACTAAGATTATTTTTTGGATTAATAACTCAAAGCTATAATGAGTTACTTTTTAAAGTAGCATTCCCATACTAACTGGAACACACCACTTATGTTGGACACCACAAGCTCCGATTATTTTTTTTTCTGTCACACAGACTGTGTAGAGGCTCCCACTACCCACAGGGTGACCAGATGTTCCGATTTGTGCAGGACTGTGCTGCATCTTTTTTCACTTCTGTCCCAGTGTCCCACAAATTGAAACAATATCCTCCATTGGTTAAGATTATGAAAAGTAATAAAATAAAAATGCAATTAAACAGATGGTTTCTTTAAATGCAATAAAAGCAGAGCTGTCAGAACCGTTCTATATTTAACATTTAAATGTTAAGTCCCATTTTTTAGTTAACAAGGACTACAAACTGTCCTTTATTTTCATAAACATCTAAGACAATGTCACACTCACATTGACAATACAGGTTAAAATTATTAACAAAATAAGGCGAAGGACTTATTCAGCTCCATATATCCTGCTATAGCGGTTGCCTAGAGATTGACAACATGCCCCTATGCTGTTAGCCGAATTATATCTGATTACGTCTGAGTTAAATAATTTCCTCAGAAGAAAACACTTAAAAAATTGCAATTTACAAACTAAGTTGTTAGTATTACTGCCGGTTGGTAGATCATACAGTGACTCATTAAGTAAGTTAATTGCACCATAACCAAGGGGTGAAATACGCTATGTAAATACATGGTCCCACAGAAAATGCCAAAGTTCCTATAAACTCAAAAATTAGACTAACAAACAGAAAAGTAAGATTAACACACAAAAAACAAAAAAGATATACAGAGATTGGTCCAAAGGAGAAAAGCTGCAATCAAAGAAAGAAGAAAGCAGCTAACTGTAAACATGCAACAAAGACAAAACTTGCTGTAAATACATAAATGATGCTAACATCCAGACACACAAAATACATGCAAATGGAAAATGCTGCAAACAGCGAAAACAACTGCAATTTAAGAAAAGTTCCAATGTAGCACTAAAGTGCTCCAGACCAAGAGGGGGAGGCAATTATCATCTTATATAGGACCAGACTTGAGCAAAAGCAGAAACGGGATGCTAAGAGAGAAGAAATGTTTAAAAATCGGACAGTTGTGTGCTAATTACATTTTTGCTCGTATAATTTTTGAGTGTGCTACCCTATTTTTTATTCCGAAGGACCTTTTGAAGTTTATTTAAAATCATGCATTTACACTATAGCCCAATCCCAAAGTGGCCCCTAAACACTAACCCTCCATTTACACGTTCCCACGGAGGGTCCGCCACATTAAGTGACATGTCAAACCACACAGTAGGGCCAGTGGAATGTTCAGCCCTTAAATAGAGAGTCGGCATCAGTTGCAGGCTCGCTGGAATTCGGCAGCTGGTGTAACAGCAGTCTGGTGGTGGAGGAAACACGTTCCGCCATATGTAGACAGAAAATCACAAGTTAGTATATGAAAAATGGAAGCCATGTTCAATGGAAGTTCCTCTTTGAAATAGTTATATTTGACTGTATATTTTTGTTTTAAGAAAGTACCAAATGTTAATTGTAATGTTAAACCGTGCCACAAAGCAACAGCCACGCACATGGAGCGTCAATGTGTTGCCTTAGCAAGACTGCTTTCCTTTTCCATTGGAGGGAAGAGGCCGTCCCATTCTCATTTATACCCCCGCCTTCAATCAAGGCGTCTTTCAACGCTGTGAGTGAGACTTCATGGGGAGTGACACTTGATAGTTAAGAGTTAGTAGTTAGGGGGTGGTTTGGAAGTTAGGGGGTGGTTTGGAATTCAGCCTGTGTGTTCAGCCCTCAGCTACTGTAAAATTCTGTGAATACTGGTCTTCACTATGTTTTTCCTCATCCTTTAGTAAAAATGGATACACTGAAATACAGTTTATGTATTCTACTTTAACATTATCCAGTTTGCAGTGATGTTATACAATAATTTCTTTATTGCTAATGAAGATTTTTGAGGTTTATGTGTGACAAATGGCTATCTTTATCTTTTTATTGTCTTCTTACAGAGCTCATTAATGTTATATTAGGCTGTGATTAACCTACTTCTTTGTTCAATATTTTGAGTCAACCAGGTGTTTTGAAGGTACTTCTGGCTGATAAGAAGTCAATCTAGCTATAAACATTAACATTTATGGTAAATTTAGATTTGCTCTGCTTTCTACCAAATCTATATATCTTCTACATGGTTCACCCAATTTCTTTCCTGATGCTGCTGACAGTTCAAGCTGACAGCACACAATAAATGACATGTTTGGAAATTGAATAAATTTGATAATTTATAATGATATTATAATTTCACACATGCAATAAATATGGTGCCATTCCTTGAGTGCCACTACTAGGTGGCTTCTGTCCTGACAAACACATGCTGCTTAATATAGCCACACGCACGTAGTTAAGTACGTCAGCGGTTTTACCACGGTTAACATTTCTCTTAGTCTGCAGCCGGCACATGTAAGCTGTCCATTGGCATTTGACACACTGACTGCTGGTGAGGAGACAGAAACAGACAAAAACAAAAACAGCCCAAACTGAGCCAGAAAACAGAGCTTTTATTAGCATGAGTGTATAAATGGAGACGTCCTAATCCTTGTTGGATTTCTCTCCAGCCTGCAAACCCGCCTCATTTTCCTCCCCTCATCTTCCTCTTCACTCTTTCCATGGAGTCTCACTCCCTGAGTCCCATCTTGTTTCTCACCTCATCGTCATCTTCTTGCCTCCATCTGTCACACACACATATGCTTTGTGCGCTCTCATACACACATTTGAAATATGTTAGCTCTTTCTTTCTACAATTCCTTTCTCCCACACCTCCACCTCCTGCAGCCCTCCCCTCATCATGTCCGACTGCACTTCTGGATGGTAAGCAACTGAGACGCAACTCTGAGCGACAGCCTGCAACAGAAGATTTGGTTGAGCAGGAAGCGTTTTACCCTCCTGTTTCTTTCTTGAGTTTTTTTCTCTTCCAACACCATCCCCCCAGGCATCGGCTCATGCACAGTAGCCAACGCCAGTCTATGTTTGATTCCCACCATAATGCATTGTGATGGCTGTGTCAAAGCTCAGTCTGATCTCAGAGGAGTTCTCTTCATGCAACAAGCTGTGTTCGATTGAGCTGCATCACCGGGGATCTGTTTTCTCCATTGGTTTATTCTCTTTGTCTAAAAAGCTAATTCTCTTACTAGTTATTAAGATTTTACATTTATGTCTTTGTTGTCCCTGACACCTTGTAGCTGCCTTTGAACCGCATGCACTGTGTTTATTTGTAGTTTTTAAGAGACTCTTTAACATATAATATAATGGGAACTTTTTCACATTTGGCTTCCATAAGCAGCAGTGTTGTCTTGATCCCAAATATCTATTTTGTTTCTCTTAGTTTATTCCCTTAGAGGACAATGAATTTGTCTTAAACAATAAAGCAAAGATACAGAATTTTATTTTTAAATAAAGTCGTTATCAAGTCCGAAAATATAATAAACATACTAAGAGTTCTCAAAAACTGGGGTTTTCTAATTTGTTTTCTAGGATTAAAAAAAAAATAATTATCCCCTTGTCAAGTCTGCTTAATAAAAAGGGGAAAAAGCATGCATTATTTTGTTAACAAATGTTTTGTTGTGGGAAATTTTGTGTATATATAGTTTTACTTAGTTGAAGAAATTTGCTGATCCTCATGTGAACTGGCCCCCTTCAGCTCAGCTGCAGGGAAGTAAAATTTACTACCTTGGGATGCCAGAGGTCTGGCTGGCCCCTCGTATCAGTTCACTTTGTTTTCGCACTTGTTTTCCACCTGTGATCTGTGTCTGTGCTCCAACCTTTTAAAAGGTCTGTTAATCCAACCAATCAAAAATTGGTTAAAAAACATTGAAAAGGAGAAATGAACAAAGTCCACATGATGTCTACATTTGTTGAAAAATAAAAGGGGAAAATCCGTCATTTTTAGATTGCTGAATAGAAGTTTGAGACCCAAATTACAATATCTTTACAACATCTATTATTGGACTAAAGTGGGACAAAATCAGTCGGACCAAACACAGCCCAAATTACAACAACTATGTCTGGTCTAAATAAAGAACATGACGGACCGACCAGATTTAGAAAAACAAACAACGTCTAAATGATGTCTGGTGTTTGGGTAGTAGGCTCTGGGCACATTTCGCTGATGTTGTAGCTGAATGCTAGACTACTTATAAAGAGAAGATCAATCTTGTCTAGTTTATTCAAAGGCAGTTCACTGCCCAGAGCCTACAGTTACAGTAGACCTTACGCTTCACAGCATTTTAAAACATGGGAGAAAAAATTGCCTTTAGTTAGTTAATTAAGATTAAGCTCTTCTTTAAATGCAAAATCTTAGAAGCAACATGATTTGGTTTCCAGTTATTTAAAAATCAGACCTGGGTCCAACTATTTATTTGCACTCTTCCAAATTGAGTCAGCATTTTCACAGAACTATACACAGTCCAAAAGAAATCTGAAAACTGTATTTCAATTAAGTAAACATCCAAATCCTTTCTAATTTTTTGCACCTAGAATAAGCGCCATATGTTTAACAAATGTCAAAAATGAAAATGTTCTGATTACTTTATTTCATTTCATATTCTATTCCTTGAAATATAATTTACAATTAAAAATTCCTGGAAAAAGCAACTTTTTAAAGAGGTAAGTCTTTACTAAAAATATCCTTAAAATAGCCTTTTACAACCAAAACATAGTTTGATGAGCAGGCTCTCACCAGTAGTTCAATGCATCTACAGTATAAACCTGTAGCCTATTTTCACTCAATGTATTTTCAGGTCAGAAGTTTCAGCGCTAAACGGCAGATGTGACATCAAGCGCCTACATGTTAAATAAGGCAACCTAGCAAACTATCAAAGATGGGTTTTGTGGATACTGAGAAGTTATCAACTCAACTCAGACACCAATGGCAACGCCAGGTAAGGTGAAAAAGTAAAAAAAAAAATCTTGTCAAGAACGAGTGCAAACTATGAGAACGAGCAGAAGAGTAGAAAACTCTACAAATCCTCTTAAGTTTTATTGCATATTTTTATTTTTACCAACAAAAAAAAAAAACAAGTATAGAAGTGTTACAGAAACAATTTTGTTATTTATTTCTTTATTACTTTTAGAATTTAGGGGGACACCCTCCTGTTTTCCTCGGTTGCTACCATGGTGTGACACACAGGCCTTTTTTATTTCTTTCTTATTTGTTGTTGCTGTCACAACATATCCCATGATGCTTTGTGATTAGAGCTCTGACAAGCAATGGGATAAATCTGTGACCACGGATAATCACTACTTTTCAAATTGCATTGTGGGAAATTTAGAGTCCACTACTTTTTCATCCACTAGATGTTTGAACGGTCATTTAATCATTGCCCTGCATAGTGTTTAGGGTGGACATTCAGACACAGCCCAAGTTCGATTCAGAATGGGAGAGGGAATGGAACATCCCCTTTAAGTATATCAAATGTGTGTCTAACTTGGAACTGTGATCAGCAAAACTCGATAAGGGCACTAGTTTACTGTGCCAAGAAACAACTGAGGACATAAAAAGTGCAACAAAGATGGGCTTTTGGGGTTAACAAGTCTCCAAGCAATCCTTCATTTGCAAAATATTGAACCCTTCATCTCTTATCAAGGGTGCCAGAAATGTTGGAAGGGGCTTTAAAACAATAAATGTTGCATAAAACTGAGATACTGTAGTCGGTAGTGTCTGAAACATTTCTTTTAGGTGCACAGTCATGATGCAGTGCTGTATGATGAAGATATAAAAGCTGGAGCCGTGCTGCTGACACATAGTGGGACTGAAAAATGACTGTTGGCCCGTGGGTTGAAAAGTTCTTACCTAATCTTCACAAACGAATGGTGTAGTTGATGCCTGAATATGTGTATGTGACACTGACAGATAGAAGCAGAGGAAATATCTCCTTCTGCAGGTGTTAAATGAGTAATATCTGTCACGGCAGCCTGGCAATGCTTCGTAGCTCCACTTTGTTATAGGTTTGTCACCTTGTTTGGCTAGCACAGATGTACCCGTGTGCTGTGGAGCTCTGTTTTTGCAGTTTCCACTGATTGATGGAACTGTTGTCGCAACTGTGACACACCTAAACCCAGAGATTTGAAGGAGTCGAAGAAGCAGGAAAGGAAGGGAAGATGAGGATAAAAATTCTTTAGGATTAATAATTTTGCAAATAACCCCCCTAAAAAGCACCAATTATTATTTTGAATGCATCAATTTTTTCAAAAAAATCTATTCAGCTAATTAAAATAGTTACTTAAATGACAAGATTTAACTTTCAATTCAATTGCGAACAGATGAAAACACTTTTAAAAAATGTGGATCTAGTGAAGAATTGAGATAGAAATACAGAACTATAAATTATCTACAAGTTTAAACTGATTATGTTAGCGATAAAAATGTCTTACCAGAGCCATTAAATGTAAAAAAAAAAAAAAAAAAAAAAAAAAAAAAAAAAAAAGAGTAAAGATATCATTTATTTTAAAATAAATCCTAACATATTGAATGAATTGTGACAATATCATTGAGAGCAGCAATCAAATGAATAATCTAATGGGTTTTGTTGAGAGCTTTGGAGCAATGAATATTGCGTTGCATTTTTTCACATTATGACCACATATCTATCCACTGTAGTGTTAATGGTTTATAAGGAATTTAAACCTCTACCACAGTTTCAAGTCTCTTGCAGTCTTTAACAGGTTTTCTTTAAGGGCTGTCCTTCATTTATCTCAACCCATCAACTCTAACCAGCGACCCTGTCCCTGCTGATAAATGCATCCCTACAGCACAATGCATTTAAAGTCAAAGTGTGCAACGCCGAAATCATGTTGTGCCAAAAACAGTGAAATGAAAATAAGTTTTTCTTTTAATTGCAATATTATTCAGTTGTTAAGAAAACTAGATTAAATAATTTGCTATTTATTGATTGTAATGTGTTTTACATCTAACAGCTGTGTACAGATATCATGTGATTTGAAAAGCTTGCTTTATTTTTCCTAATTATAACAGGAAAATTCAGTTTATTAGAAATATTGAATATGAGCAACACATATATAAATAAGTGGATTGATTACGTTTTTCTTTAAAACTAGAATATGGAAATTTTGACATAGAATTTTGACCTGCCTGACAGTGTTCTACGTCTACAGAATGACTATTTTCTTATTGAACTCTATGCAAATGTCAAAATGTTTCTGCTCATTTGCACAATGCTTGGCTGTCACAGGTCATTGTGTCAATGCTGGTTTGGTTCAATAGTTACCTTTCAGCTATACATGGAAACCTTTTTCCTCTATATTGGATCTTAACAGTGTCAAAAATCCTTCCCTCCTAAATTACCAGCGCTCCTAGTGACCCAATTTTAAAGACTGCTAGTTGCATTTTATCTAATTTTGGGGTTTCCAATCAAATGGGACTGAATATGTATGTGCAAACAATGTTTTGTTTTTTTTATAGAAAAAAAGAAGTAAAATAATTTATTATTTTATCCTTTATCTATTTCCAACTAAATCCCAACTAAATACACTGAGGTTTAGACTAAATTGTGAAACATTTCATTCAGTATCTATATTTTTTTTCAAAACATCACTGGTTTTCCCATCATCAGTTCATTAATTAGTAGTGTAGCGAAAAATATGCATTTATTCAAGGCTTGACCTGATGTAAAATGGAGGTTAAATTTACATTTGTCTGCAGCTCTTAGAGGAACCCTGTCTGTTCTGTTCTTCTCCAGATTTATCCGAGACAAATTTCTGTAGGAAGGCGGAATAACCTAAATGACTCAGTCTTCATGTTTGATTCCAACTTGTAGGTTTCTGTGGGAATCTATCTGGTAGTATTAATAACCAAGATCTCAGGCAGACTCATTCAGACATGCATCTTACTACTGCTGCCTCACCACATGTAAACAATGAATCACAAAGCATTTCCCTGAGACTCTCCATGCTACCAATTTGATCCGGCAGAACCGCGGCGGCCCTTTTGCATGTCTCTTCTGCTGGTCAGTGATACCGAAACCAACCCTACAATTAGTCACTTGTTAAATTTGACAGGTCATTTTTTCCCCCTGTATGTCCTTCTCTACCTGTCAGTCTCTGCTGTCTCTCCCTGCTTCGTTCGTTGTCATGCGGATGTGAAGAGACACTGAAAGCGGGCTGCTGGTCGGTGCTCTGTGAACCCCTTGGCCATCACACGGCACATCGGCTGTCATAACAGACCTGACTCCCCCTCCGAGGATCACGCATGGTTGAGTGTGATTAGGTTAAACACGCTTTCCAACGCTGACTTGATGCAATGTGGCATCGTGCGTGTGTATTGGTGTGTGTGTACGTGCTGCACCTAGCGGAAAGAATATGAGTCATTCAAGTGTGCCATCATTTTTACATGCACTCCTAATGTGCGCCATGAAGACTTTTTGTTCTCGGAAGGTGTGTGCTCCTCTCTCTGCAGTCTCATTTATCTGTGTGTGAGTGTTTATGTGTGTCCCAGACCCCCACACCTCCCACTGCTTTCTAAGAGCTCCAGCTCTTTGTTATGACGAGGTATTTAATCAGATACGTTACAGCATTGTTTTGCTTTCCTCGGACGCACACAGCTGGCTCAGACACTGCGTCCTTAGTGATAACCGCTGTCCATGGGAGCAAATTTCAGAGAACGAGAGCATTTTATCAAGGCTTATCCGCCCTTTATTTGCATAGTCATGCTAATATGAATCAGTCATATTAAATATATATCTCACATATTAATCCTCCACAGACCTTGTTTTTTTTTTTTTTGGTCTAAGTGTTTTGCAGCTAAAGCAGAGTAAAATTATGTGTGGTTAGGCTTTATTTACATCCCACTTCAACAGAAATGAATAGAAAATGATATCGTTTTACAAAAAAAAATATGATTTTAAATATAGTTTGAAGAAATTTTGAGGTATATCTCTACCAGCTTTATCCCTATAGACAAGTGTGTGTCCATATATAGGGTCACCAGATGCTAGCGGGCCACTGACTTGACCGGACTGGGCATTTGAACTGAGCTGATGGCTGAAATACCAGTCCCGGTCTGGAGCGACCAAACCCGACGGTATGCTTCTTCCCGCACGGTAAGGCAAAAATATACAAAGGCTTGAAATCGAATAAAAATGAGTGTGCCTCATCAGGCTAAAGTAGTAGAACAATTTGACATAGATTTGGAGTCAGTGGGTCACATGACCTGGAAGCTATTGAAGAAATATCAATTATTTTTGTAATAAAAAATGAGTGTGCCTCATCAGGCTAATGTAGTAAAACAAATTCACAAAGAATTTGAGTCAGTGGGTCACATGACCTGGAAGCTATTGAAGAAATATAATTTTTTTATTATTATAAAAAAATCTTTAAAAATGAAAAAAGGCTTAAAATGGAATAAAAATGAGTGTGCCTCATCAGGCTAATGTAGTAAAACTCTTTCACAAAGAATTTGAGTCAGTAGGTCATATGACCTGAAAGTTATTGAAGAAAAGTCCCAACTTTTGTCTTTAAATCTTAAAAATTTATAATAGCTTAAAATTGCATAAAGGCAACTGTGCTTTACATAAGTTATCTATTGGCATGATTTTACATTAGTTTCATCTTAGCTGGTCATATAAATAAAGGAATTTAATGATTTTGTTTCTCAACAGTGCTTGGTTCGAAGATTTGTTGACGGTCCCTAACTGCACCACTGTTTGTGGGAGGAGGGAGGAACTGAGAGACGCTGGCCGACATCAGAGTTCGTCAGTCGGATCAACTGTTTGCTAGATCCAGCTGTTCAACTTCAAACCAACTTCACAGCGGTGCTGATGGCTTGGTTCTGTTGACCAAAATCCCAGACGATTTTTTTAGGTATGAAAAGTAGAACATGTCCGGAGAAAAGAGGACGTCTGGTCACCCTATATGGTTCACATAGATTGAAAAGTTTGATATTTTTTCTTTACAAAGTGCTGAATTTGTTTTGGTTGGTTGTTAGTATGGACACACTTTAACATTTTAGATGATGTACTGCTTAACCTCTTCTTCCCTGATCTGGCTTCATTTGTGGGTCTTCATGATGCTGTTTGTCTACTTATGTTCTTTATGAGCTAAACCTATGATGCTTTCGTAGAACCACTGGATGTACACTTCTATTTCAGAACACACAATATTACTATTGCTGTATTTGGTGACTTCTGAAAGAAATCGGTTGCACAGATTTTTTTTTTGCGTGCATCAAACTAAAGGAGGCTAAACAAGAATGCCTGACTCATATTTTTTTTTAAGGCTTTTGTGATATGAAGGCTCTTAAAAGGCACAGTATAATCTTGAAAAACTGTAAGATTAGGCCATTATAGTTTGTTGATTAGGTTAACTTGTTTTCTTTGGTTAACAGTAAACACAGCGGAGCACATGTTAAGACCTCGAGCAGAGAAATTGATTGCTGAGGCAACACATGGACGAAGCAGTCTGGATAAAAAACAAACAAAAAACAAACAAAACAATACTCAATGTCATATAAAGGACCCGTATTTAAATGTTTGGAGCGTGATGCAATATTTTGCATGTTTGTTTTGTTTCAAGGTGCCAGAATTTACTGTAATCTTTTGAAATATTTCATTGCATAAAATGTCTCATTGCTGGCATTATAAAATGCTTCTTAGCTAGGCATTTGACAGCTTACAGTTTATTGAGCCTCTCAGCACTGAGTGATTCAGTCATAGATGAAACTCTTTGGTCTTTAGCAGTTTTTAAAACCTGCATGATGCCACATATATGCAAGTGGTAAATTTTTCTCAGGTCCCACAAAAAAGAAACTAAAATATATTTTTTTCTTTAAAAAGGTGATTTTCCACAGCATACTTGGCATATAGTTGATACAAGCTAAAATTTTCCTGTGAAAATTTTGATTTATGGTTTAAGATGACCTTAAAGCTAATCTTGAAGCTTCTCTATGTAAAAACAAAGATTAGAGAAATGTACCCAAACAGAGCACAACAGTATTCTTCAAATATTCCACTTTTTTTTTTTTGTCAAACCCAGAACAAAGGCAACAGACTGAAAAAAATTCCATCTTTGGGATTTGTGTGTTTCGACACACATCTGCAAAGGTAATTTTATTCTCTTTACCTCCTCAGAGGTAGATCTAAGAAAACTATCATCGTTATAGTTGGTGGGGCATAGCTGTATATATCCTATAGAGCTTTGTTCCACCAGCAGCACAGTAACTAAAGATGGAGGGTGTACACATTTTCTTTTAATGCCTTTAATTAATCACAAATAGAACATTTAATATGTTTTTAATCTAAGAAAATATATATTAAAAAACTGTCTTATTTGTTAACAGTTAGTCCACTTTGAACCCTGCTCCCGTCAGTGCTAGGAGTGGCGCTTTCCCTTCTAAAAACTGATGCTAATCGCGTTCAATTAATTGATCAGTTAATAATTAATTAACCGATCCCATGCTACTCTTTTGTATTCCATGTAAGCTAGAGGAACCAGATTTTCCCTGAATGAGTAATCCCAAGGGATAAATAAAGTTGAATCTAAGTCTACTGATGTAACATTGATGTGTCTGTCAGTCTTTTTCCATAAATGTAGAATGTACTCTTAAGATGTTATTGCAATAAATCACACCTCAAATATTAAACTGTGTTGTTAGTTAATTAAATTCCTGATCCAAGTTTTACATTTGACAGTTCAGCAGAGCTCTGCTGAATGGCTGGTCTGGCTGCCTGGCAAGCTAAGCTAACATAGCAATAGCAGTTCCTAGTTACTGCATCTATCTATGAACAGTGTTGGGCACGTTACTTTGAAAAAGTAATTAGTTATAGTTACTAGTTACTTCTCCCAAAAAGTAACTGAGTTAGTAACTGAGTTACTCCACAATAAAAGTAAGTAGCTACTAGTGAAAGTAACTATTGCGTTACTTTTGCGAGTGTATGAAATTAATAACTGGGGATGTCTAATTCTGAAATCCTGTGTTTGGGTTGTTATAGATACTGCAACATGTAGTTCCATCCATCCATCCATCCATCCATCCATCCATCCATCCATCCATCCATCCATCCATCCATCCATCCATCCATCCATCCATCCATCCATCCATCCATCCATCCATATTTCTCTCTTTCTCCATATAGGCTTATGAACGTTCATGCTCTCCGTAATTCAGCTGTGGTGCGAGCACAGGGCGGCTGTTACGCGCCTTTAGCGAGCATGCACGTTTCCTGTCGCTTGTGCGGTGAATCGTGCCGCCGCGCTGTGCGGAGATGCAGGGGAAAACGTATCTGATGGAGAAACGCAGCTCGACGTAACTGCAGTATTTCCATCTGGAAAGCGCTGTTTTGCCGCTGGAGTCATCCTCACTATCCATCTTCCCCTCTCTCATGACGCGTGGACGAGTCCTATCATGAAAAAAGGTTAATTGTGCGACCTGAGTAATGTGCAGTAACGGGGTGTCGGCAATTGTAACTGCGTTATAGTGACAGTAAGAGTAATCATTTTGATTACTTGTTACTAAAAAAACGCTGTTACTTTCAACGCCGTTACTCAGATCACTGTCTATGAAAGAGTAAAACAGAGTGTTATAATAAATCTAGACAGTAATGGAAGTAATGAGTTGAACCAGTTATGCATACTTAGAATCACCGTGCACTTGCCTGCATTTTTTTCTTAGGCTGATTTATGGTGTAATGGGATCAGCAGGGGGATGAATTCCCAGAAATGAACTTAACTCTGGTAAAACAAGTCTTGCGTCTTTAAATCCGATGGCTTTCAGTGGATAGGGGGATCTTGTGAACAGACGGGAAAATTCAGGTAAGATAAAGTCATTATTGATAGTGAAATGAGTCCTGCACTGACATGGGATGAAAGGCCCCTCAGCGAATGCACTGGCTGGAATCATTCATAGAATAGAACCTCTTGCTGTAATACATATTTTCTGTCTCCCTTCCCATGCTGGCGGTCAGCCCCAGTGCTACTTTTAACCTATTGCATTAATCAGGAAGTCATTGAGAATTATCCCTTAGAGGGCTTACACCTCATTATAACAAGCTCAAATACAGCTGGATCCCTCTTAGTCCATCCATAACAGTTATACTATCAGCGCCTGCAGCAGTCAGAGCTAATCCTTCTCATTGAATGTATAACCACATGCTGCTCCTCGTCACAACTCTAACACTGACTCAAATACTGGCACATAATAAAAAATAAATGCATTTTCTTTTTAATGTGGTTCATAACTGGTTTGCTACTATCTCTTTCTTGCACAACGAAAGACCCATCACTTCTAAATTTTGATTTTCAGCATAAAGGAACTTGTCTAGGGCACGTCCCTGTATCTCCATTCCACACTAACCCTAACCTCTGTCCTCCATCCCCCTTGCCTCTCCACAGTTTATTGCATCTAGCCTGTATGTTGATTAAAACTGCAATGAAAGAAACCCATTGCTTTGGAGCCAAATGCTTCTTGTATATTCGTGTGGCTGTGAGTGTCTTAGATGACTGAGCAAGAGGGGGGCTAATAAATTATCCTAGCTGTGATGCATACCTGGCTTTAAAAGGACAAACATACTAGGACAGAGCTGAATGATAACAGTAGCTTTGTGAATCCTAACCCTAACTCAAGAAAATGGAGGTAAAAACCTGATACTGTAAAAACACCTGTCACATAATTTCATATATACTTTAAGATCCGGAGGGGGAATTAGCCATTTCGGGGGCCTTGAGCATCAATACTAATACAATATTTGTCAGTTTGTTTCTTTCTACTGTCAATATAACTTCTCAATAATAATGTTATAAAACAGCCAAGATAACTGTATTTTTCCCACTGTGGAGGAAAATGTATAGATTTTAAACGGGGTTAAAACTGTTAGGATTCCAGTTTGTGAGGGTTGTTTTTTGTGTTTTTCTTCCCTCCACCACCAGATGGTGCCCTGTCCTCGTTGGGCCTCCTTGCGTACCTGCGGCTCATTGGGTCATTACCAGAGGAGTATTTGAGCAGCAGGCTGTCACTACCTCGACATCAGAGTGTTTGCCAGTATAGGGTACTCTAGCAATACTGTGATTAGTAGAGTCTAACCTTAGTCTAGTCTCTCTGAGTCAAAGCTTGTTTTCTCTTTGTTCTTTGGCAGGGAGCCTTCCTGAAACACTGGATAAGCCTGGACCTTCTACCCCCCTGGAAGCATTATCTGAGTCACACTGAGCAAGGGGAAACCTCCATATGATCCGTTCAAGTCCACTTCTGGAAAACCAGGTGATAGTCCGCTCCTTTACTCCTCTGGGTCCAACGTTAGTCTGCCTGTCCGCTCTCCAACGAGTTCCTTCTTCTCTGGATTAACCCCCACAAACTGGATCCAAGGAATAACCAAGAGCCCCCGAAAGCGTGAGTGGCTCTCCAGCAAAATACAAGCCTCAGTCTTTTTTTCCCCGCGGTCCCTGAACTGATCATAGTAATCTTCCCTTAGAGTTTCCAGTTTCGGTTCCGGTTCACCAGTCTGCTGAGGTCCAACATTATAACCCAACAGAACATCTGTTTATCTTTGCAAACCTTCAATAAACCATTTAACTTTTACTCTTGGTCTCTGAGTGTTTCTCTGCATGTGGGTCAGATCTTTAAAGCCTATTATGACAAAAACGAGGGAACAAATACATTTTGATCCACTATATTCATCTGATATTGTTCCTTCTCCTCTGTCTTTTCTTTTTGAAGACTGGACATGTTATCATTTGGTGGTCTTGCATGTATAATTTTTCTCATTCCCTCATAGAGACTGGAGAGAGATCTTTTAATCGAGCAAATATGTTTCCATTGCTTATATCCAATAAATGCATTACTCATTTGAATTTTAAACATGTAGTTATTAGGAATACTAAGATTATGATTTGTTTGGTGACTTTTTGAGTACTTGGTGCCCTAGACACAGTATGTGGGCACTAGATATGTTATAGCTAAAATGGCATGGATTAGTTTAGACCAGTTCTAATACTGAGAAAAAAGATTTTCACTCAACATCAAAAGATAAAATATCACCCATTTTTCTGTTGTATATTTCTATGGAAATAAGAGGAGTACCAGCACTTGTATTTTTCCACTTAAAGCAATGATTCATTTCTGTAATCATCCATGTTGAACCAAAATGTTTCAGATGCACACAGAGAAGGAAAATTATTATGCACATGAACACCTTGAATCAAACATTGTTTATGCCTAAGCTCAAACACTCAAACATGCTTTAAGGTGAAATGCGCAAAAATGTGTTACTCTGTAAGAGTTTACCCTCCATATGCACCCAGAAGGTGAGAGACATAAAAGCTACACTTAACTTCTCTTGACATACAAGAAAAGTTATCCGGCCAACAAAGAACAAGATGAAGTTTCACAACATCTCAGCAATACTTATTCCCATTTCTCCCTGTTGTGCTCAAGTTTATAAATCATCTGCTCTTAGTAGCCCCAATGTGAGAGATGCTGATGCTGCTTTCTGTGCATGTTTGTGCAGCAGGGATGTCACGACTGCTTGGAGGGTAACGCCGCAAAGTGGGCTCCGGTGCCCTTCAAATGACTGAGAGAAAATCCATCGTACGGTGCCGGATCGATGAACAAGCCTGCACACAAAGACACACAATGACATGAACAAGCGTCTTCACTCCTAATGTGTAAAAGTATATGTGCTTGTGCCCACTCGGAGGCCCTTTTATATGTTATATAGATGTACTCTGGTGGGGCCATAGTGTATTAGTCTCACTTTATACACAAGAGAGGACAAAGATTTATGTACTTCGTAACACCAGCCAATTTTTGTATTGAAAGCGATGATGTCCCACAGTTTCTATCCTTTTGTGCAGGAAGCCACTGGTATGCCACTACTTTATATGTATGATCTGCCAGCATGACTGTTTAAACCACCACTCAAGCCATTTCAGGTCAGTTTTGCATCTGATAATATGACATTCACACCCACTTAACACCCTGATTGGTGGGAAAAAAGGTTTTTCTCTTGCTTTTTCCGATATGCTTTTATGCCACATGAAATCATCACACAAGAATATATGGCATGAAAAGGAGAGTATAGTGTAAAAATGATTGCAGAAATTAGTCAACAGATGTTGATAGACACAAATCGGTCAGAGGAGACAAAACATTTAAATACTATTTCAAACTCAGTTTTTCTTGTAAGGAATATATGTTTGGAAGTGGCATAGATCCAATAGGGCAGCTGAGGAAACATTACACCACAGCATAATCCAGAAGAAAATAAAAAGATTAAGAAAATAGACCATCTACTGTACTGCAAAGCAACAACCCAACATACAGGTACTATGACTGGATTATACAGACTTTTACTTTTGCTTATCTAATTAAACCATTCCGGTCATAGAAAATAATTTTGAAAATCAACTGTTTCATGCTTTTGTATATATGCTGAATGGAAAACATGACTTTATCTTGATGAGTTAAGAGCCCTTTAGGGTTTAGAATATGTTAAATGTGTGTGTTTGATTTGAAAAACAGCTAAAAGCTGGAATTAAAAAACTATGAAAGTAAAAACCACATCAGAAGAGTACATTATAGATCCACAAACAGTTGGATGTTTGAACCTTTTTCACTTTTTGTCCTCATGCCAAAGTGTTGTTTATGTTTTAATATGAACAATCAAACAGTTGCAGCTTTGCTGTCCAACTCGGTGTTGATTTTCATTCTCATTTTATTTATATAGAAGGTCCATTCTAGCTCTAATCTGCCACTTATTAATAGGCTTATTTGGCATGTTTTCCCCTGTGAGTTGTTTGACTTTCAGCAGTGTGGGAAGAAAATCATCACAGAGCAAGGGTGAAGAGAAAAGACCACTAAACCCAAAGTATTACAGTTTGAGTTAATTGAATGAATTCAAAAATCGAGTTCCTGTTTGTTCTTTTAAATGCATTTGTCTCATGATTTGTCTTTTTCCATTATGTTACATTTACCCCAGAAGTTTAGTTTGGAGTTATTGAGTTTAGAGAGCAAAATAGAGGCAAAAGAAAAAAGACAAATAAGAAAGAGAACTGAAAAAATAATGCATCAGTAAATGCAAGTGACTGATAAAGCTATAAAATAACCCAAGAAGAGAAAAAAGGCATCTAATTAAAGAGCAGGGGAACAATGGAAAATGGAAAGAATAAGAGATAAGTTAGTGAAGATTTGAATCAATAACCAGATGTGTTCTTAGTATATCAGTAAAAAAATAAATAAATAAAAAACAGTTAAAAAAAGAGTGTCATAATCCATAGAATGTTTGGTATGAGAAGAACAGTAAAATAGTCCAACGCAGAATAAAAGTAAATTTTTCTTTTTTACAGACGTCGGAGAAAGTCAAATATTTACATACACATATAAGATTACATTGAATCTTAGATTGAATTAATTGTATTTAAACAGTTTATGGACCTAAGCTAAAGATGACATGGGTTCAACATTCTGGTCATGATCCACCAGATCTTGCCAGACCAATCACAGCGCGGGAGGCAGGACTTTATGATGTGTCACTTTTAGCAACAGAGTAACCCAAAATACAGCCAGTGAACATTTTTTGAAGAGTTTAGGAAAATTAAGAATGTAATTGAGAGCACAGATTGTATCCTCAGATTTTATCAGGTAACTGGGTCAGAAATCTTTCAATGGAGAGTTTCTCCGAAAGCTTACTACAAAAAAAAATTACAAAAACAGAGCTTGGAGTTTGGAGTTTTTGTGTCACATCAGTAGTTATCTGATTGGTTGTCACCTGATGACGTTGATCCTGTTAGTCCCACCTTTGAAATCAAGCTCTACCAGCTCTTTACCAGTTGGACACCCGGTCTGGCTGGCCAGGCTAACAGATCATAGCATGAAAAATGCTTCTAATGCGCCACCCTCTTTATTCTGGAATCAACAGTAGAAAGTTTGAAGTAGATCTGGCATGTTTTGTGAATGTCTACAATTCAATTTAAGGGTTTCTCTTTTCTCTATTTTCTTCCTGTATGTATCATAAAGTATATATATATATATATATATATATATATATATATATATATATATATATATATATATATAGGAAAAAGGGGACCAAATTCTATTAGACTATTGCAAAAAGCCCAGGGATGTAAACACAAACTGTCTGACTCCGGATAAATAGTTCACATTGTTTTTCTTTATTTTAACCAAATATTAGAAAATGCATGACTTTGACAAATTTTGACAAAATACAATTTTTTTAATTTCTTTTTTAAGAATCTCATTCTACTAATTTTGGCATTTAGGAAAAAGCTTAATAACCTTGGTAACTTAAATGATCTGCTATTAAAAATATTGTGTTATGTAATGATGGGCAATAAGTAAATAAAAATCTTAAAACTCATTTGTATTTAAATATTTGGTCTTTGGTAGTGTTTATACTAAATGTATGTACACATTGTATGAGCAAATGAATCTAACACAACAGCCTTTAAATTAAGTCATAATTGGTCAGAAGGAAATCTCAAATTAAGGTCTATAGAAAGACCATATACCGCAGTGATAAGGCTTCAAATTAAACTTAAAAAGTTTGATTTTCTCAGACAATAATTCATAGCCAAGCAGAAATAGGCTAAAAAATCCCAACAATTTGTGCATGTTTTTTACAGACAAACCTTTTCCTTCCATTCACATTTATATCAGTAAATGTTGCTTAGAAAGAGCCTCATGCACACTTTCTTTACCATTGATTTTTTTTTTGCAACTTGTTCTCAGTCTGGAACAGAAATTAAATCTTTATTAGGTGAATACTTTCAAGATTTCCACTTTTGGAAGTACATATTTTTCATTCTTCTTATGAAAAGGAAGATATAGATAATATACTTAAATGCGAATACAGCAGTGTTTTCAGGAAGATTAGTTTTTATATGACCATAGTGACCTTGAATTATTCAAATAATTTGTTTTTAAATTTATTCAGATGCATGTGTTTTTCAAACAAAGAGGATATTTGTCTATTCATGAAAAGAAGAATGTAGAAAAGGCATTAAACGTCACCTCTTTTTCAAATCCAATAATAACAGCTTTTAAAAAAAGGATTAGGATACCAAAAAGGAATTTGTAAAAGACCTGCACCAGATGTTTTACCTTGAATATGAGCTTTAGCAAAGGCTGATGTGTTTCTCAACTAAGTGCATTTTACTTGAGTCTCACACCTATTTGGACTGCAGAGTGAAAATAAAACACACAAACATAAAAAAAACATCTTGCACAAAAAAAACAAATTATAAATGTGAAAAAGCTAGACTTAGTAGTAAAAACTACTTTTAAAATTGCAGAAACCAAACATCCTAAGACAACTGTTTTATTCTTCTTTTAAAATGTCTCCTATCTTTATAATTAAACTGCTGTGCTCAATGGTGTTCATTATGCTATTAAAATCTCAGTCACAATCATGCTTTTTTGTTTGTTTGTAATAGAAAATCTACAAAAAGTAAATAAAATGTGTAATAGTTTGAGTGCTTTAAATGGTTCTACAGTGAATTGCTGTAGGAGGTCTAATATACGGTAATTCACATTTTCACACCAACTGCTTTAATTAATGCCCTGCAGTTGCTCTGACGCAGTTTTTCCATCTGTTCCAATGAACCTCTACAGTGTTGGATCACATGTTCGTATATGAGCTTATACATTATAGCTGTAGGCTTTTTTTAAGCGAACTCCTGTCATCCTGTATAACCCATTGCTTCTCGATGCTAAGTTGTGGCTGCTTGTGGCAGAAAGCTGGGGAAGCAGGCTACTGGTAATCTAAGCTAGTGAAGCAAAGCTTGGTCATCTCTGCACACAGGTGCAGATAACAATTGATATATACAGATATTAGCTTCACCAATTATTGAATCATGACACCTTTGTACACCTTTCTGCTTCATAGGAACACACAGGAGATGTCCAGTTCTACACAAAGGGTCCCAAAATATTAACTAGATCTCTTTTGCTTGTTAATGGGAATACGGGTAGCCTACAAGTTTTTTTTCTTTGCATGGTATCATATAATCTTACCTCAGAATCACACATAATTTAGATGTTTTATTTTTATTTTTTAGTGGGGTTAGCATATGGATCCCTTACCCAGTGACCCATATGCAAGGAAAAGCCTGTGACTAAACTACATGGTTTTATTAAGCAGTCAATAAGGAAATAACCCACATTAATGCTTCCCTAAACAGTCTTTTTCAATGTCTTTCTATCCATCTTTAGTGCATTATTAACAAGCTCAGTGTGATATAATTGGCACTGACCCCATGTGGCACTGTAATAGCATTCAATGGAACTAAGGGATGTGGAGATGTAAACAAAATCCTTCTCTGACACAGATTCTTCAATACTCACACACACATTATGTCCTACTATCCTTACTTGGACTTGCCATTAACTACCGCTCATTTTGCATTCATTTCAATGGCCTAACCCAGACTCACACCCTAACCCTACCCAATATTAAACTATACCTAACCTTAACTTGCTGTAGTGTACACTTTAGTCCTAAACCTAACCGCCAACCCAAGAAAGAAGCATTTCCTCATGGGGATCAGTTGACTGGTCCTAACAAGTGCCCGTAAGTCCCCACAATGTAGCTTATTCCTGGGAATTTGGCCTTACACTGTCCCCACAAGGTACTAAATAGATCTCTGCACACACTAATCTGCACTAATAGCACGTCATTTCACTTAACTACAGTGGTCCGTTTCATGAAGCAGGTTTACCGAAAATTTTAACTTGTCTAAACTTGAAAACAGGGAAACTCTGACTTTTCCGCTGTCTCCTCTTTCCTTACAGCCAATCATAATTTTGTCAAAATTTATATATATATGTGTATATAAATAATTCACTAAGTCAGTTAGACACATTAGGTTTTAAAAACAAACATTGCATGTCCGTCTGACGAGGATCTGATTAAAGAATGCTCAGCACTATTTCAGTTATATTTACAGTCAGGGGCGCCTATATTGGGGGAAAGGTTGGGGCGATTCTAAGGGCCCTTGACTGAGGGGGGCCAAAAGAAGGAGTAAAGATTTCTCCCGATATATTTTTCAAATATAAAAAAAAAGTCCAGCAGTAAAATAAATAATCTTCATGTTTTGCCTCGTTTTTCTGCCATAAAAAGTGAAACAAAGCATGAATACATTGACACCCCTTCCAAATAAGCAATCCACTGGACTTTGTTTCCAAGTTCGATGGAGAAACGTCATTGAAATGTTTAGTAGAATGTTGTCCTTTTGGTTGATGTTGAACGAATATTAAGCATTTTCATCATGCGTTGCACTTCTTGCCTCCATCACTAGTTTTCATTGACTGTTTTTCGATCTAATTATTTTTTCTTTTTAAATTACTTGTTATTTTACTTTTACTTATGTAACAGTGCAACCACGGCATTCACACCTGTTGTAATTTATTCCATACTGCTTGGCTTTTTACTGGTCATTTAATTTTGCTGCTCAGCAGAACACTGATCTCCATCTTCAATGCCATTTCTATAAAATAATACCTTCTGACAAGCAAGGAAAGTCATAGCCTTCCCACTTATATGTAGCCTTATTTGGCATAATTGGGGCAGTAATTATGTAGATTTACATTTTTTCAGGAATGCACGCTCACTTATGCACAGGTGGACTGCAGTAGGTTTATAAAGATCATTTACCACAGTTTACTGAAATTTGGAACGTGATGTGGCGTGTTTGTAAGAGAAAAACTATGAGAAACTTACAACAAGAACACAAAAATGTTTTTGCATGAAGCCCTTTCTTCCTGGGACTAGGGTTAATAATTACACAGTTTGTAATTGGTTTGATTGGATCACTTTAGCAACAGTTAGATTAAGCTTTGGACACTTGCTTCTGCAGCCTACCAGATAAAACCCATGCGCTAAATAACATATTTCTATGGACGTCGTGAGGAAGTCTATATCCCTTGTAGGTGTGTTAACAGCTTTTAGAAAAATCTTAATGTGTTAATGATTTAATGTTTAAGAGTCATTTCAGAAGAGGATGTTGTTATCTTTGTGTGATCACTTCTGGGGTAAAAGAGCCAAGACCCAGGATCCAGCCCATCGAACAGCTCTTTTCGATTATTTTTACATCAGTGGAGCTGTCCACAGTGAGTCCCTGATATCTTCTACCATTAGGTATACATTATTGATTTCCACATTGGAATTCAATTAAAAAGCTCAATGATCACTGAAATTACTTGAAAGTGTCAGTTAGCTGAATATTTCTTGCATTAGAAAAACGATTTAAAAGGAATTTGGCTGAAAAAGATGGTGTCCTATACTTTGTGTCAGTAGTGTTGTTTATTTCAGAGGTTAATATCTGGACTCATTAAGGTATTTTTGTCTAAACCAATTTAAAGTACTTCTAGGTGTAAGATGACCTATGAGGCATACAGATAAAAATCAGACAAAATGGTTTACATTTTCAATTTGAAAATGAAATCTTGTTTTCTGAGCACTAAGGGAAATTAAAGCTTTGTCTGCATTATTAAGTAACTTGGTGGCCTTCTTGTATTCCTTGTTTTTTCCATCTTTATTCCCAGTTTCCTTCTTGTTTCCCCCCTCACCATCTGTCCCTCTCTCCTCCCTCCTACTCGACTAACCCTTCCAGTTTACATCCCTATGGGCACACCCTCATTTGTGTCTCTGGTTTCGCTCACATCTCTGTTGTTTCTGTACTTTAACTTTTTGCTCTGGTATGCAGAGAAAAACTTCGTCAGGATTTTTATTTTATTTTAAATCTGTATTTCACTCTGAATGTTTCAATAGGTAATACTGTAGCACACAGCTGCTATTTAAACATTACATTTAACAATTGCAGCATTTTTATTTTGTGACTATACAAGCAGTTACTGCTGGATCACTGTCCTCAGTCTCTCTTAAACAGGGTGTGAAAATATATATAGTTTAAAGGAAACAAATTAGATATTTGGAAGGAAACTAAGATTATTAATTTCTTTTGCTTTAACAAGGTTTTACCCATCACAAAAAATTAGTAACGTGTAGGGAAACCAATCTACAGTAGGGCTGACTGGTACACAGCACACTTGCCAAAATCATGATGCCAGTCATCCGTTCGTGGTTGCAGGAAATCTAAAACTAGAATTTGTTAAGTATGTCGAGGGAATAGCGTTGAAACTGCCTTTAGTCAATAGGGCAAACAGCAGAAGCCTTGACAAGAATTATCTTACCTCTGAGGCAGACACAAAAGGAAAAGCCAAAGGACTTTGTTTTTATCACTGTTTTATGAGTAGAGGAGGTGTAGGCCTCATTGATCCAATGGTTTTTGACTAGCGTATCAAGAAATCTTATCAACATGACAAAAGGTGTTTCCATCAGCTTTTTATAATGCACATTTTATAGTATGTATAGCATCAGAAAAGATTGATGGAAATGGCATTATTCAAAAACTTTAAATTCTTAAAACAATATTTTACACTTGCTGGACATTGTTTTTGGCTTTTGAGAAAGATGTGTAAAATGGGAAATGGTAACAAATTTTTTGAATTACCCTTGATGTAGCAAACTTTTACCTCAAATGACTAATCAGCTGTTCACACTGTTGGCCTCTTCCCAGATGTTCATATTATGCATGTAAACACGGCAGGAAGACTGTAACAACTTGCCTTATAGAACCTTTCTCCATTACTAATCTGTGATCAGTGCTAGATTGCAACTTCTACTTCAGGTTTTTTACAGCCGTGCCATGTCGTCATAAATGGCTTGGCTACCATGTGTGAGGACATTACACTTTGGGTGCGTTCGATTTCAGAGGCTGCATCCTCCAAATGAGTCTATCTGGACTGGGTCCTTCGACGTCCAAGAAAATAAGGAGACCAGAAGAGTTTTGGCTACGGTTTCAAACATTCAATAACCATTTAAAACAACTATTTTCATTAATTTCAGACGGAACTATTCACACACTTGTATTACAATAAACTACACTTACAATATTCACTACTGTTCCACACCATTTACCTTTTTCCTCTGAGAATGGAGCAGCTGGCTTTCTTGGACTCGCAATGAATCACGGAGTACCAAGGGCTAAGTAGGATACTTAGACTTCAACGTTAGACTCAACTTTGTTTATCCCTTGGGATTACTCCTTCAAGGAAATTCTGGTTCCAGGAGCTTATATATACAATGATAAAAATAAAGCAGACAATATAAAAAGAGTGTATATAGAACAAAAAAGTATAAAAAAAGAGAAAAAGAAGTTGTAATGTCCTAGAATATCTTTCCCTTAGATAGAAAAATATCTGCACTAGCTAAGGGAAGAGTAGTGACTCGGGTTGCTGCACGGCAGAGATGTACTGACATTATAAATAAGTATAATATATATAAGTATAATTACACAGGCTACACAGTAGTTGACATGTGCTATTGCAAAGTGAGAGAGAATATTGCACGAGACACAGTAGGTAATAAATACAGAGGATCGTTCCTTCAAAACGGGCAAAAAGAAGGATGTATTTGTTGGCCACATAATGAGGAGTCTCCCAATCCGAACAGGCCTTGGCTCCGCGCTACAATGTAACCGGCCAAAGAATCTGCCCTTCGAAGGACCATTTGTGTCACTTGGTTGATTCACTTTAAAATCAAATGGAAACAAATTCATATTTTCTTTTGTTGAACCTTTAAAAGTTTGCATAAAATTTAGATTTTAGTTTGATAGAAACACGGCAAATGGACGCAATAACTACTTCCTCTCTTACTTTAAAATAAGGATCTCAAATATAGATTAACATTACTTGATGCACATCAATACCTTTATTATTCTCAAGTTGGTCACTCCAGGATTTGGGTAAGGCTGCTGCAAAGCAGATTAAGATAAAACCATTTTATCATCCCTGAGACATGGAACAAATTAATGCAGGTTTATTACAGACTATGAATCTCCCATTTTTCCATAGTGTCTGGTTCACTAACAGGACACCCCTCTGCTTCACACTCAGTTCTTTTTCCCTCATTTGAAAAACATCCACAAAGATAGGCTCTTGTTTTTTTTTCTTTTTTGTGTCTGGTGATTCAACAACAACAAAACTTTTCTTAACTTACAAATAAAATCTGTTTATGATGTGCTGAAGAAATCTCAGCAAGTAGAACATTTTAGATAAAGATTTTTTCCCCCCATATTGGTTTCAGTAAAACATCATTCTTAATCTAGGATGATGACAGTTTGCAATATCTTTGGTCTTATTTTGTGAATCAATCTTATCCTACTTAGGTAAACAAAGGCAGCTGAGCCTCCCAATGCCCTCTACTTCTATTTTAGTATAAAAGTATTGGATAAATTAGAAAAAAGAAATATTATTTTAGGCACTGCTTTCTCTTGCAATATGATGCTTTCTTAACACATGCTGTTGTAACAGTATTTTACCTCAATTTACCTCAGCAAGGGAAAACATTATCTACAGAAATATAGTCCTTAGGAACACAAGCATACTTGGTTTTGTGATGATATGAGCAAAAGTGAGTTTTTATGTTTGAATCTGCTTGTCTGGATATTAGCATAACCTTGCCTACTAATATATTTTGAGCTCCATTTCTACAAATGATCAGTTCTTGAAATTATATTTGATCATTTTAAAGCAGTTAATTATGTTAAACTCTAATTATGCTCAGACTTGAGTAGCAGGTGATTACAATTATGGATTTGGTGCAGGAATTGAATATATATGCAGCTCAGAAAACAAAAGATTATGTTTGTATAATTTCAAGAAAAGCTGACGAGTCATTTGGGAGCTTTGCTTGTTGTGCTTGTTTCTGTGTTGATCAACAGTGGCAAAAAGTTGCAAATGCATCAGCGTTCAGCTTATCCGGCCAAATTTAAATACTAATTTGTTATACTCTCATTTTGCTGAATTATTTCCATCTACCACTCAGTCCTTTCCTCCTGTTCTCTGCTCTAAACAAAACATGATTTACACAAAGACTTTCATTTTCACTAAATTAATCTGCAGATCACACTTTGGAAACCCCATGTCTTCCTCTTTCCAACCAGCCTGAATCCATTCTCTTTTCTCAGCCCCTCTCTTTTGGCCTTTTAAGATTTACCTATAATAGAAATTTAGCTGAATGTAGTCAAAGAAACAGACTGGTTAAATAAGAAGATTTTTTTTCTCTATCGGCAGGGTAGAACTAAGAATTGAAAAGAAGTAAGAATCTCAGAAAAAAACAACAACTGCAGTGTTCTTCAAATTCTCCTGTGCATCAACCCATTGAAGCTGCAGTCCATCAACTCATGTCATAAACCTGTTAATGATTAGGACATAGACTGATACATGGCCACAACTCGAATTTATAACCAAGTAATAATATGTGATATATGATGGTGAGAGTCTAAAATAGTTTGTACTTTTCTTTATGGAATATGAATAATTTCCCTCTTCTGTTTTATGTTAATGACAAGAATTTTTAATCTGAGGCTATATATTTTCATGTTTTCACAGTTTATTCACTGTAAAATTTAAAAACTAACATTTATGTTACCCAAAGGTGGGGATGATGTTCTGTGGATAATACCGAGTTATTTTAGTTGATATTTTAGCTAATATTCATCCAAAAAAGATGGACTTTCAATGACTCACAAAAGTATTAAAACCCTTTAAATTTAATTTACATTTAGGCAAAAACAAACCATAAACTTCTAAATATCTAATAAGGAGATTATGCGATAAAGTAGTGAATGTTTGGTGGAGAAGTCAGTACTCTCTAGAACAACCTTTGATGAAATATCTGGCTTCAATCTAGAGGCCATATTAATCAATGAATGTTTTTACATTATGCTCTGCAAAGCAGCTCAGTCTAGGAGCAGACGGCAATCATTTAAAACATTAGTTCTTAAGTGGCCTTTGACTAGGCCAATCTAACATTTGCCCTGATCTACAATATTCTTTGTAGCTCTTGCTGTATATGGAGGTTTCTATTCTGCGAGAAAAGGGGAACTTCTGTCCTGGTCTTCAGTCTCAATCTGAACAGGAGTACCTCTGCATCAGGATGAATTGTGTCTGGGCTCTTTTAAGTTTTCTGCCACATAGTTTCACAAATATGAGGAAAAGAATATACATTTCTAATGGCTCATTTTTGTTTTTATCAAGAGATTTCTTCCTCCTATTTGTTTCATAATGTACATATTTATGGCCATTATCCTCTTGGGACCTTCTCTGGTTACCATTCCATTATCTTCAATATTGAAGTCCAACACAGCATTCCATTCTAGCCATGGATATTAGAGAAAATGGGTCTAAAACCACATGCATCTTACACCCTTGGGGAAAATCTGGAAAATCCTGGGAAATCTGTGCATCATTTTCCCCCCATTTCAAAATGAGGTGCTATTTTGGAAACAAAATGTTTGGACTAATACAAAAACTGGGATCTGCTGTATTCTTCTAGAAATCTCTTTACATTTCATATGCAAGTCTTTGAATAACCATTCAGTATAAAGAAAAACCTACCAACATCTAAACTCCAGCGTATGAACTCATCTCTCCACGTCCATGTCACTCCTCATGAGAATGGAGTGATGAGTATCTCCATCATCTGAACAAATCTTTCGGGATGCCAGGAAACAAAGAGACGCTTTGTAAGATTGGGAAATCAATAGATGGATGCAGAGGGGCTGAAAAGTTGCAGCAGCATCAAAGCATAACATGCAAAATGATGCAGGAAATTTGCAGCTTAGAAAGGCTTCCTAAGGTGTGTCTTGGTGAGATGTGCTTGATATGTTTTGAGGAATATATAATCATTTTATACAGTCTCCTTCTCTTAGAAAAAGAGAACAAAATAGCTACTCATGCCACTAACTGAATGAGTAGTTATTTTAACCCATATATTATATGTTACTGCATGGCTATTTTACCTGTTTTCCTTCCCAGAGAAAGCCCCCAAACGAGGTAGAGTTTTTTTTATATATGCCTGCTCTGTCCTCTAAAACCCCCAGTTGGTTGCAGCAGATGGTGGCTCACCATGAGCCAGTAACAACGAAAGGAGTGTTTTCCTTTTCACTGTCACCACCAGCATGTTCAGTTGGGAAAGATTGACGCAAAAGCAGGGTCTGGATGCTCTAAAAAGATCTAATTCATTAAATTTAACTGACTTGACAACTCTTAATATAAATTGGATGCAGTAGTCTTGTGAAGCGGCTTTAGAGATTTTTTTTTTTGAATTGGCAAAATGCAAATAAGCCAAAATGAACTAGAAGATCATGTATGAAGAAGCAGCACAGTTAAAGTTGTATGCCTTGCAAAGAAAAAAGAGAACAAGCACTTGGCTGTTTCTAAAAATAAATCTTAATTCTTGACATTCACCGCATTTAACTCAGAATGTCAAGACATTTTTCACCCCTTTATAACATGCCTTTTCCTTTCTTCAGCTGAATGATAACTGGATTTTCAGCTGATATCTCCTGCATATCTTTGGCATGTGTAATCCATTTCAACCTGTAGAGACCCACAAAGAAAAGCTGCAATCTTAAAAAAAATATATTCATATGAATGGAAAACGTTCTTTGGTGCTCAGGTTCCGGCAGAAGACATTTATGCTTTGAATCGACTCGTATGAGTTGATTCGCTTGTATGAGTAGCCTAGGATTAGAGTAGTCTACACCCCAGTAAAGGTGTCGGCACCAAGCTAGGAGACTAGACCCCAAACCAGGGAGTGAAGGGAGAGAAATTAGTGGAGATGCAGGGCAGAGGGATAGAGAGATTGCGGTGGGATGTACCGATAGAAACAGGAGTAAATAGAGAGAGACTGTTCAAGAGAAAAGGTGAAAGCAGTTTGTCGCGTGAAAAGATGCACTACTGATATTGAAAATGATCATAATGATTAAGAAGATGATGAGAGCTGGTTGAGTTTGCATTGTACTGAGAGCCTGCAGGTGTGGAAAAAAGCAGAAAACAAGCGCAATGTGAAGTAAAAGAAGAAGGCTTACCACCACCAGTCAGTGCTGATTGTGCCTCCCTAAAGGCTAAGAGAACATTGAGCATTTAAAGAGGAGCGGAGGTGCGGACGAATATGGGGAGCTATAGCTGAATAAGATCAGTCACCAAGCTGTTGGAGTGATGATTCTTTGAAGAAACCTTGAAAAGCAGATTCACTGAATGATTTTAAAGAAAGTTGAAAACCTGAAACTGAGACATAGAAGTGGGGCTAGAAATCATGAACAACCATGCTAGAAATTGTCTCGCAAGACCTGAGGATGGAGCTACACCCGTATGTACAGTAAATTAACTGGATACGGGGAGTGAAGGACGCCATGTTAACAAGAATGATCTACTTAAGTAATCCTGAGTCATCTTAAAGTCACGTCAGGAATGAACTTGATATCTGATAACATACGAGACAGGCAGCCGTGATGCCCTGTTGTGATTACTGCAGTGATGGGCTGTAGACATAGGCCTGCTGGAATGCATCTCTCATGATGAACTGTAGCTGCAATGTGCCTGATCTAATGTGCGCCCGCTGTAATGCAGTGTAGGCGCATTTGTGACGATGCCTTACAGTAATCCACTGCATGGCGATCATGATAGGTGATACTAACAGCAGAGATGAATTTGCAAGTTGTAAACAATCTGAGGTGTTAGAGGGGGCTAGTCCAGGAGCTAGAAGAAAGGGATCTTGAAAGATGATCTTCTGTGGAGGAGGCGCACTCCGGACGTTGATTGGCTGAAGCTTTAGGAGGGACATTGCAGATGGTCCATGTGAAGCTAAGATCCTTCTAGATAGAACTTTTAGCTTCAGCTTCATCTTACATAAAATGCTCAGTATGGCTTTTTTCCTAAATTCTCCTGGTTAGGCGCATTTTCCTAGCCTTTAATAAAAAAACGTGCATGGATGTTAAACATTTGTAAGATATATTCCACAATATCCGACACAAATTTAAAGTTATTTGACTCTTATTTGTAAACATACAGAGTATTCAAATTTTTTAAAGGAATTTCATATTTTACCTAATTTTCTTTCCTCCCAAGTCTTTCTCGACACTCTTAGTGACCTAAGTGGCCTGGCAGATTAAACGTGTTTAATTAAGTTGTGATTATGTGATGACTAACACGGGAGGATCAGGATGTCTGTATCTCATCATTGTGGTTTTCATCAGCCAGTGCCCACTCCCCACCAGCAAACACACACAGATAACAGTTCCCATCCATATGTCTGCCATGCTAATCATTAATCCCAACGCTCTTCTGCACCTTCCTTTTTATTGCTCATTAACATATGCTCAAATGTCCTCCAAGTGTCCTCCAAGCCCACTCTTGTACATTAGGCTTCATCAAATGAAAAGCACTTGCATTTTATTTGTGTTGAAACACAAGAAGTGTTTTAACACAAATGAAATGCAAGTGCATTTCCGTACATTGGAATAGCCTTGAAGGGGGGGATTTATTCAAATTTTTCAATTTTAAAGATTACAATTTAATGCTTATAGTATTTTCAGCACTTCTCTTTATTTTTGCATGGCTTACAAATAATGTAAAATTACAATAATAAATGACACCAATATTTTTATACGCCAATACAGACATAAAAAGCAAAAAAACTAAACAAAATGATGTCCACGGACTGTTAGTATATGTAATATATACTTATTTTGGGATCCTTTTTTATGAATTTTTCAATTAAAGCAGTAATATAAAACAACCTGGAAACACAAAGTAATTCTCTGTCTTATGGAGTTATGATCAACCTAATTTTTCTGGTTCATTTTTCAAAAACAATGCACAATCCTCATTACTTTCAGACGTGCAGAATAAAAAATGCCTAAATAAAACCTGCCTGACAACGTGAAGTAGGCTAAAAGGTTTTTTAAAAATACTCTAAAGAAATTTAAAAGCAGATGAGGGAGTCTATGACAGTTATTCGTCTGGCAAAGCTTATAAATCCAGATCAAAAGCTTGAGGATAAGTAAAAGGGCCTCCATCCATCCACGCAGGTTTGAGCACTCAGAAGATACAAAACTATTTTTTATCATTACACCATTCATGTTTTCTGTTACCACATTGCATTTTGAGTACAGGGTATGCACAGTGTAATCACTGTAAGAAAACATGAATTCCTTTATATCATTAAAAAAGATAAACTTAAAAGATAACTTCTTTAAGGTATCTGAAGGGCATGTATTCAGATCCTAATCTTGAATATTTAGACAAGTCAAACCTGTACTGGTTCATCCAGTAAAAAAAAAAAAAGAGCTTTACTATTTAAGGTTCCTTAAACCTAAATGTCATGAAAAGAAAGAAAGGGAAAAATTAGCTTCTTTAATGTTTTTTGAAACACAGAACCCACTCTGAGTTAATTGCTGAGAAAAGTGTAAAATGTTTCCTTTAAATCTGGGCTAAAATATGCTATGTTAAATCCCTGCTCCAAAATAAGCCAGTTTTGAATAGAGAAGTTTGACAACTGAAGATGCTTTAAAGGCTGGCTCTAGGAAAAAAAACTGTATAATTCTTTATTTTTTAATAAGAACTTTTAACTGTTTTAAATCTGAACCTCACAGTGGCACAAAAAAGGAAAAACATGAGACATCTCTAAAAGAGCAAATACTGCTGCTCTACCTAGTATTTTTCATAGTGACAGAATTCTTGGCTTTTAAAATGTGAAGAATTAACAAAATGTAGATGTAATTCTCACAAAAAGTAGATATTATGTGGCTACAAAAGGTTTATTGAATTCACTAAAATGTAATATTTGTGTATTAGACCAAGACAGTCTGAAGTGATGATCCAGTCACGCTAAATTTAATGGTAGATACTGTGTTGCAGTAATTGTGTTTCATCTTTTTGAATGTAATATCTTAAGCTGCAGAGTGTTTGGCTCTTAGGACCCTGGAAACATGTGCTTAAAGGCTAATGACGCAGAACATAAGATTCCAAAAGCAATATCCAAAACTATACAAGTAAAAACAGATGAAGTTAAAGGAGTGGAGAGGAAGAAACAGATAAAATAAGAAAAAGGCAGAACAGAAGAACTCAGTGTGTTAATAAGCAAAGATAGAGGGTGAAAATGAGGCCAAAGTCTTGTTTTAATCATGTGTGGGAGGATGAAAGCGGAAGTCTTTCCTTTTTTCCCCCCTCAGCATGAATATAAAGACTGTATGCACAAGTGTATGAGTTTGTTAAGGTGGGAAATAAAAGAGTTTGATCAATAACATCTAGAGTTGACAAATCCATGAAAATTAACTAAAGGATACCTCTTGGCCAGGCATTATCTTCCACCCTACTGACAATATGGAATTATTTTTCCCATTTCTATGTGTGGGAAATTATTTTGTAAACATTTAAATCAAACTTGAATTCAATTAGATACCTAATTTACTTTATTCATTCATTTTTCTTTACAGGGGGGGTGGAGACCTAGTGGTTAGGGCGTTGTGCTTGGATTCCAGAGTTTCAAGCCCCACTCCCACAGACTGCCACACTGGTTCCCTGAGCAAGACTCTTAACCACACACTGCTACCCGAACACCGCACAATGGCAGCCCACTGGTCCCCAAAGAGATGAGCTAAATCTAGAGAGTGAATTTCGTGGCTTTGTACTTTTGACAGTTTAATGACAATAATGTTGAATTCTATTCTATTCTATTCTACTTTCTTAGTACGGGTCAGGTCCTTTTTTTAAGGTAGAGATCAAAACCCAATTTACATCCGAACCTTATCAGAGTACAGTATGTGTGCCTTACACCCGAAAAACAAGACTGGGAGCATTTATCTGTCATGGATTTATACATTTATCCTGTTTCAGACTTCAGAATGTGCCATCAGGCTTGTTACAAATGAGCCCTCTGAAAATATGCCCTCTAATTTCATCATCAATTCACAGAAGAATTGAGAGGTTATATTAAGCATGTGTGTGGGGGGAGTGTTTGTGGTCAAAGCATTGAGAGGAACAGGCAGACAGATGGGTCACACGGTTATCCCTCTGTGGGTCTGGAACTGGAACAGTTAATTACATCTTAATTAAATATGACCTGTGTGTCCGCCACTCTTCCTCAGCCACTGTCGGCATGTGTCTGTCTGTGTTTGCGTGAATGAGGGAGCCAGCACTGAGAGGTGATGATTGAGTGTAACATGAGTCGGTGTCAAGGGGAGCGTTTCCTAGAATTGTAAACACTTACGTGCATTCATGGTGTCCGTGGTGATCAATCACGTAAATGAAAGGCGTCAGAGGGAATAAACGTAACTGTCCAGTGGGGTAGTTACCTGCTGGGGCTATGAGATTATTGCAGTGACATGTGGTGCAGTCAGATTCCTCTGCATAAAAGCTAAACATTTGTTAGAGTTTATTTTTGCAGTCCTCTCATAATATCACTTTATGACATGCTCTTTGTCAGGTCAGGAACCGTTGGTTAGCATACCAACAGAGATGGAAGGAAAAGAATTTCATAGAAAATCTGGAAACTATATCATGCGTTTAGTTTTGTTTTGGTCAAAACTCTATGTATTTCTTATTTAGTAAAAGAATTTCTATGCTTTAGTAACCTTTTATTCTTGTGTGAAGGTGTGTAATTCTTTCAGGACCTTGCAAACCTTATCTTGTTGCATTTTACATATCAGTTTTCTTTTTAATGGAAAAATCTCTTTAAAGTTGCTTTGAGTTACCCCTCCTCACATCTTTTTGTCATTATTTTCCATAACTCGACTAATAAATAGATTCCAGAGAATACAACTAACCTAGCCAGTCAACAGTGTTTAGCCATGTTTTGATTGATCTCTAAATCCAGTTGGTTTCAGCATTAGTCTGAGATTTGTTACAGGAAATTAGTTAACATCAAGCTTCAAAAGAGCAACAAAAGAATCATGTCATACACAGAAAACTATGTGGAGTAATTTAAGGAGTGTTGGTTATAAAGTAAGTTTCCAATGTCCAAGCATCTCATGAAAAACTGCATTCCATCAAAAAAGAAGAAAGAAACTTAACAAGCACAACTGCAAACCAATCAAGAAACCCATCCAAATAGACTGACAGATTAGAAAAGGAGAGCATAAGTCAGAAGAGCAGCCAGGATACCAATGGTGACCTTGGAGGAGCTGCAAATTAGAACTTTATGGCGAAAATGGTATGGGGTTGGCAGCTGATTACCCGGATCCCCACAAAACACAGTGAAACATGGTGGTGGCAGCATCATGCTGTGAGCTATTGTTCCTTTGAATGCAGAGTCAGGAAAACTGATCAGAATTGAATTGAAGATTCTTGACCTATTAAAGTCAATCACGCAACTACAACCATTCTGAGATATAATGTTTATAAAATAAAACACCCATGGTCCATGTAGGCCACTTAATAAAGACAGGATGAACAGAGTGTTAGATTCTGCAAAACACCTGATACTGAAGCAGAGGCTTTAAACAGCCAGATAGAGGAGTTAAGATAAGGGATTTAGGGGACTGGAAGTATTACTGTTATAGTGTGGTGACATTTAAACAGTCAAATAGAGGTTGCTTCAATGACTTCATCACACTCACATTTAATACCTGTGTGAGATCAAAGCAGATTTACTCAGAATGCTTAGAAAGCTACTGTTTTCAAAGAGGTTGAACTATTTAAAACTTTTGGTCAAAGCTTAGCTTGCTATGTGTTTGTTTTATCACTCAAAATCCTAAGATTATTCTCCAAGTTTTCTTTGTTTTAATACACAAAACGTCAATGTAAAGGGTATTTTGAGGCATCTGTGCTGATAAAGATTAGAGGCACTATAGTTCCCAACAGCAGAGAGTTTGAATAAGCTGGAGCATTTTTACTTACAGACTCTAAGACAATGTCTCTTGACTTTATTATCTGAATCAAATCCACAGTTTATCATACAGATCCACATAAAACAAATATTCTTTCTACCCCTTGAAATATTGACATTGCAATAATTCTGCAGTGTTGTCCGTGTGAGTCTTTATCAGCTGAAGGAGCCTGGAGAGATGAAGAAAAGCTACGTTTTCTAACTTAATTGCAAAAGGAAAGGAGGAAAGCGAAAATCGGCTATTTATAGACAAATGGGTAAAAAATTACAGCCATCTTTCTTCCAGCTGCACAGGACCGATCTGCCTAATTTACTGAGAGACATATTTTCTCATAGTTGAGCATTAATTACTAAACATTGTAGACCATGAATCCAGTAGCCTGATAAACTCTACAAACTGTTTGTTTGCTATAAACTTACAGCACCAAAATATTATTATTGCTATGACATATTGTATGTTTTTCTTGAATGAAGTGGCTTAGTGCTGGTCTTCTGGTTCACTAAAGAAATACATTATTGTTTTTAATACAGATTGACCTCCTTAGAAAAGCATACAAGATAATTCACCCCTACTATGCTTAAAGTGTGCACCTTCAAAAACAACAAACTATGTGAGAAACACAATGGAAAAACAATCAGAGGCAAAGTTGATTTGTTTTCTAGAATGGGAACTTTACAACACAATCTTGTCGTCGTTGTGCACTGCAAGGATGCGAATGTCTGTCTGTCTATATATATATATATATATATATATATATATATATATATATATATATATATATATATATATATATATATATATATATGGAACTATACGATTTTAAAGGATCATTTGCATTAATAAAAGAAAAATGCTCAGAATGAGGCATAAAAAAGATATATATATATATATATATATATATATATATATATATATATATATATATATATATATATATATATATATATATATATATATATAAAGTATATTTTTTTACTGTAGGAATGAAAAAAAAGACAAAATCATCGACAAAAATGGAAGGTACTGCTATTAAAATAAGTAAGATAAACTGCAAGAGTTTTAGATTTATTTAAAATTCCAAGTACTTATTACATTATTTAGTAATGTACTTGGTACATTCATTTTGGACAGAAAACTCAAACTAAATCCTACCATTGTTGGAGCGCATTGCTCTTGCAGTGATGCCGTTCGTCCCAATAGGATGATGAACTCCAGCTCCATCCACCACTCCTGCCTCCCCTGGCTGCTTCAGAAGCTCTGTCAGAGTTCTTGCAAGAAAGACAGGACACATATAGGACAAATTATGTTGGGAATGACAGATCCTTCCCCATTAAAGAATAAAATATAGCTAAGGAAATTACAAGAGAAAATGCTGAAATAAACTAGGACTGCTTCAGCATGGGGATAGATTGTGTCAAGACATGGAGTGGTAATAAAAAATAGAAAAAAAAGTACATTTTTGATTTTGACACATTATGGAACTATACAATTCAAAAGGATCATTTGCATTAATAAAAGAAAAAGAAAAATGCTCAGAATGGGGCATAAAAAAGAAGACGGAAGGAAGAAAAAGAGAAGTCTTTAGTTTTTTGCCAGTAGGGAGTGCCAATCATTTACAGAAAATAAATATATATGTGAAAAAATGTCTCCAGTTCTCTTTTTTTATCCTTTGAACAAAAGCTGATGTCTTTTCCAAACTGGAGCAGGAAAAGGCCTACTGATTTAAATCAATGGAAGAGTTCAGAGCCAGCTGCTGTAAACAAGGACTACAAATACAAATCATTGTATACACTGGGTTGGTTTCACTAACTGAACAGAATAATTATCATTTAATCATCCAGTGAACTGTGTAATCTTGCTTCATGTATGAATCCCTTTGAGAGTTTCTTTGGATTCCCAAAATGTTAGGTCAACTAATATAATGGATGGTCCAGAAAAAAAAAATCTGTGTTAAAAATACCTTATTTATATAATTTCACCCACTTCTGTACACCTTTCTAATTAAAGTCACTTTAATAAATTATTGCTCTCAGGAAAGGGATGTGTAGCAGAATTAGCATTGTTGTTTCTGCATAATCTTAACTTATGAAACTGGAGCTAATTGTTTTGTTTTACAGGAGCTAATTGCTTATCAATTAAAACAAGAATAGAAAAAGGCAGCTTTATTGAGTCATTCTTTTTTAAGAAAGACCCCCCCCCCCAAAAAAAAAAAAAAAAAAGTAAAGCAATCACTCTGTTTCTGTTGACAAGGAAATTATAGCAACGTGCTCAGCAAAACATCTGTGACCTGAGTGCTGCTATCAAGAGGCCCGTGAATATTTCCTCGTCGTTAATCTCACAGTTGAAATCTTTCTCAAAGGCTTTCTAAAATGCATTAGAGCAATTCTCTTTTGATTAGCCTGCTGTGAAATACTTGTGTGTGCTTATTAGAGCGGTAAGCATTAAGACATTAGCCCAGCACAATGTTTAAACCCAACACCGCCGATGGTAAAAGTGCCACCATAGAAAGTGTGACATGTGTATAATGATAAATTTATACGTGGATAAAACAAGATGTTCACAAAAAAATTGTTTTTCTTTTTTTCTTTATCCATCTAAAATTAATTAACACCAAACTTTTCCTATTTAGATCAGGCAGGGTTATCAAAGTAATTAAAATTTGCTACATTTCAAAGTAGGAACCAAGATATTTTTCTACATTCTTCGATTATAGAAACTAAGATATATACATTTTTTATTCCTTTAAAAAAAATAGGTAAAGCCTAGAGGATGACATCGATTTCTAAAGTTCAGACAGTCATAACAAATGGTTTAAATGGAGGCCAACCTGCAGGTGTGATTTAAAGCTGCACCTGAAACACGAGAGCAATTTCAGGATACCTGAAGATGCCATGTTCATCTGTTCAACGATTACATTCAAGTTTAAAGTACAAGAAAATTTCTTCCTTGCCATACCCCTCAAAGTATGACTTCAGGGTCCCCACAGGTCACAGAACACATTTAAAAGAACTTCTGATAAAATATGATTTCTTTTAGACATCTTTCTTGGTCAGATAAAAGTAGAAATGGCTGAAACTGTGAAGTACAGCGGTGCCAGTGTCATGCTGTGGTGGGATTTTTTGCACAGGAGGAGCTGTTGTACTTCAAAAATGAAATCACAGCATTTCAAAGAACATTGAAACATGAAACACAGACCCAACATCTCAGTAAATGGGCCTTCTAAATGACTGAGGGTGTAAACAAACCACCAAATTAGATATGAAGTGGCACCAAGAAACCAAAGTCAGTGTTTTAAAGAGCCCATTACATAGCAGTAGTCTAAATCACTATATGTTTGAATAAGGAAGAGAATCATTTTAAATTGGAAAATATTTCAATAACATGCCCACAATTCCAATGCTTAGATTTTATCGAGTTGACACATTAGTGATTATAATGCATTCCACTATTCAATGAAGAAAAATTGTTTTAATCCTACTGTGAAAATAATTAACTCATATAAGTCTGTCAAGCCCGGAGAAAAATCCTTCATCTTTCTTCGCAGCTTTCTCAGTTGTTGTTTCAGACAGTACTATTTTTCTATTTCTCTACGGCTCTGCAGGCTTTTTTCTTCCTTTAAAAAAAAGGCAAGCACCGCAGTCTCCTGCCGTCAGTCGAAGTAATTTCTGTGCAGAGCTCTGAAGGCTGGAATAAAGATTTTCCTAAAAGGGATTACAGTAATGCAAAAAAAAACAAAAAAAACATGAGGAGATTAAAATAATGCTGTAGTGAAATCTGCAAACTGATCTAGGTTTTGGATAACACTTTATTTGTGTCTTACTATGTGTCTATATGTTTGGGAGAGACTATTAGAAGTTCTTTGCTAGAGGAATAATATGAGATCACAATGAAGATTATACAAACAAAAAAGAAAAGAAAGAAGGAATCAGTTGATGGAAATGGTTGAGAGGCTTTGTTGTCTACAAATCATCGTAGATTAGGGGATGAATCCAACCTATGAAGTTTTCTTTTTTTTGTGTGCTTGAAAATGAATATTTTGTCACCTCTCATATATTTGCTGTTATTGAAATCAAATATATGTCAATTAGGTAACAATTTAAAGGCAGAAGTCCAGAACCAGGTTAATTATTTGGCTCATCATAACTTTTGCCTTGGTTCATGCAATATTTTTGCAGTTAGTGAAAGCAAGGTCTATTTTGACACACCAAAAATTCTCTGTAGTATTGCTTGTCCGATTATCTCCTACCGGCATTGACAAAAATAAAGGTTTGGAGGATCCTCGTTTAAAAGGTATTTCTTTACACCCCTTGACATTCTGCTCACAGTTAAAGATCCATTAGGCAGCCCTTTAGTTGCACAATGACCAGCAGGACTCATTTTTTACTGGGAATTAAAACGGGAGTGCTGATTGAACTCATGGAGCTCAGCAAAATGCCTCTCAGATAAATTAACATCAGAGAAAACGTTTATTGGGAATCACATATCCCATGGGAAGACAAAGCACATTTTAATTATTTTAAAATCCATAATGCATATAACACTACACACAGTGACTCTGCATACAAAAGGGACTGAACTTAAAAATCATTAGACATTTTTTTTCTTAAGTTTAAAGAAATTAAAAACGGCACATTCTGGTCAAGCAATGATGTAACACTGGAATAAACTGTAAACCTTTCAGTAAAACCAAATATGTCCCCAACCTGCAATAACAATATCCTATACATGTAACTTAAATTTGCTCCTTTAACCATTGTCTTTTTTTCTTTGGGTTTTAATTCTGTTTCAATATACAGAAAATGCAGAGCCTCTGGGCTTTTTTCCTGTTATGTTCTTATTCCACTTCTACTTTATATAGGTTACTTCGACTCTAACTTTCTAGTCTTTGTCCTTCATGTTTAAAAGTGCTGTACATGTTGTTCTCTACACTTTATCTCCTCAAAATCATCATCTTCTATGCTTCTTATCACTTTCATCTTAGCAGTTTTGCAAGTCTGACTCATCTTCACGCTTTTGTTATCTCCCCCAATTTTGATTTTATCGTTACAAAAGCCTGTATCTCTTGCTGTCTTAGTTAGTCTATATTATGTTGATTTTCTCTTGTTACTTCAGGTAAAAGTTCATTACGAAATGTAAATCTTTTTATGTCTTTTTCTCTGCTTACAACCATTAACTTTTCTAAGGATCTCATTGTTGTATCCGGTCCATCTATCAAATTTAAACCCACATTCTTGTTCTTCCCTGTCTTAATGCATTTTTATTGCCCTAACTGAGGGCTGTAAGTTACACTATTGCAATATTTGCAGTCTTGATGTGACAAGATGAAAAATAAGATTTTAGAAGCTTCTAAATCTGTTTGTACAGCTTTACCAGCAAAATGATTGGCAGCTATAGTTCTCAATGTTTGCTTCTTTTACAAAGTTTTTTAAACTTCTGTTTAAAAATGGGCATTTTTCAATGAGTAGTTGTAGATGTTAGCTGTAGGGAGAAAGGATCTTCTGCAGTGATCTGTGTTTCACAGAATCTAGAGAAGCCTTTAAAGAAAGAAAATCTGTTATTGTTTTACAGTCCTCTAAAGAGAGTGCTCACTGTTGTCCATATTTGTCTTGATTTTATAAAGAATTATTCTGTGTGAAATTATTTTCAGAGGTCCCAGAGGAGTTACTAGCACAGCTTCTCTATTATCTTGTTGATTTCCATTAAGTCATTAGCTCAGATACTGTTACCCCAGCAGATGATGGCAGAAGAGGTCACACTCCAAAACAGACTTACAGAAAATATGCAGCCTCTTACTGCAAACACCGAAGCTTCTTCTTTAGAAATCACTTTCTGCTCTGTCCCTTCTTGTTGATGGCTTTAAAGGTTGGGTTTGTTGTCCAGGTGAACACCAAAGGATTTATACTCCTCCATCACCTCCACTTCTTCTTGATGTTAATAGGATTCAACATTTTCCATTTTCCTCTGAAATCTACGATCATTTTCATGTTTTCCTCACATTCAGGATCAGATGATTACTTCCACACTATGCCAAAAATTGGTTTACTAGCTTTCTGTACTCAGCTTTTGTCTATCTTTGATGCACCCAATTACTGTAAGGTCATCTGAGTAATTCTGTAGATGACAGGACTCTGTCTTGTACAGGAACTCAGACATGTACAGAGCAAAAAGAATGGTAGGAGTATCATCCCCTGTTGTGCTCCTGTGCTGCTGACAACTAAATTAGACAGTTGACCTTTCAGGTTTACCATGTTTGTCAACATAGTATTTGATCCAACTGATTATTGATGCCGCCTATCTTCTGAAGTTTCTGACAAAGCAAGTCAGGAGGACTTGTTAAATCTAGTGGAGAAATCAAACAGCATTGATCCTCACTGTGCTGTCTGTCTTGCCTAAATGACAGTGGGGTTTGTTAAAGCAGGTGTATGATGGCATATTCAACTCCAAAGCAATAAGGGGACTTCAGAGGGTCCTGATAGCTACTTGCTTGCTTGCTCAGGTGCACTAACAGGAGTCTGTTTGGGACCTTCATGATGTGTGAAGTCAGGGCAACAGGTCTTGAGGACTGTTAGTCTTTTTTGTCACTGGAACAAGACAGGAGGTCTTCCACATCCCTGGAACATCTCCTGGGTCAGGCTAAGGTTGAAGAGGTGCTGTAGGAGTCCTTTTCCTCTATCTTATTTTGATAATGTTGGCATCTTCTCAAAAGATGGTAAAACAAAGCTAAAGGGGCATCAATTTTGTAAAGAACTGTATTAAAAAATAAAGGAAGCATTTGCATTGCAGAACTTAAATATTTCTCACAATTGCTGACCATACTACTGTAAGTACTCCCTGGTATTTTAATGATTTATTGCTGGACAATTTCACATCCTTTTAATTAGAAGTCCTAACACTACATTTAAGCTCCCTATATACATTCTTTATCAGATTCTAGCAAAGAATCTTCTTCGGACATCACAAAAAGTTACTTTCATTTAGAAGAAGTATTAAGGTTCAGCCAGAAGGTACCTTTAAGCCTGAATTTGGTTGAAAGTAGATAAATTCAGGTAAAATATGTTTGCTTTTGAACTTTTGGTAGTCGTCTACCAGCCTCTTCAACATTGATGTTTCTACTAATCCCACAACACAAACAGCAAAATGCATAATAATGAGAGGCAAATATGGGGAGAAATGAATAAAATTAAAAAGGAGAAGGAAATAAATCTATATGAACGACTTAAGGCGTTGATTATCTTCACCCGTATATGTACTCCTGTTAACATCAATGATTGCTTATAGTATGGTTGACTCAACAGCACATACAGTATAACCCTGTCTGATCTTCATTGTATCTTACTGTCTGCATTATTTTCCTTGGAGCAAAAGTCAAACAGACTGTATGAAAAAGGTTCAGAATCCGGGTCAGAAGTTTTTAGACATTATTCCTCCATTGTTGTGTTCACTGAAGCCGACAAATACAAAAACTTGCTTATGTGTGTTTATCCTGGTTATTTACTGCTATCCTTGTTTGATGTCAGCTTTTAAGGCTCTCTATGATTTCAGAGTTAAAAATCCTTTAAAAAATTAATGTTTTTGCTTTTTACTTTATGAAAATTAATTCAGGATTCATAATTCATTATCCTGCTGCAATATATTTGTAATAGTATTGTTTACTAAAAACCTTCCTCTGGCTTTTTGCTGTAGTAAGCTCCCTCAGATCAATAATACACATCACAATTGTGACATTATTTGACAAAATAAAATGTTATTAGATTGTTAGCTAAATACGAAATCAAACAACTTTTGGTTGATTGAAAATTAGATTTATGTGTTAGTTTGGAATAACCAAAGGCTGTAACCCTTTTGGCTTCTTTAGGCTTGGCTTTTGAAACAATGGGGCTAGTAGCAAGGAGTCACAAAGGAACATCTATAAAAAAAGGTCATGTTTTAGCAATCAGATGTAATGAGTATATAAGGAAACATATAAACAATATTGTTGTTTATGTTCTGATCGGACACAATGTCTGTGGTGGATTTACATAGAATTCCTATACAAGCTGCGTTCACTGTCCGTCCTAACCTTGTTGTACTACATCCAGCTGAGGTGTTGTAAAACAGCAGCACCGCGTGGAGAGAGCGGAGCTGTGATCAATGAAGTTGAAACTTTTCTGTGAAAATCTCGACACAGCAACCAATCAGGGACTCTACAAAGTTGTTTTTTTCCCGCTTAAAATGGAATACAGAGAAAAATAATGATAACAAAGGTAGAAGTTAATCACCCTGGACATAAATCCTCAATGTCAAAAATCATTACCATGGTTTATGGCTCTACATCTCTACATTAGAAACATTAAGGACACAAAAACACATTATTATATGTGTGAAAAAACACTTTCATACTTTCTTTTCAGTTTTCCTTTTCTTCTGGAAAACCATATAAAGGCTTCAATAAAGTTGCACTTTGGGATGCTGCACTGGTTTCCATGGAAGGTGTGCGAGAATGAGCAAGAGCTGCAGGCGTTTGTGCTTAATAAGGACGATCATACACGATTCTCAGAAATCACAGGAGGCAGTACACCACATAACTAGTGCAGAGGTAGTGATTGACACACCAAAAACAGCTGTGTTCTTTATCAAAAGCATAATTTGTTATCATCCTTATGTTGTTTCTCACAAAGAATAAAAACATGAGGAGGAAACTACTTTATAATCTTTTTTAAAAGGATATAAACTGTAATGCTTCATCTACCTTTATAACGAACATTTAGGCTTCTCATAGCTTTCTATGCTTATAATTTTTATTTCTGTTACTTTTGTTATGTTTTTAAAGTAATGAGTTATTTGTGTGTGAAAAGTTTGCAACTCCTTCATTGTGAACAGATGTCCAGATGGTGTTACAGAAATTCAGTGGTGTATGACCACATGCAGAGTTCGCATCTCAAAAGGAGTTCAATGCTTGGGGTTTAAACTGGGCGTTAACCAGCACACAATCAGTCTTCAGTTAAAACTATACCTTTAAGTGGAACAGTTGTTCAGCTAAGAATAAGAGGACATATTTATCCCCAAGGTCCAAAACAAAGAGGCTTGATATGCCTTTAAGACTAAACTGACACATACAGTTAATATCTTAGACTCTTCAAAAACAATTGATGAATGTCTTCGATCACTTTCTCATCTGCAAGAGAAAATCTGCAGTTATCTCAGACATCTTAAAGTTACGCACCACAGTTTGGATTTGGTTCAACAGTCTTTGCCTAAAGGAAAACATTTTTCTCCTCAATGAAAAAGAAATGGCTCCACACTACTGCTAAAAGGCCGACAAGGTCCAACTCGCAAATCCTTAGTCCATGTTGTATAACTGAAATTGCACCATAGCTTTGAATTGGCAGAGAGCTTTTGGTGCTAAAAATAAAGTGAGAAGAAAAGCCAGTTATAAAACACGATCTTCTCTATCGTTCTACAGAGACCCAGTCATACACACAGACAGATCCAGTTGCCCGGGTCTGTTTGTAGCTGAATCACTCCTCACTGTCACAGCAGGTTAGTTTACATTATAAGGCCCCCTGTGGATGATTCCAGGGACCCACAAGTCTTGCAAGAAGATGAAACCCCGCTGTCTGAACTACTGATGCTGGATAATTGCATCCCAACACAGCTTTGCCACCTACAGCTGTTTTCACCAAATCAGCCTCCACAAAACATTAAGGCATGTAAAGACAGCCATAAACACGTATCTGCTGTTGTGCCTGGAGGGAGTTTAAGCGATGCCACAAAGGGGTGACTCACCCGTTAATTCTCAGGGGTAGGGATTACATAGCAGGTGTTTTTGTGTGGGTCCCAGTGGTTTTAGAAGTAAAACCCTATGGGTTTCAGGAAGAGGAGTCTGAATTAAGCTAAGTGGGGATGTGGATGCAACCTCTTGACCATTTGGCAGTCCCCTGGTGTCTCTGTTTCTATTAATCAAATTTTACTTAGACTATGCTGCCCCCCTCAAGAAAACATAAATAAAAAAAGTAGACAAAAAACATTGTTTCCATCAAAATATGCTTTTCTCTTCTCTCTCTTGAATTGTGCATAATGTATGCTGTTCTTATTTGGAAAATGCTTCATGGGAAATATGATTACAGTCTATAGGACTGCCTTCATGTTGGCTGCTGTGAGCTGAATTTTCTTTCTTCAAAAGCTGCTTGTTATGTAAATTAAGTTAAAGTTCATTGTTATTTCAAAGCTGCTGCCACTTAGAAGTTTAAACTTTAATGCAAAATGAAAAGGCTTTGAAACTAAGGGGGGGAGGCAGTAAGCTATGTTTGTATGATTGTGTGCGTGCTTGTGTGCTCCCTTAGTTCTGGTAGAATAGGGCTTTTGTGAAATGTAGATGTCCGCACTTGAAGTCTCCAAACATGTTTACAACTTAAAAGAAAATATGGATTAATTCATTTAACAAAAATTAAAGCTTTCATGAAATGATAAATGATATCACCTTACAAAAAAAAAATATATATATATATATATATGTATATATAAAAACCTTAAATTGTTGACTGTCATACCAATAAGTGCATGAAATCTTCTATTTAGCAATGAACACACATTCCATACATACAGAGGATGCATGCAACACTTAATAGTTGGTGTGATAATATAAATGATTTGACAACACGGCCCCTCTGACTTAGAAAATGTCCTCAGCAACTTGATCGTTGCCAGATAGTGCACCCCTGCAGGCTTGGTGGAGGGCCCGAAACTGTCTCCCACCCTGCTATTCTCCTATTAGAGCTGACAGCTGCCAAATAATGTCCCTTGGCATCGCTGAGTGCCTGTGACGCCAAGTCCTGTTTGCGGCTGTGCAGTCTCTCATCAGCTCATACAAGCCTGTGTGTAGATGTATATCAAGAATCTTTATTGTCTTATAAACCATAACAAGATTTTAGAGATACTCCCGACTTAGACGGAACATTTACTACATCCTACAAAGGAAAATTTTTACATCAAAATCTTGTCGGTAGTTTTGTACATGAAGTACAGCTAGTGCAAGTCTAGTCTGGCTCATGATGTGATTGTCCCAACATGTATTACGTTGTGAAGACCCACTGCTCATTGTGAGGACTGGAGCCTCATCTATATAAGAAAAAAAGACTTATTTGTGTGGTTTTGAGTTAAATAAATAATCATATTTACATAAATTACCATATTTTAGGATCTTTCTCTTTTCTGACATACTGACAATCACTAACCAATAACATTATCTGACAAAATTCTTCAAAAGAACAGCTGCCAAAGTTCACATGGATATTTACTCAGTGGGTAAAAGAACAGACTGTTTCTTTGTACTGCAGTCACATGACAGTCTTAGGTTTGAATTTAGGGTAACTGTGTTCACTGGATACTCTATATTTTATTCCAGTCTTAGAATATGCTTGTAAGGTAAAATGATGGTTATAAACAGAGCTTTGCCTGCATTGGGCTTCCATGAGCTAAATATTAGGAAAAGTTACACACTTCTGAACACCAACAAAAATCCTGTATATGTAAGACATTTATCTCATAACATGTTTTCCATTAGTACAATTACGTTCATCTCCATTTATTTCAATACCAGTTATATACACTGAAAAAAGTGAACAGACAGGAATCTCAATGGTCTTATTTATCCTTTTAGGTCATCCTTTATAACTCAAAATGCAGAGTCAGCTGTACCGACACGAAAAGTTGATTTCCAGACAGTTCTGCAACAAAAGATGCATGGAAATACCACCTATCTCCAAAACAGCAACAGATTTGACCTCATTTCAAGAAGTGAATTCAGTATTGCCTGACTCTTTCACAAAGACCGAGCTTAGGCTGGTCTTAGGTTATACAGGTGAAAATTTGTTCTAAAGTTTGCAAGAACATCCTCATTTCCTTTGCACACATTTAATGATTGTTAACTTATTTAATGCCTGTGCCATCAAAACAGGCCCATTTCTTGCAGTTGGGGCAATGTTCTAGCTCATTTTTCTTTGCTATACATGACAGCTGTGGTGATTCAAGATGGCTGAAGTTAAATAGAATGCTTATATTAGTGAGGAGGAAATGAGAACCAAAAGGAACTAACATTAAGCAGCAGCTGATCCAATGTGATAAGATGTTTGCAGATGTAAATAAAGGCCAAAAGTGTTTCAGATTTTATTATTTATATTTTATCTTTCTTTTTTTTTTATCATACTTTTTCAGTATTTTTGTGGCCACACTGTGTAGCTACGGTATTTAAGTTATCCATGAGTAAATTGCAGTACTATTAAATCTTATTATTATTATTTTTTTTTTTACAGTGTCCTGCCTTAATTTATGCATATAAATAGCTTTATTATAATTCATGCGGGGAGTATTACAGATTATATGGACACTGCAATGGGAAAGTAGAACAGGAAAGGAAAAAACAGGAAAAAGGAGAAAAGATGAAAGAAAGAAGAGATAAAAGGAAGACAATGATAAAATATCTTCAGTCTGCTTCATCACCTGCAAAGAGAACAACACAACCAAGAGAAGGAGTAGAAGAGATAATAAAGTTGTATCTAGATACTATCGCTAATATATAAGTAGTATTATTTAATCTGACATGTAAACTGTGGTAGCTGAAGATAAGAATATGGGCTTTCTGTATGGGAGTGAATCTTTAAGTACCTGGAGACAAGCACCTTTATTTGTTTGTGAGAGTGCACTTGTTCATGTAAAGTTTATCCAAAGGAAAAAGGCTAACTAGTAGTTGTGAAGAGCCAAACACCCACCCCCACAGAGCACCTATTAAATGTTATTAGCATTATTTGTCATAACGTACAAATAAACTATAGGAACACAATGAGGAAGTCAAAGCTTGGAGCAGGAAAAATGTAAAAAGAGGCAAGGAGTTCACAAACAAACCCAGGGACAAACAAACCATGAGCTTAAATAAAAGACTAAACAGGTGCAAACTATTGGCTAAAAGAGGAGCAACATGTCAAAAAGATCACTAGTTCCCCTGATAGGGGAGGGGAAGTAACTATGGCAGACATGGAAGAAACAGACAGAACATCCTTTAATGTAGAGAATAAATAAAATAAGTGAAAATGGAATAAACTAGAATGGCAACACTAAGAAATAAACAACAAAATAAGGAAAAGAAAAATACCCGATCATAATGAAATTAACTAATTTGACTAATTAATTAACTCTCAAATTATTAAATGTAACCTTTTCAAAGTTTTTGGTTCTTATCCATCACTTAAAACTTAAATGTCAATTTCTTTGTCTCACAGACTTACTAATAAGGGGTCATGAACCAGCAAGACCTAAAAAGAACTACTCATTGCAAATTATCTAAGGTACGTTATTACAACTGTGCTAACAGGTGAGCCATAGTGAACACAAAGTTTATAAAAGTAGATTCTTTGGTAAAATAACTAGGCAGAACTTTATTGGTCAGTTTCATCATGAGCCATTGGGATGCCAACAAACCACCCATAACTTCTTCGCTCCTACAGTGTAGTTGCTTGTTTCTTGTCAACCTCCTCGATCACTTTCAGTCTTATCTTTTTTAAACTTTAAGAAATTTACATGGTGTATTTACGAAGCTGTGAAAGTTTAGTTTTTCCTCTTCCGTAAAAATTATTTTGTATATAGAGATCCTCTGATGATATATGCCTTCAGAAAACTGAACTCAAACTAATTCAACAAGTAATTCAATAAAGCATGTTAATATACTTATGTATAAAAGTATAACGGCTGACTAAGATTTCCCAGGGTTTTTCTACATTTTCTCCTCAAATCACTTTGTTTTACACTCAACTTGAAGAGGTTGTGCATTTTTTGTAGAAAAAGACATAAAAAAGGCACTGTCATATTAGGAGCAGTATTTTATGATATTTACATTCTTTGTACTCAGCTACAGCTCAAACTATGCGACAAAATTGCAGTGTTTAAAAGTTTACAACTCACGTATGTTCTTACACTTTATGCCTGATGCTCTTATGCAATCTAACTGCTCACACTGCACGTAGAAAAACCACGTCAGAATCAGCGACAAGAGATGGCGCTGATTGGTCTCACTCACTCACTCACTCACTCACTCACTCACTCACTCACTCACTCACTCACTCACTCACTCACTCACTCACTCACTCACTCACTCACTCACTCACTCACTCACTCACTCACTCACTCACTCACTCACTCACTCACTCACTCACTCACTCATTATTATGTATGAAGTTAAGGTGAACTCTGACTACTCCAGTTCATAGGTCAGTATTGATAGTCCTTCCTATGACTCAGTACCCATGAAGTAGCCCTTGACCTTGAAAAGACTGGTCACCTCTGCTGTAAGCCAAACAAAGAAGAAGAAGAAGAGGAAGAAGAATTCCCTTGCGCATTTTGCCAGTTTCAGTTAAATCGGCTCATAGATGCTTGTAGCTCTTCTTCAACAGCAGGATTTGCTCACCAACACCACACCAGGGCCGACTGAATTTCAAACATGTTTGATATTTCTGCCAGCCTTACTATTTCTGATCGGGAGGTGGTTGTGAGGGCTTAATTACCCCTCGTTACCCCCTGTATACTACACAACGCAGGATGGATGATGAGGCTGAAACTTAGCCAAATCCCCAAAAATTCTCACAAGACTGAAGAATGAGCTTTACAGCAGTAGCCATTCAAAATGTCCCCAATTTCCTTGATGGGCCCTTAGCTGGTCCCTGGCTGGTCTCCTACAATTCCTTTCTAAACATAAATCTTTGTCCTAAAATACTGTTTCTGTCATGATTTGTAGATATTAAGATCTGAAGAGAAGCATCATCTCCTGGTCAGACCCTTTAATTCAGTTAAAGGGTGGAATCACAGTAAAAAAAAAAAAAAAATGCATGCCCAGGAGAAGGCCAGTGGCTGGAAGTTGGAGGGGATTTTGCTGGGATTCGCAGGGGAGTAGGCTGCCATTCGGCTGGCATTTGAATGGAAAGGGCCATTTTGAATGGCTGCTACTGTAAAAGGGCAAAAAACTCATGCAGCAAAACCCACCTTAAAAATAACACACTTTTTCCCCCACCATTTAGACTAAAATGTGTACATCAATAGGCAATCGTTATATACTAGTTAGTTAATATATTTTCTCACACAAGGGTTTCTGTCCAAGGATTACCTGGATAGCCATTAGGATACTTAGATTTCTGGGTTCCCTTAAAGCATGGGCATATGTTTAATAATGAAAAGCTAAAAAGATATTTCCAGTCTGCATCCAGGAAGCTGCATGAACCAGTTGCTGGCAGGAACTCAGTGCTGAGGCTGTAATGTTGCAAAATGTGATGTCACAGAAAATACCATATGTCACAGTCTGAGTCACTGCTTGCTCTCATTATTTTGGCTTATCTTTTCCATTTTTTTCCTTTTCTTTTTTTACACACAAAAAAAAAAACACATGCAGATTCACACTCCTCAAGGGATTTGTTCTCAAATATTCACCGGCATGACGCACAAATAACCTACGCATGAAAACACCAAAACTCGCACACATGCATGCATATACACATTTGTCTGCAGAGTATTTGTCACAGGGAAAAGCTTTTCACATTACTGGAGATCTTTAGGTGCTTGGTATGCAAAGATCACCAGCATCATAAATCATGACATTGATTTAGATGCAATGAAATCGATCAGCTCTGTCAAATATCTAATACTGCTGAAATAGCGCAGACCACTCATGGGAGTTTGTGGCATATGCTTAATACAGCTTTCTGCCAAACTTAACATAATGCAATTATTTATGGGGTTACGGGATTATCGACGTTCTGTTTCTGTCCATAATGCATGTGTAGTAATATGGCCTGCATGTGTTCAAAACTTCATTTAGTTGGTTGAAAGTTTCATTCTCCTGCCCTCGGGGTGCCTGAAGTTATGACTTGGATTAATGCTGTTTTTATACTGTATTTCTTAGGACTGTTGTTTCATTTTACCCAGATGGCTTAACATATCAACCATTCATCATTCTACTATAAAACAAAGAGCCCCATAGTGCCTCTTGTGGATGCACACCTTTGACACCACTGCAGCATCTCTACTTACTGAATACAGTAAATATGTCACACATTGGGCAGCTCTGATGAATAGACAGCACCACAGCTCTCTCCAGTGTGTGCACAGTGACAGGCTGGAACAGATGTTATGTAGTGGGGTATGTATTTGTGGAGTTGGTGACCTTGCATCTCCACCTCAGGCACTGACACATGGCAGCAGCAATGCCAGTTTGCTCAGGGTGATGAGCCACACAACCCAGCAAGTACAGCTTGGAGAGATAGGCCGATCTTAGAGCATCTTTGTTTTGAATGCAGGATGTTTGAGTGCTAGGATGTGTGTAGCAGGGGACTCCCTCCTGATAATTGCGCTTTTTGCTTTTAAGGCGATGCGGGTGGTTCACACACACAAAAATAGCCTCATTAGAAAATGTTCGCTTTGATGGCTGAACACAGATATTCACCTACTTGGTTTCACTTTATAACACAATGCACATGGCTCAATAATCTCTGAAGTTTGTTGTTTTTGCTGCTTGTTTTCGGAGTATAGAAATACTACAACTGTAACTGTACGGTGAGAATTTGCAGGGTTAAGAGCCAGACTGTTTTTTAAAGGTAGAGCTTTGAGTAAACAGTAAATAAATCCACTTCATGCACAGCCTCTCTTCCAAGGGCTTGGTTTGTTTTGGTTTCTGCAGAACTAGCACCCTTTGTTCTAGACAACTTTTACTGTCTGACAAACTGTAAAACTTTATTTTTTTAATGAGATTTTAAATGATTTACCATTCTGCTGTTCAGTGGAGAGTAAATCATCCACGGTTTTTAATAATAAAAAGGAAAAACCTGTTGAATAAAACACAAACATGAGAATGAAATAGCAATGGTGTAATTGTTTCCTGTAGGTCATCTTTCAGTCGTGTTCAACTCTGTTCTGCTGTCCAAACCTTCTCTAAGACTTGGCAGTTTGCCATCTCAACAGCAGGCCAGGCCCTGCTATTGATTATAGCAAACCTTTTAATATTTCCCATATTTTGGTAATGTCTTCCTTAAAAAAAAAAAAAAGGTCAGTGCAGATAAGAAACATTTTGTTATTTAGACAGAATACAATCCAGTAAGACTGGTATTAATGCCAAGTTTCTGGAAACATTTATAGGTTTATTTGCTTGCTTAATGTGTTATTGTCCATTTTCTGTTAGCTCCTTATAGTTTGGGGCTGTATGTGGTTTTTAGGACCAAGGTTTCGAGACGTTCTTTAATTTTTTTTTATCTTATAGCCAGTGTGTTCAGATTCATGTCACAATAACGTCAATATTTAATTAAGCGACAGGCGGATTTTCTTTATTTTTCTCAACAACACATGTTTAAAATTGACCTTTTTTCTCTGTCGTATATTAATATATATTTATGCTTTTTTTCTGTATCTGCTAGTGCACAATTAGGTTAATAATAAAAAAATAAATAAATGCAGTCTCAGGTGTTATCGCAAAGCAATTACTTTCCATTTTCTGCATTATTTAGCTACTCAGATAAAGCATCTCATATAGTTACACAAAAAATGAAAAAATATTCATCAATTACTGAACAGAAGGCAAACATAACACGTTTATTTTTATGGAAAAAAGCCACTGCTCTTCCTGATTGAGTAGCCGTAAATCTGAATCTACCGAAACTGTGGGATTCATAGAAAAGCTCTTCATACATGGAAAATCTCATCCTGCCCTGTGCCTCCTGAGTATGTGGTTTATTTTCCATGTCTTCTGGCATGTAATCTCCCACTACAAAATTAGACCTGTCTGACTATTAAAGTTGTTTGGCCCAAACACATAAACAAAACAACTCAGGGGTTTGTTTGACACAGCCTAATTAATTTGATGTAATGTAAAACAACAAAAGGGCGCAACAAGAGTTACTCAGTAAACCTGTGTTCACCACACGTTCACCACACGTTCACACATGCAGAGATTTTGCATTCACACTACATTCAACTCAAACAGCCCACACACATGTCAGAGCTACATCTTTTATCACCAAATTTACACACAAACTTAGCACACACCACCGCAGTACAGTAGCTGCAAGGACACTCTGAGGGTGTGCTATAATATACTATTGGATACGAAACTCTCACTGCCAGTTCTTGTTGCTCATTTGTCATATAGTGAGAAACACAATTACACAGGCACAATCATGTGAGTCCATTAAAAGTGATCTTAGCTTTGATTTTTATAGGTAAGGAATGAGAGGCTGCTGATTGGGTCACATCAATCAGTCTATCCTTATCCACCTTCAATTACAAAACTCAATTTCAAACTCACACTCATGTTTTTGTACCTTCGTCTTTCCATTTCTTCTGTACCATTAAAAATTACACATTTTCATTGAAAAAAAAAATATAGTTCAAAAGTTTTTGTTTTTTGTGTTGTTATGTTGATATACTTTTTAGCCTTTGCAGATTCCTTTGTATATGTGTTCTATTGGTGCTTTAAACCTGTCTGAAAACCATGGCTTTGGCTAAATTATGAAAATGAGAGAATGTTTAAGAGGGATTACAGAGTTTTCTTATGATAGCAAGACCAGCTCTGTAATTGAATGCCCTCTGGACTCAGTGCAGAAGGGGAAAACAAAAGGATCCTAACTAAAATAACCCCTGTTTTGGATAATGTCTCCCTCTCCATGCATGAAGCTGTTGCTGAACTGTAGAGCTCCGTCAGTGACAGACTGTTGCACCCTAAATGCAACAGGGAGCGTTATCACCGATCCTTCCTCCCAGCAGCTGTAAGATTTTGTAACTATCACTGTTCCCAACAACCTTAACACGTTGTTACATTAATGCTGATTTTTGCACCGTTTCTGACTTAATCAGTTAAATAACTGCTGCTGTCATTTCATTTCATTTTGGTGTTGCTGCTATTTTTCACATATCCATGACTGTAAAAATGTCCAAAAGCTTACATTGATTTTTTGTTCTCCAGATACAGACTATTACATTGTAAAACACTGTACAGTACAATATTTTGTTTAATTTTCCTATCTGATATTTGTATACACTTTTCTAAGGTGCACATTGTGTGACCACTTCTACTATAACCTTTGCTGCAGTAACACCACAATTTCCCCATTGTGGGACAATAAACGGATATTTTTATATTCTATTCTAATGATACTGCCACCTGTGGCTAAAACGCAGAAGTACAGCACCATCTACCTATAGCTGACGTTCATAATTGGCAAATTTAGTTATTTTGTTTTACTTCCTTCCCCTTATATGGAGTTGCCACTGGTGTCTGAGTTGAGCTTGATGCCAAGTGCTTCCAAGTATCTACAAAATCCATTTGGAATATAACACTTCGATTGTGTGCTAGGTTGAACCTATTCAACATGGATGCACTTGATATCAAAACTGCCGAACAGCTCTCAAACTTCCTACACCAAGTAAATTAAGGAAAATAGGTGACAGGTGTTTAGATGCATCAGCTCTGAACTGCTGATATCACAAAACAATGTTGCTGTCATAAAGGGTAAAATAAAAACTCTATTTTAACAATATTTTTTTCATGACCTTGGAACCTTTAGGCTGGGTTTTCTCCTCGTTGCTCTCTTGTGCTCTCTTGCACCACCCTGCACTCATTATCTCTTATCATATCCACCCGTTTACTGCTGCTATTTAAGCTTCTGGACACCAGCCTTTGATGCCAGATTATTCTACAATAGCTTCTAGTGAGACTTACTCTAGCGTTCTTTGAGTTGGAAATGGATTTAATTTCCTCCTCTTTTCTCTTTTCTTTGCTTCTGCTAGAATATGCATCCTTTTTACAAAATTCCGACTGGGACTTGTTGTGTTTGTAATGGTTAGGCACTACAACAGATGTCCCAAAATTAGAATATGGAGGCCAAAATTGTTTCAGCAGTGTTGGGTTCAAAAATGTAGGTTTGTAAAAGAAGAACTGAAATACACAGTAAGGGATTTTCAAACAGCTTCCTGCAGGAGGAGAGACAGAACCGCACCCAAGACTCAAACACTCTGTCTCTCCCTGACCTCCTCTGCAGAGCGCTTTATTAACAGAACATAACACATGGTTACAAACAGAGTATTGTTCTGACAGAACAGTTTATCAGGTCATAAGACATGATGCTCCACGACTGAATCACAAGGCAGGGTGGTCTCCTGACTGAATCACAAGACAAAGTGAAGCATCTACTTGCTCAAATGTTTCATAAGCACACACAGACATTCATTTTATAATCATCATTGAATAAACCTAACAAGCAGCACAGCATCCTACACCACAGTTAAAAACTCAAACAAAATAAGAAACATCAGAAAAATAAACTTCATCAACATTTGGAGGAACTTCAATTACTTTAAAGAAAGTATCAGAAACAAACTAGATGAGCTACAGTACTACAATGTGCACTCACCTCAAGCAATGCAAATCCAGAAACATTATCCATTTTAAAAGGTTTGTGTGTATTTAATGAGTTAGATCAATGTTTGCATACACTGGTTTGGTAGACCAAACCATTGTAACTTCTCCCATTTGAAATTGTTTAAAATTCCTTTTTTCCCTCAGTGTAATATTATTTCACAAAATTGTGTTGTTTGTCTTGATATCTCCTATAACATGATGATAAACAGCATACTAATATATTCATATTTTGATCAAACGTTTATAGCAATCTTCTCTTCACTGTCTGCACAGCAATCAACATAATTTAGCTAAACCGTAGAGGAGGAGTGAATCCCATTAAGATGTAAAAAGGAAACCTGGATATAAGCTGCAACTTGAAGGGTTTGAGGAGACATAGAATCCATACAGTTGTTTTCTATGTTTAATTATGGTAACATTAGATCTCAGAGCTGACAACATCTTTTCATTTTTATTTATTTTAGACATCTATGCCATACTTTATCTTGTTGTTTTGTGTCGTCATCCTTACCTCCCGCTCTTAACTTGAGAGAAAAACTGTGTGGTATGATTGGAACACTTTCCTGTCATTGTTTTCCAGTATCAAAATACTAATCTTATCAAAGCAAAGATACAGAAAAAGTGTTTGTTTCAAGATTGACATTTTCAATAGTCTTTGAACATTCAAATGATGGATAAATTCTCGTCCTTGATCCATCAATAAATAAGTCTGATGATAAGTAAATAAGTAAATAAATCTTCTACCTTTTCTGCTCCTTCCCAATCATGCATTGCTCCTTAGTCTGGCAATATGAAAAAGAAATCTGGTAAAGTCTTTGGATGTCAATGACAAATTGAGTATTTTTTAATTCATCGTGTTTGTGCTCCTGTCCAATTTATCTCTGTCGTAATCTCTTTTGAACACTCTAAAATTAGATGGATTTGTTTTATTTGTAAGAAAAATCTTCTGCTTAATCCCCACATAGAAATCAGTTTACCCAGTAGAACAGATGAACTACATTAAAAGATGGGGGATGGGATGGGAACGGATTAATGAAGCAATGTTATGAAAAATTAACTCTCTCACTTCTTTCTTTTGATAAAATGTCAATTAACCAATCTCTTTCAGAAGATAATCCCACTTACTGCCATTCCCATGTGCTTTTGCCAAGTGTTAAAATGCTCTCTGCCTGTTTCTCTCCATCATGCCTCCTTGTTGTTTCCTTACTTGTCTGCGTGTTTCTCTTTTTAATGGCTCTCTAAGTCTGACAGCTATTACCCCATCCCTCTATTTCTCACACTGACTTCTTGTCCATCCCTCATTTCTCATCTTCCTTACTCTCTTTCCCATTCTTTATGTTTTCTTTTTTCCTCTGGCTCCCCTTATCTTCGCAGGCTCTTGCCTGCCTCCCCCTCTTGCCGTCTCTCTCATCCTCTATGTTATGTGTGCTGTTTAGCTGCGCTTAGCTTCACCTGTCAGCTCGGATTGGGGCTGTGGAGTAGCAACATGACAAACTGCCCTCTGATTCACTCACACAGTCACACACAAGGAAGCGTGCACACACTTGTAGCATCCCTGCAACCAATCACTTTTTTTTTTTTATATGTCTGTCTTTGATTTCTTCCTGCAGTGTGTTGATGAGCTTTGAGGTGATGGGACTCTATACCCAAACGTACAGCAAACACAGCGTTGAAAGCTAAATATTTGTGTTTCTGTCTTAATGCATCTAAGTAATCCAGGTAGAAAAAAAAAAATCAAAAGAAAAGTAAGTATTCTGGACGTGTTTTTCTTTGTTGAAAAAGTTCTACTTTTCTCTAAGAAACTGATTCTGTCATGAGCTGCCCTGATAGCTGGCCTTAATTGTTAATTTCATTCAACTCTGCCTGGTGTCTAATTATCACTCATCTCATCCGCCTGTGTCTGTTCCTTTATATTCGTCCAGCCCAGCTATCGAGGCCAATTCATTGTTTCTTATCTGTTTGTTTATGCCTGTTAGTTTGCCTGTTTAATTAGTTAATTCCATGGTACATGTCCTGGTTCCTGGTGGCCTGCAGATTGAGAAGGTTTTTGTGTTAGCCTTGTCTCCTGATCTTGCCCTGGTTCTTCTCTGCAGAGCCCTCAGGATTTTGGCTTGGAATGCGGGGAGGATCAGTTTTATTCCTGTAAGCCTGACTCCAAGGTAGAGAGCAGTTTAAAGTTCCCTGCAGAAATCCCGTTACCACCTCTTGTCTCTGTCCCTCAGCCACTGAGTCTTCCCATCAGCATCTGATCCTGCCTGTCTGCATCTGTGCGTGTCTGTCGGTGCACGCTTTTGGACCTGGACCTGTTCTGACTCTGAACCTGCCTAAATGCTTTAAGGATTCCTGTAACCCAGGACCTATTTGTTCCTCGGCGGATCAGAACCCCTGGTCGGACTACGAACCCCTGGATCTTGGAACTGTTCCTGCCTGATCTGTTTTCCCCTGATCTGGATCGATTTCCTGCAAATTCTCCAGGCTGCAGCATCGGGGACACTTTGGGCGGCTCAGGGCTGCATCTCTTTCGTAGTGCATCGGCTAATCCTGCGTATGATTGAGAGGATGGACTGAACTGTTAAACCAACTAAGTAACTCACTCCGATAATCATCTCCCATCAAATGATTGTGGTCACTTATCTGTGTTTCTCCCTCCAGAGTTTCAGTGGTTGGGCGGTACCCCGCCCCCCTCCTGCAAAACCTTTTTTATAAGCAAAACCTTTTGGAATGTAGATCGACTGGTTAATACTGTTTATAAAACCTAGGAGGAAAACTGGCCTCACCACCAATCATTAGTGTTCTGTTGACTGCTTATTATTTCTACAGGACTGGGTCATATGTTTATAATCACAGCATTGTAGGAGAGGGACAGATGACCCTAAAGTCTCAGTTATGCTTGACCCATGTTCATCCTGTGCAGACATGGGAAGTGTGGACACAATGTTTGCAGCTTTTATACTCTGTACAGCTTTTACCACTGTACATAATATTCTGGCCAACTCCAGGGGGACATGCATGGCACAAACCACAAAGCACAGCTGTTTTCAACTTTTTCAAAGCCTCACTGTGTCATCCAAGAGTTAAGATAATTTATTTTCAAGCGTTTTTCACAATCTGTCAATCGTAGTGAAATTTATGAACCAAATCACATGATGTCTTTAGATCTTTATATTTGCGAACCCTCCTCAGCTGTCACTTGTCCACCATGTTTTTCTGTTTGGAGCTGTCCATGTAGTGACAATTTTAGCTACATGTATGTTACGGAAATTCAGGCCAAGTGAATGGTGCGTGGATGCTAAAATGATGTAATTAGATCAAACATATACTGTACCAGGCTTAAGGTCTTCATCTGTGTTTAAATGTGGGTGGGTTTTAATCAGAAATGGCTTTCTTTACTCTGTTTGTGCTGGGAGAGTGGATCGTTGGGGTAAAGTAGCCTTTGCTATGTTTCATGGTTAAAAAGCCTCTGTAACATGCTCATGTGTCATGCTTTAGAAATGAATATCTGTGTTTCTCTAAAACTCCTGTGACTACTGGTCTGGTCCTGGGTTTGGCTTCTTATTTTTACACCCTATCACTGGCTGGGGTCGTTTTTGGGTCATTCAGGATTGGGTCTTTACTGTAATCTGTCTCAGTGAGAAAAGGAGATTGCCAACTTTGACTTGCTTCTTAAAAAATGTAAAAATTTGTGACTTTAAATTGCTTTGTCCAGGCAAATTCATCTCACTAACACAAAGTTTTTAAAAAATGTTGCTAAAAATACCAAAATTACTTGTAAAAGCAGCGCTAAGTAATTTTCAAGTGCCCCTCCCCTACAACCACTTTTTGATGCTGCGGTCATAAACACCTACTGCGTCCATGTGACTGGTATGCCACAGCTACAGTGCTCCGTCAAAGCAGCTGCAGATTGCGTGTCACTATGAAATACTCTATTCCTCATAATCTCCTTGTTAATACAATTATTGCTGTGTGGTTAAAGCTTACAGTTGTTCTACTTTTTACACAATTTTCCTTTCCTTGTTGTTTCCTTTTTTTTTTTGCAAATTGTATGTTGCAATGATTAATGTTATGCTGTGTTGTAATCAGGTCTCTTCTGCTCTGCTGTTGGTTTTTTGGGGGGGAGCTGGTCCTCAGCTGAGGAGTTCACATGCCAGATGAGCTGACAAAAAAACAGTTAACAAAGCAAACTTTCTTTACAGCTTTTTTTACTGCACATACAGTAGTACAAATAGGTGGATTTGTGATACATCAAATGCTTATTTCCAGATATTGTGACCATAAGCGTCGTTAGACCTATTTAAGGGTGGCTTCAGCCACCCTTTCTTTGGCATTAGCCACCCTATAATTATTTTGCGATTTTAAAAAATATATTTTTTTTTTCTGTATTTATTAAACAAATGCAGTAAAGCACCGAATAAAAGCCATAAAGAAGACAAGTTAATCTGAACAATCATAGGCGTAACTTCCTTAAGGACTGGTGTGGACATGTCCCCACCAATATTTTGTACACGTATTTTGCTTTCGGTGCTGTGTATATCTGATTAAAACCCCATTCATGCCGCTCCTCAGAAAGAAAATAAAAAAAGTTCTCCCCGCTGCTCACCGTCCACAAACCCCGACAAAAAAAAACTCAGAAAAAAGAATCTGTTGCCTCTCGCTTTCTCCCCATCACCCCCCTCCAACCTCTCCCCATAACATTTGAATTGAAGATATCCGCGGGTGACGGGTCGGGTTCGGTAGTCATCCTAACGGGTTCGGGCGGGTGCGGGTTGGTAAAACTCGACCCATGCAGGTCTCTAAGCTACACTACATTCAGTATCGTTGCCATAGAAACAGACAACAGCGTCAATATATCAGAATTATACTAAAACACACGCAAATAATTTCCCACATAAAAAACAGGACTTTCAGTCCATTACAGTTTTCCGTTTTTAGAGGGTTGTTTATTTTGCGTTTATTAAGTGATTGCTGTGGTATATTAGCTTTCACTGCTATAAGCTTTCGCCGCAGTGATTGATTAATTTAAACACCTGCTCTGCTGATGGTCTATCGGAGTTGGTGTTTAGGTTGAACATAAAGAACACCTTTTATTTTAAGCTTCTTGTAGCTACTGTTTTAATCCCGGCTTTACTTAAAACTTTTTCCTGACTTTGATAGTGTTGCCATTCAGTAGCAAGCACTGCGCACCTTTTTCTTTTATATGTAGGCCTACACGTACATTTAAGATTTAGCGTGTTATGTTAACAACTCATGAGCAAGCTGCTTTTTGCAATCTAGCAGGAAGGTAAGGATAGGATCTTGCAGGTGTGACGTCACTCTGCAGGGGGTCCAAAGATAAAAGATTTAAACAATTTTGGCATTGGAATTTCAGATTTAAGGGAGTCAGAAAGTTCACTTAGTAAAAGTGCAAATAATAAATCTGATTACCGATTACTTTTAAGCTGGTTGAACATACTGCGACAGACTGGTGACCTGTCCAGGGTGATCCCACCTCTCACCCAGAACGTGGCTAGAGATATGCACCAGCACCTCCTGATCCCACTGAGGGATAAGGTTAAAGAAAATGGATGGTTGAACATAGTCCGCTCTCCCAGATTCTATCAAATCAGTATTGATACCCTCAGGGGCGGATTTAGGAAATTTGGGGCCCTAGGCAAAGACAGGCAGGGGGCCCCCTGAGAAGTAAACCCATAAAACAGACCCATTGTACAGATAGAGAAATGTTAATAGAATAGACATCCATTATTTGTTCTAGGTTTTGTCCTTCTCTCCTTGTCCCTTTTTCCTCTCTATTTATCAGCGTTCTGATGGCATTTTAGCCAAAGGATTTTTATCAAAAACATAATTAATGTGCACAAATAAGGATTAGTTGTATTAACCATACTGGAAACAGAGTTTTATGGGGCCCCCAGGAACTTGGGGCCCTAGGCAACTGCCTAGTATTGCCTAATGGTAAATCCCCCCCTGGATACCCTGCTGGTGGATGTTCTTGACAGAAAGACGGAGTTGCTTAATCATATTCTGCTTAAGGTCCCATAAGATCTTGTCCGAGTCCTGGTTTAAAAGTAAATTAATTTTAAAAAGTGACCCAAAATTGACTGTCAATAAATGTTCTACAAAATTGATATATTTATTTGATTTCTTTGATTTGTACTGTCTGTTTAGATTTATGTGATATTTTTTGCACAAAATATATAAGTGAATATTGTAACAGTTATGTTTTCAACTGTAAGCATTAAATTGATAAATGTTATTCGCATTTTTTTGGCTTTATCCTTTCCAACAAAAAAAAAAAAGGTGTCGCGCAGGTAGCTCCCTTTCCTTATGAGCCGTCCCCACCAACTTTCAACACAAAGTTACACCCTTGTCTTAGACAACGCCTTAGCAGGTGCACTGAAAAAATTCGGCGCGCGCATTATCTTCTAGGGGCTGAGCCACCCTTGTCTCTTAAACCTAGAGACGCCCCTGATTGTGACATTCCATGTTTCTAAATGCTGAACAAAAGGGCTTACTAGACTAATAAAAGAACAAGAACTCTCTAACCATCCATGTAGACTTTAAATATTTAGAAAAAAGCCCCAGAAATAAATGAAAATCAACTGAATAGACATATTTGAACATTATACTCTCTTGAAGAATCTATGAGTGAAATTTGAACACGGGGTGGGTTGTTGTGCACCTTCTATAGACCAACACAAGATGTGTGACAAGCAACAAATCTACCTCCACTGACCCCTGCTTTTCCAATATCCATCCATCCATCCATCCATCCATCCATCCATCCATCCATCCATCCATCCATCCATCCATCCATCCATCCACCCTGGCCAGGTCCCCAGAAACACAAAAACATACAATCATGCACACACACCCACACATGCCTAACAGAATTGTAACGAACACAGTTAACCTAATAGTCATATTTTTGGACTGTGGGAGGAAGCTGGAGTACTTAGAGAGAATCCACACATACACGAGGAGAACATGCAAACTACATGAAGAAAGACCACAGAGCAGGTCTCGAACCCAGAAGCTTCCTGCTGCAAGGCAACAGCATCACCCACTGCTCCACCTCAAAGTTCACTTTCTAATTTAATCCAATTTATTTCAAAAATAAACTATTGATCCCAAATGGAAATTGTCATCCTTCTTCTCAAATTTGCAGCAAAACAGCACCACTTTTCAGCGGAACAGGTGTAACTAAGAAGATGTGTTACTCATAACTTTAAAAGGCTTTTTGCAAGACAACTATGTTTTAGTAAATAATCGTGTGATCTCCTGGAAGCCCTCTCCGCCATGTTGCTCCTATGCTACTGTACACTCCTCTGGTTGTGGAATTTTATGGGCAGGGTGAGGCCTAGAGAACAACATAGAGGGATGCTGAGTGAGGTTACATCATATTCTACCTAAAATGATACACTTCCCTCATCACATCACTATTTTTAGTTATTTCTGTTTAAAATGATAAAATGTTGTTTATAGCTTCTTTAAAGTCTCAGGTACCTCAGTAAGAGAATTCTTGGAGCCTATTGTAGTTAAGGCATTGCACATACTCTTACACATTTGTTTTTTTAACAGTGGAATGAATTTTTTTGTAAGCATTTTAGCATTTAATGAATAGAAGATCTTACAGTGAGATTTGAAAATATGTATTTCTAAGTTACAGCTAACAACAAATGTGAGCATGTGACTTTAAGAAGTAAGATAGAGAGACAATAGCAATAGAACTTGGTATGCTCTATATTTTACAAAACATGCAGTTGGTAGAAAATGACATTTCTATGTCTTTCTGATGCTTAACAGCATGTTATGTTGCAGCGTTCTGAGTGGTGTGCAACCTGCAGGCTGCTCAGCTCGGTTTCCAACTGAGCTCTTAAAACATTTCCTACTGCCAAAGATGGAAGGAAAAAGAGTGAAGAGCTAGAGACGGCTTCAGTTGGCATAATTCAGACAGGGAGGTTAAACATAGATTTTCGTGTTTGAATGTGGCATAAAAGGTAAATTCATGATCACTATCAGGATAATGAATAAGCTCATGTTCAACATGCTGGTGATGGACATTAGAATCCTCTACTGATGTAAAAATTTACATTTCACATAAAGGCAAGTAAAAAATAGTTTAGAAAACCTAGCCGGGTAGCATATTATGCAGTACAATATTTCTCTTTTTTAAAGTTCAAATATCTTAAAAGAATTCTAACCTTTACAACAAACTTTTTGTGCCTCAAGGCTGACAGAATCTGTGCTATGCTTTTTTGTTATTTCCCTTTACATCATTAAAATGAAACAAGTATTTCTACTGTGATTTCCAACAAGTTGCAAAGGAGTTTGAACAAATCTAAACTCCACAGTAACAATGATACCAACCTGGGGTACTTGTGTAATTCCTACTTTTGGATAGGATACATGTTTTGTTTTTCTAAAAATTCTCTTTTCCTGTATTGAGTGTTCTCCAAACCAAATTTTCACAAAATTTTTACAAAATCTGAATTGTCCAGAGTTCTTATGCTTTCATCATCACATCTCATTCCAAATTTATTTTTAGTGTTTAGGGCTTGGATTACCTTGGCAAACCAGGCTGATAATGTACAGGTGCTGGTCATAAAATTAGAATATCATGAAAAAGTAGATTGATTTCAGTAATTCCATTTAAAAAGTGAAACTTGTATATTATATTCATACATTACATACAAACTCATATATTTCAGATGTTTATTTTGTTTAATTTTGATGATTACAAATGACAACAAATGAAAATCTCAAATTCATCATATCAGAAAATTAGAATATTACTGAAGACCAATAAAAACAAAGGATTTATAGAAATGTTGGCCAACTGAAAAGTATGAACATGAAAAGTATGAGCATGTACAGCACTCAGTATTTAGTTGGGCCTCCTTTGGCCTGTATTACTGCAGCAATGCGGCGTGGCATGGAGTCGATCAGTCTGTGGCACTGCTCAGGTGTTATGATAGCCCAGGTTGCTCTAATAGTGGCTTTTAGCTCTTCTGAATTGTTGGGTCTGGTGTATTGCATCTTCTTCTTCACAATACCCCATAGATTTTCTATGGGGTTAAGGTCAGGAGAGTTTGCTGGCCAATTAAGAACAGGGATACCATGGTCCTTCAACCAGGTACTGGTAGCTTTGGCACTGTGTGCAGGTGCCAAGTCCTGTTGGAAAATGAAATCTGCATCTCCAAAAAGTTGGTCAGCTGCAGGAAGCATGAAGTGCTCTAAAACTTCCTGGTATGTGGCTGCGTTGACCCTGGACCTCAGAAAACACAATGGACCAACACCAGCAGATGACATGGCACCCCAAACCATCACTGACTGTGGAAACTTTACACTGGACTTCAAGCAACGTGGATGAAGTGCCTCTCTTCTTTTCCTCCAGACTCTGGGACCTTGATTTCCAAAGGAAATGCAAAATTTACTTTCATCAGAGAACATGACTTTGGACCACTCACCAGCAGTCCAGTCCTGTTTCTCTTTAGCCCAGGCAAGACGCTTCTGACGCTGTCTGTGGTTCAAGAGTGGCTTGACACAAGGAATGCGACAGCAGAAACCCATGTCTTTCATACGTCTGTGTGTGGTGGTTCTTGAAGCACTCACTCCAGCTGCAGTCCACTCTTTGTGAATCTCCCCCACATTTTTGAAGGGGTTTTGTTTCACAATCCTCTCCAGGGTGCGGTTATCTCTCTTGCTTGTACACTTTTTTCGACCACATCTTTTCCTTCCCTTTCGCCTCTCTATTAATGTGCTTGGACACTGAGCTCTGTGAACAGCCAGCCTCTTTAGCGATGACCTTTTGTGTCTTGCCCTCCTTGTGCAAGGTGTCGATGGTCATCTTTTGGACAACTGTCAAGTCAGCAGTCTTCCCCATGATTGTGTAGCCTATAGAACTAGACTGAAAGACCATTTAAAGGCTTTTGCAGGTGGTTTGAGTTAATTAGCTGATTAGAGTGTGGCACCAGGGGCCATCAATTTTGAACCTTTTCACAATATTCTAATTTTCTGATATGATGAATTTGAGATTTTCATTTGTTGTCATTTGTAATCATCAAAATTAAACAAAATAAACATCTGAAATATATGAGTTTGTATGTAATGTATGAATATAATATACAAGTTTCACTTTTTAAATGGAATTACTGAAATCAATCTACTTTTTCATGATATTCTAATTTTATGACCAGCACCTGTATAGCACTGAGAATTAGCTCTTTTCTTATTATTATTATTATTCTGAGACTGTTCAGATTTTTTAGAGGAAAGATGATGCATTTAGCAGAATTCTATGAACTGATTGGGCGAAGTGACACCTACTGTAGTGCCCACCTACCAGTTTGATTTTAGTCGATCATGGTAACAAAAGAAATAGCAACAGATGTTATAAGAAAACCAAAACTTAGGCTTTTACACTCTTGGAGATCTTCCTTTAAAGATGCAGTTATTGATTCTGACAAAACAGATGTGATAGCAGCATGTATGTTTATTTTTGTATGACTGTGGGCTCAGCAGCCCTTGTTTTAATTAAACCTATATGTCCTGCCTTGAAACATAATGCTTTAACATGTCTGGTGGACTCATTTTGGATTGAATTTGGTTTTGGATGAATTATTATGTTTGTGAATGCAACAATACTGCAGGAATTCAGCTTGGCTTTTAAGCCAAGAACTCTTGAGGTGATCAAGAGTACAATTGTGATTCATGTAAAAACATTAACCCTTAATGGTCCACTTTAAGTAAATCAATTGCAGGAAGCAGCTAACAATGCAGGATATTAGCTATAACACCTTAAAAAATGACACATAAAAATATCACACCGTAAAGTGGTGGGAGAAACAGCTCAAGGTCTCCCATGCATAAGGAATCTGTGTAGACACATATGACTCACTTAGAAGAAGTGGCAGATCAGAAGAAGGACAGGACAAATTTCCTAAGTATGAAGAACTAGCTTTCTCTCAAGTTTTTATACATTTATCAGCAGTTAAGCCTTACTTTTGGCAGTACTGATAATAAAGCTATGTAATGCAAAGGATGCCTTTTTCCCCTAACTCTTTTTAAAAAGCAGAACACGCTGCACCTTTGATTTATGGTCAATTGATCCTCTTTCTTCTCTTAATGTCTGTACTTTTGACCATCTGTTTTCCGTTGTTTTGGCTGTTAGGAGTTCTTAGTGGAAACATCTGTTGTATTTTTCTGCAAAGGTGCCTAACAGCATTAAGTGTCAGACATGTATTGATAAGCAGTGTGGCATCTCCAATCATGACTATAATTGGTTTGTGCAACCATATATTTGGGCTATAGTGGAATAAGTGTTAAATGTTAAAGACAAAACAGAAAAATAACTCAGTGGGATTTCTAACTTGGAGATTTTGAATGTTATTAGGTGTTCTGATGATTGAAGTGTTACATTTCACCAACAGAGGGTCAGACAGCAGAGATATTAAAGTGTTTATGAGGGGTACGCCGGAAGAGGAGCAGCCAAAAAGGTGCGTCGGCCAGTGATAAAGGTGATGAAGTGAAAATGAAATGACAGAAGAGCGAGGAATAGATGGATAAGGTGTATTGCTCCACCACCATCATGACTGTCATGTAGAAATGAGAAATCTCAACTCTCTTGTCATTTACATTGGCTCTGTGTTACTTCACCATCTCCCATGGGGCATGTTATAGTGTTTTCACTCCAGCTCAAGGGCAAACATCCTTTTTTTTCTCTACATTATCAAGATATTCTTTCTTTCTCTCTCTCTTTCTTTCGTTTCCTTTCTTTCATTCTTTGCTCACAATGACTGGTTTCCTTTTGGCAGGCATTAGTGTTGCATCACGCTGACATTGAAATGTTGATACAGCATCAGTATAATTGGAACAATATCGATTGTGTGACAGCTGCCAAATATGACTGTGCATGTGTGCGTTTAAGCATGTCTGCAACAAAGTTCTCAGTAAATGAGGCTTTGACAAAAACTGATGAAAAAGACTGCTTTTCTGTGCATTCCGACTGAACAATAGGTGCCACGTCGGCTTATTGCTTTTTGTATTTTTTTTAGATGCTTCTAAAACTGCTCGGCTAAAAATGTAGGTGCAAAAAAGAGAGCCTTAATTTACCTCACAGGTTATCTTCGTTTATCTAAGCTTTAGTTTTTTTTTTCTTCTTTTTTTGCTGTTCTTGTCTAATGGGAAACATTCATCCTTGAAGTTGTGGTTCATTATATGTGTTTGAGGCTGGAGAGACCAGGGGAGGGGATCTTGAGGCAGCCAGAGTTTTGGCAAATGAGAAACTGATACAGTTGTGATGTCAATGATGTAAACCTGAAACTAGTGTGATCAACAGCTGTGTTACATAACCTGCATGCAGAGTAAACAATCAACTGTCGTGGTTTGTTTGTTTAATCCCTGCTCCAGGTTTGAATTTAGGTAAAGGGCACTGAGTAATACTTTTTTTTTATTAATATATCCTCTCTTAATATAGCCTTACCAGCCAGACTGACTTACAGTAAATCAGTCTGGTAAAGCACAAGACTCTTGGGTCTAAAATGGACGGATCAATCAAGGTGCAGGAGCTGGGTGCACAGTGAAACAGAAAATGTTGCAGATGCAATAAATCAATATTTTATTGATAGACTTTATTATGACCCAAAAGATCTGGCTGCTATAAGAGCTTTTCTTTTAAATAATTTTTAAAACATAACAGTCATAGGAATCTGATTTTTATTTTTGTTATTTGAAATTGGGCTCTACCCGCCCCTTTTCAGACTATTCCGCCTCTTTACATACTTCTAAAGCCCAGTTCACAAGGGTGGTGTACGACTTTTAAATCTCTGATCTGATTTTTCTCAATGTCACACTGACTGCTTATAGAGGGGCTCCAACTGCATAGGGTGAGCAGATCTGTGCAGATTATTTTTTTTCGCTTCTGTCTCTGTGCCACACAAATTGAAATCATTTTTCACATTTGACTGATACGATTACAAAAATGTATAAAAAATGAATAAAAGAAAAAGCTACATAGCAATACTATTAAAGCATCTCTTAAACTAGAACAGGTTTTTTTAAGCCTATATTAAAAATATAATGGGAATTTCATTTTAAGAAAAGGAAAACTGTTGTGCTGAGAGGTGTGGTGTGGAAGGAAAAATCCAGCAAAGTTGGTTGGAGCAAAAACAAAAGGTCATTTATTAAGGCTCTTCCATCAGAGCATTGTTATACTGAACACAAAATGGCAGCTTTCCCATCAGACCCTTACTACAGCAATCAGTCCACCTATATACTGTTATCCCCGCCTTCTCAATTTACCCACAGCCAATCAAAGTTCAGCCATCATGGCTCCCTCTATAAGACAGCTGGGTTTGAGGCGGGCCTCCTCCTTAGCAAGGTTCCAAGATGGCTTCTAAAAAGGAAACACCCACAAAGGTAACAAACAATTCAAAAAACAAAAGAATCACATACACACACTCTAGAACCTGAACATTATAGAAAATCTTATTGCTTCTTAACAAAAACACAGCAATAAAGGCTTTGGAAAATGTATATGCTGGCTTTGTTGAAGTTTTTCTTTTTCTTTTTTCATAAAGAGGGGAGAGGGATAAGCTGTGCTTATCTGCACTGCCTTCCTCCCTTTTTTTGAGGCTCAAATTGGAACACTATTTCATTATATCCGTTTTCTGTCCTGCTGCAGTTTGTCAGTCTTCTTTTTCTCAAGAAAAGTGATAGACTGCGCTTCCTACTGCCTATCCTTTTTGCAAGGCTCAAAGAGGCTCACTATCACGTTTTCTTTTTTAATGTTTCATTGGTTATTGTTGCACAAGTCTCTCCCACCAGCTATATATGCCCTGTACATGTGCTCCAACCCTGATGTTTTTCCCATGGGATTGACAATTGTTTTGTATTTTCCCCCCAAAGCGGATGTGTTTTACTCTGTAACAGCGTCTCTCTTCCTGTCAGACCTGTGAATTGCCACTGAATTTGAATTTGAAGACCTTTGCAGAAAATCACATCTGGTGTGATCATCCCCGTAGGCTTTCTGATTAGCCCAAAACGCCAAAACCTCGTCTGGCATGGTAAAGAGGAGTATCTTTTATTTCCGGGTGGATCATCTAGTAAGTGGTCCTCCTAATTGTCAATTATTCTAGTGATTTGTTTACCTAAGGCTGTTCTACAGCCTCGTCCTGTTAGCTAGCTTTTTTTTATGCATGCGCACTTTCAGGCATATATCTGTGGTGAACAACGGTTTCAGCAAATCATTAATGCTCGCCTTTATCACCATGGTTCTTTGAAAATGGCCGAGGGTCATAAGAGAAAAAGTGTCACCATAGGCTGTCTCTACCCGACAGCAGCGACTAATAACAAAGTTGGTGCAGGCATCGTGCTGTGAAGGAGAAGTTACACTGCCTGGCCAAAAAAAAGTTGCCACCTGGATTCAGCTAAGCAAATAGGTACGAGCCTCCTTTTGGATAATTACTGCATGGGCAATTATCTTTCAGCTGGCAACAAGTTATTTAACCCCAACTGGTGCAATGACTTGCTTCTCATTTCCTAAACAACCATGTTGAAAGACACATCCCGTGGTCGTGGAAAAGATGATAGTCTGTTTGAGAAGGGTCAAATCATTGGCATGCATCAAGCAGAGAAAACATCTAAAGAGATTGCAGAAACTACTACAATTGGGTTAAGAACTGTCCAATGCATTATTAAAAACTGGAAGGATAGTGGGGACCCATCATCTTCAAGGAAGAAATGTGGCCGGAAAAAAATCCTGAATGATCGTGATTGGTGATCACTTAAACGTGTGGTGAGATCAAATCGAAGAAAAACAACAGTAGAACTCAGGGCTATGTGTAATACTGAAAGAAAGAGCATTTCCACACGCACAGTCCGAAGGGAACCCAAGGGATTGGGACTGAACAGCTGTGTAGCTGTAAGAAAACCACTAATCAGTGACCGGAAAAAAGGCTTCAATTTGCTAGGGAGCATAAAGATTGGACTGTGGAGCAATGGATGAAGGTCATGTGGTCTGATGAGTCCAGATTTACCTTGTTCCAGAGTGATGGGCGAATCAGGGTAAGAAGAGAGGCAGGTGAAGTGATGCACCCACCATGCCTAGTGTCTACTGTACAAGCCTGTGGGGGCGGGGTTATGATCTGGGGTTGCTGCAGTTGGTCAGGTCTAGGTTCAGCAACAGTATGTGCTCAAAGAATGAGGTCAACTGACTACCTGAACATACTGAATGACCAGGTTATTCCATCAATGGACTTTTTCTTCCCTGATGGCAGAGGCATATTCCAAGACGACAATGCCAGAATTCATCGGGCTCAAATTGTGAAAGACTGGTTCAGGGACCAAGATGACACATCATTTTCACACATGGATTGGCCACCACAGAGTCCAGACCTCAACCCCATTGAGAATCTTTGGGATGTGCTAGAGAGGGCTTTGCGCAGCGGTCAGACTCTACCATCATCAATGCAAGATCTTAGTGAAAAATTAATACAACACTGGATGGAAATAATTCTTTTGACATTGAAGAAGCTTATTGAAACAATGCCACAGCGAAAGCGTGCCGTAGTCAAAGCTGAAGGCGGTCCAACAAAGTATTAGAGTGAGTGACCTTTTTTTTTGGTGGTTACTTTGTTTTTGGCCAGGCAGTGTATGTGACCAAGGTGGAGCAACTATCAGTGATCATCTGTCCGAACGGTCAAATAAGTGAGATTGGTATAGAGTCGACTGTATAGTCTGGGCTCTAGTGATTGAGGGATGTAGGGGTTAGAGCGCACGTTCGGACACAGTTCGCTTGTATTAGCTATGAGAACAGCAACTTTTAGGCAAAGCGTGCATGAGGAGGAATGGGCTCACACATTCTTTCATACCCGTTTAATAGGGGTTCCCTCTTGGTGGAAGGTACAGGGTTGTGCATGTGTTTTTTTTTAAGCGGAGAGGGCGGGTCTTTGTGAAAATCCTCCACAATACCTTTAATTCCTTGTGATGGTAATCTAAGTGCCTATGAGACACCTGAGTGGTCTGTCTACTGTTTATTTATTTTTTCAGAAACCAACACTGGCACACAAACCACAAGCTTTCTGTGCCACTAAACCCATGGCAGTACTGTGCTTGTTCTTGAGGTCAGACAAACAGCTTTACAACAAGCTGAATACAAAGCCATTCGCTTTATTAGCCACACATCTTGTGTTGTGCTACTGACAGGTGATTCTAGAATAGTTGGAAAAAGAAAATCTTTTTCAAAAGGAAGAGAGAAAATAATTAAATCAGGACAGGGCTTGCAGAAAAAGGAAAATCGGAAGCCGCTTGCTCCATGGTGAGAATTCAAACAAAAGCAGAGAAGCAAAACTGATGCAGATCTATTATTGGACTTGTAAGTACTATATATACTAACTTATGTTAGTGTTACTATTGTGACTTTAGATGATTGATTAAAAGCATGCCCCAATAAAATCAAGGAGAGGCTGAATCATCAAATGAGGCAAAAAAAAAAAAAAAAAAAAAAAAAAGCAATTTGATTAAAGAACAACCTTTTGCCAAGAAAAGGTCTGGTTTTGAGAACCTGAACTCCTGTCTGGTGTTTCTGTGTGACCTGTTTTGCACGTTTATGAATAGTTAAATGTTTCTCAGAAATAGTGAAAAGCTGTACATGAAACTGTAAAAAACAGTACATTCTTTTTCCAATAATTTCAACAGAAAGTTTCAAATCTTAGACCACAGTGAGGCTAGTTTGTAGCATTTAAGTCACACACATGCTTCCTCAATACTTGTATGGTGTGTCTTAAACAAACGTTTCTCTGCTAGCTGTACTCGTGCATGGTTCCTTGCCTTTGCAAAGTTCTGTCACTGTGATTGAGCTCTGCCCTGTTGGTGCACTCAGCCTGCTTCTTGCCCACTCAATTTTTTTTTTTATAAACCTTTATTCAACCAGGAAAATAACTATTGAGATTAAGAATCTGTTTTCAAAGGAGAACTTCCAAAAACATAATTTGTGTGCTAGGCTGTCTCTGCTCTTGCAACTTAATAAAACTAAAAGTAATTGAATCCTCTATCTGTGTGAAACATGCCTTGAAGGATTTTATTTATTAAGCTACCAAGAAGATGTGCAAAACGTTTTTTTTTTTATTATTTCTACTGAATTAATCCCTATTATGCATTGAGAATAAATATTTTGTTATCCAGGAAGCTTTCTCAGTTCAAAATGTCTGGAGTAGCGCTAAGTTCCAGGCTTATAAAATAGCCCAAACAAAAAGTCTTGGGCCATTTAATAAGCCTGGAACTCAATTCTAGTTAGCCTGGAACGCTATTCTAGACATTTTGAATTGAGAAAGCTCCCCGGATGGGAAGCGAAACGTCTTCAAACTTGGAAATCAAATTCCAGTGTTTTGTTGTTTTTTTTTTACTTTTTTGGAATTACTACAACCTTAATGACTGAGAAAAAAGTTCTCATAGAACAGAAACAACTACATCTAATGATACATAAAATCTGTTGTTTGTATGTGTGAAATAAAAGAAAATACATACTTTTGACAAAGGGACAAAGAGAATTATATCATAAAGGAAAAGGAGTGAAAATATGTCATGAATGAAAATAATGTATATAAAATAATTGGTTTTCATGAAAAATAGATTAAGGCAAGCCATTAAATGTTATGTTGCACTCCATGTTATCTTCTACTGTAGTTTTGTATTCAAGGTCACTTCAGATGATGTTGGTTTCTTTTTTTGACAGCTTCAAGAAATTATTATTACTTTATTAATCTAATTCTTCTCTTATTTATAGAGGACCTTATGGAGGACTGTTTTTCTTTCAACAAAAGCAGATTATGTTGTAGAATTTCCGCATCAAGAAAAGACGAGCAAAAATTAATTGGAAGAAACATCTAGAAAATTTTATTAATAGCACACTTTATTTTCTCCTCTTCCTGTGTCTCAGCTTTAATGAGTAAAAGATGAATCACCACACTTTTCAAGTAAAGAGATTATTTAAATATTGGCCTTGGACTAAGTGGGCTGTTACAACAACAGTGAAGTGTTTTTGTTACGTTTAAATGTGTTTGTTTAAGCAGTGCTTTGGGATGATATAGAATACAGTTGGAAAGAGGTCCTTTGACTTAGGGTTTTATAGACAGACAGATGTTCCTCTTGGTTTCTCCTTATCTTTACTCATCTTCCTCTTTTTGTTTAGTCCATCTCAGAAGATGATACCCCAGCTTTTTATTGGTTTGAGAGTGGATTTATTAGTATTTGTACCACTCAGAGGAGCAAATTTGATCTGGGCCTAAGTTTAAACTTTCTTTTTGTTTGGAAACAACAGCTGGGAGGTGATTACTGAGCTTTATCAGACAGCCGGTGCAGTAAACAAAATGACAGAAGGCAGCAGATGCAGAAGCAGATTTACACTGACATGGACCACAGAACGCTGGTTTAGTTATGCAAGGTAAAAATCAGGAGGGAATCACATCTTCATGTAGCCGATACAAAATGTTGTAAAATAAACTAAATAGGCATTCAGATAAACGAAGATTAGCTAATGTTTTACTTATTTTATGTTTTGATGTAACAAACTAAGATTTTGCTTAACTATTACTCACTCGTAAAATTAGTTCTTTACTGATAATGGCTTTTCAAACTTGTTACACACATGTTCAACTTTGAGCGGACCTACTAAGAACTGATTGAACTAATTCACATCAGCCGTTGTGAATCCGAAAACTCAGAATTCCCGACATAGGCTAGATCAGTTTAGAGTGGGAGATTTTAATCTGAGTTTGTTAAACCTGCTTACTAAAACACACCCCTGGCCCTAGATACACAACTGTCATTTAAAAGACCCCTCTGTAGCTTCTCTTAATGCTAATCTAAAAGGAGCAAATCATTAAACCCTATTAAATTATTATGACTCATTTGAGCTTAAAAAAAAAACAAAAAAACAACAACATTGAAATGTAAGTTATTGAAAATAAGAAATCTCTTTCTTCTAGGCTACCAACAAAAAAATAAATGCAGCAAAAGGTATAGGTTGGTATAAACGGGTAAAGTTATTTTATTCATTTAAATTCTCACATGCCCAGATATTCTAGACAAGGAGTACTGACAATCTTTCAGTGTTATTTATGGATTTCTCCATAGCCAATTAATAGCATCAGCTCTTTTAAACATCTAAGGATTAATGGTGGATGGATTTTAACATTCATTTTGACATTAAAAAGTGATAGATTATGGTAAATTCAGGCTTTAATGCTGTTATACTCAGTTAATTTTATTAAAATGTGCTTCCCACAACTAGTGCCTGGGCCCTGGGAGGAAGGTTACCATAAATCTCCTAAGTAGGCACACTTCATCACACAGCATCAAAGTCTTCTGTTGGGGCCAGAGTGCCAAAGAACTGATTTCATGCATATCAATAAAACCTTTGTCATTTCTTTCTGCGTCTCTCCAGGTTGAATTCCCTTAGATTTTCACCTGACCTGTCTGAGTTTGAGTCTGAGCTCATCATAATCACTGAAGTTACTAATTATATTCTAATGGTCTTCAATAATGTACTTTTATATGAACTTTTACTGTTAAAGCTAATTGCTGCACTATACAGTTAATTACAATATTCTCTTAAAAAGACTTGAACATTTTGTAGGAACTAAGGGAAATACGCTGGGTTGGTTTAAATTGTATTTGTCCAAAAGAATGCAATTTATTCATGTTCATGATACATCTAATCCTGCGTTCACACCAAACGCAGCAGGAGCAGCTACTTTACATTGAAAGTCAATGGTTGACACACGTCAAGGCGCAGCAAAAGGTCCCACAGCACTTTTGTTTTGTTTTTGCTTTGCTGCTTCTGCTGCGCGTTAGAACTAAACTTGTACAAGCATCAAAAATGAAGCAGCAGACGTGTTTTTGCTGCTCCTGCTGCTTTTGGTATGAGCACAGCATAAGACTGGAGGGATCTTTGTGGGGTACCACAGGTTTTAGCACTAGTGTCCATTCCCCTGGAATTATTTTAAACGTCCTGCCTTTGAAAGAAAAGACAGACATAATCTTTTTTTTTTAAACTGGAATCTTTCAAAAAGAGGCACTTCATATGATTGGTATCAAAGTGGTATCTGGTAATAAAAAACAAAACACAAGCTTGGTGTTATTTTTGATGAGTATTATGTTAAACAGGTTTCTATAGTTTCCTGCTTTTAAGTCTAGAATATTTCAAAAGTGAGTACTATCTTGTCCAGGAGTGATTCTGAACAACTATTTGAAGCATATGTAACTTGAAGGGTGAAATAAAATGAATGTTCAATAAATGTACAGGTATACTATCAAATGCACAAAATATACAGGTGCTGGTCATAAAATTAGAATATCATGAAAAAGTAGATTGATTTCAGTAATTCCATTTAAAAAGTGAAACTTGTATATTATATTCATACATTACATTCAAACTCATATATTTCAGATGTTTATTTTGTTTAATTTTGATGATTACAAATGACAACAAATGAAAATCTCAAATTCATCATATCAGAAAATTAGAATATTACTGAAGACCAATAAAAACAAAGGATTTATAGAAATGTTGGCCAACTGAAAAGTATGAACATGAAAAGTATGAGCATGTACAGCACTCAGTATTTAGTTGGGCCTCCTTTGGCCTGTATTACTGCAGCAATGCGGCGTGGCATGGAGTCGATCAGTCTGTGGCACTGCTCAGGTGTTATGATAGCCCAGGTTGCTCTAATAGTGGCTTTTAGCTCTTCTGAATTGTTGGGTCTGGTGTATTGCATCTTCTTCTTCACAATACCCCATAGATTTTCTATGGGGTTAAGGTCAGGAGAGTTTGCTGGCCAATTAAGAACAGGGATACCATGGTCCTTCAACCAGGTACTGGTAGCTTTGGCACTGTGTGCAGGTGCCAAGTCCTGTTGGAAAATGAAATCTGCATCTCCAAAAAGTTGGTCAGCTGCAGGAAGCATGAAGTGCTCTAAAACTTCCTGGTATGTGGCTGCGTTGACCCTGGACCTCAGAAAACACAATGGACCAACACCAGCAGATGACATGGCACCCCAAACCATCACTGACTGTGGAAACTTTACACTGGACTTCAAGCAACGTGGATGAAGTGCCTCTCTTCTTTTCCTCCAGACTCTGGGACCTTGATTTCCAAAGGAAATGCAAAATTTACTTTCATCAGAGAACATGACTTTGGACCACTCACCAGCAGTCCAGTCCTGTTTCTCTTTAGCCCAGGCAAGACGCTTCTGACGCTGTCTGTGGTTCAAGAGTGGCTTGACACAAGGAATGCGACAGCAGAAACCCATGTCTTTCATACGTCTGTGTGTGGTGGTTCTTGAAGCACTCACTCCAGCTGCAGTCCACTCTTTGTGAATCTCCCCCACATTTTTGAATGGGTTTTGTTTCACAATCCTCTCCAGGGTGCGGTTATCTCTCTTGCTTGTACACTTTTTTCGACCACATCTTTTCCTTCCCTTCGCCTCTCTATTAATGTGCTTGGACACTGAGCTCTGTGAACAGCCAGCCTCTTTAGCGATGACCTTTTGTGTCTTGCCCTCCTTGTGCAAGGTGTCGATGGTCGTCTTTTGGACAACTGTCAAGTCAGCAGTCTTCCCCATGATTGTGTAGCCTATAGAACTAGACTGAAAGACCATTTAAAGGCTTTTGCAGGTGGTTTGAGTTAATTAGCTGATTAGAGTGTGGCACCAGGGGCCATCAATTTTGAACCTTTTCACAATATTCTAATTTTCTGATATGATGAATTTGAGATTTTCATTTGTTGTCATTTGTAATCATCAAAATTAAACAAAATAAACATCTGAAATATATGAGTTTGTATGTAATGTATGAATATAATATACAAGTTTCACTTTTTAAATGGAATTACTGAAATCAATCTACTTTTTCATGATATTCTAATTTTATGACCAGCACCTGTACATCAAAGAAACAAATGTAAGCAGTAATGAAATAATACAGCGAAATATAAATGTATACATTTTTGATATAGTCAGAGAACTAACTCCCCCTATTCTACATTAATGAAAGATTCCGTACCTTAATTTATGAACCTATGTAAAAAAAAATCTACTTTGTTACATATCAGATCTGCTTTCCTTCAGAGAAGTTTGACAAAGCAGGAAGGGAAAATAAGACGTTCTTTATCATTCACATTTTATAACAAAGCTTTAAACTGACTTTACAAATTCCAACGTTACTTTTTCAGTTTCTAATCAATCTTGCTTATTAAAATATATTTTTAATACTTTTATATCTGCCTTTCAATTGCATTTTGATCGTTGGTAATTACCTTTAAAATAATGGCTCACACTCAATGGGTTAAAGCCCAAACTTTATGTAACTAGCAAAATGAAATAAAAGTTTTCCAATGTGGATTTTGAAGGTTTGAAATTGGATGAAGCCTAATAGAAGTTGACTAAGTGACTGATTCTACACACTTGTAAACTGCTTAATATAACACCCGGAAAAAGCCTCTGAAACTAGCATGGTCAATTAAATGCACACACTAAAAAAGATGTTAGCGAAGCACAGTGAATATAAATAGGAATATATTCTCTTAGTTTAACAGCACCTCCCAGAAAGGCACTCCCACAGAGCCTCCAAATTACAAAGTCAAAAATAACACAGTTTGTTTTCAACAGCCGAAAGCCAAAGCTCAAAAATAAACCCTTTATTATGTAGCAATAAAGCTTATTTTGACTGTGTGATCTGAGGACTTTAAGGGAAGTGTAGCTTTTTAACCACATATGGTAAACAGCTTTAAAATATCTTGAGTGAACACCATGAAAGAATGATCGGAGTATTGGGAAACGATGGCTGAGAATGACACAACTTTGCTTTTTGGATGCATTTCTTACTTTTGCATGCAGCCCAAACAACAAACAAAGAAAGGAAAGTGAGTTAGATTATAAAAACAGTCATGAGGACCAAAATACTGATCTGTACTTCCAGTAACTGCATTTAAAAGACTAGTACAATGATCTTATTTCAACTTGTTCCATTTTACTTGTTTGGAGAAGGTATAGAATCTTTAAAAACTTGGAACCTTAAGCGTATTTACCTCTATGATGCTGCACAGCTTGTCAGTTAACTAAAATACAAACATAAGATCAAAGGAGGCATTGATAAAATATTCAGTGCATTGCTTAACACATATTTGTAGGACAGTATTAACTAACAGTAACATAATTAATTTTAGAAGATGTTATGATGAACTCATAAATGTTAAAATCAAAATAAGGCAATTAATCTAAAGGGTATGAAGATAAGTATTATCTTCCTTAATGTCTATTATATTCTTATCTCCATAATTAGCATTTTTCTTTATTGTCATTTTCATATAATCTGTCCATTTAATAAAACTTTTTTTTCCTTTTAAATGTCTGAAATGCTATAACAGTTACTGTAAAATGTGGTTCAATGTAGATTTTTTTTAAACCGGACCATTTATTGTGCATTTTGTCTGCTTGATTTTACCATGTTTAATTCATGAGACCCCTTCAGAATCTACAGTGAGGGGACAGAAAGATCCCGCCAAGAAATGAAAAAAGAAATAATTGGCAATCTGAAATAGTCGGTGCAAGTTTTGAGAATGAAAAGGGGTGGCTGGAGCTCATTTGGTAGAGTATTCATATTGCAATCATGGTTGTACGTTTGAAACTAGCTGCCCATCTTGGTATGAATGTATAAGCCCCAGGAGTGTAGATAAATGACAGCAGGAAAAAAGTAACGTTTTGATAGCGGTCAGTGTGACTGGAAAAGTTATATATGAGTTCACTCCGTTTACTATAATGGATGAGGATGTTTTCTTTTAAATTTGACATTTTGAGAACATTACTTTTCAAAAATAAAACTAAAAAACAGCATAAAAAATGCTTGACCTTTCAACTGCTGATTACAAACAAGGCAGGGCTGCCACAGATTTTTTACTAAGACTAGCCAACCTATCAATATCAACAATGGTGGTTAAACAGTCACTCCAACCATCAAAGGTGGTGGGTCACATTCATATACCTTTTTTCATTTTAGTTTTTAAATGGTATCTAAAATGATAAACATACTGAAATGTTAGACTACTGCTCCGATGAACTCTGCCTTCCACACAGTGTAATTGGTCAGTACAGGTGCTGGTCATAAAATTAGAATATCATGAAAAAGTAGATTGATTTCAGTAATTCCATTTAAAAAGTGAAACTTGTATATTATATTCATACATTACATACAAACTCATATATTTCAGATGTTTATTTTGTTTAATTTTGATGATTACAAATGACAACAAATGAAAATCTCAAATTCATCATATCAGAAAATTAGAATATTACTGAAGACCAATAAAAACAAAGGATTTATAGAAATGTTGGCCAACTGAAAAGTATGAACATGAAAAGTATGAGCATGTACAGCACTCAGTATTTAGTTGGGCCTCCTTTGGCCTGTATTACTGCAGCAATGCGGCGTGGCATGGAGTCGATCAGTCTGTGGCACTGCTCAGGTGTTATGATAGCCCAGGTTGCTCTAATAGTGGCTTTTAGCTCTTCTGAATTGTTGGGTCTGGTGTATTGCATCTTCTTCTTCACAATACCCCATAGATTTTCTATGGGGTTAAGGTCAGGAGAGTTTGCTGGCCAATTAAGAACAGGGATACCATGGTCCTTCAACCAGGTACTGGTAGCTTTGGCACTGTGTGCAGGTGCCAAGTCCTGTTGGAAAATGAAATCTGCATCTCCAAAAAGTTGGTCAGCTGCAGGAAGCATGAAGTGCTCTAAAACTTCCTGGTATGTGGCTGCGTTGACCCTGGACCTCAGAAAACACAATGGACCAACACCAGCAGATGACATGGCACCCCAAACCATCACTGACTGTGGAAACTTTACACTGGACTTCAAGCAACGTGGATGAAGTGCCTCTCTTCTTTTCCTCCAGACTCTGGGACCTTGATTTCCAAAGGAAATGCAAAATTTACTTTCATCAGAGAACATGACTTTGGACCACTCACCAGCAGTCCAGTCCTGTTTCTCTTTAGCCCAGGCAAGACGCTTCTGACGCTGTCTGTGGTTCAAGAGTGGCTTGACACAAGGAATGCGACAGCAGAAACCCATGTCTTTCATACGTCTGTGTGTGGTGGTTCTTGAAGCACTCACTCCAGCTGCAGTCCACTCTTTGTGAATCTCCCCCACATTTTTGAATGGGTTTTGTTTCACAATCCTCTCCAGGGTGCGGTTATCTCTCTTGCTTGTACACTTTTTTCGACCACATCTTTTCCTTCCCTTCGCCTCTCTATTAATGTGCTTGGACACTGAGCTCTGTGAACAGCCAGCCTCTTTAGCGATGACCTTTTGTGTCTTGCCCTCCTTGTGCAAGGTGTCGATGGTCGTCTTTTGGACAACTGTCAAGTCAGCAGTCTTCCCCATGATTGTGTAGCCTATAGAACTAGACTGAAAGACCATTTAAAGGCTTTTGCAGGTGGTTTGAGTTAATTAGCTGATTAGAGTGTGGCACCAGGGGCCATCAATTTTGAACCTTTTCACAATATTCTAATTTTCTGATATGATGAATTTGAGATTTTCATTTGTTGTCATTTGTAATCATCAAAATTAAACAAAATAAACATCTGAAATATATGAGTTTGTATGTAATGTATGAATATAATATACAAGTTTCACTTTTTAAATGGAATTACTGAAATCAATCTACTTTTTCATGATATTCTAATTTTATGACCAGCACCTGTATATGACTGATGTCATCTGAGACTAGTGTTGCACAGATGCAATTTTTTGGCCCCGATACCAATACCTGGCTTTGCAGTATCGGCCGATACCATCTGTTTGAAATTGATGTGTGTGTGTATATATCAAGAACTGCATACTACTTGGAAGTAAAATAATGGCTTTTTCTCAAGCTGCTGCCTACCTTTGTGAAACAGGAAAAAGTAAAAATACAAAGTGAAACCAGTAGAACTTTTTATTGCCTACCTGGAATGGGTGACAATAGTTGAATAAACTGTTGGCTCTCAAAATGGTATCGTTGTCCAATTTGTTGGTACTCGCCGATACCGATACCACCATTTTAGTGCAGATACTGGTACTGGTATCGGTGCAACACTATCTAAGACAGGCGGTAACTGTGGAGAACATAGTTGTGTATGTCAGGCTGTAATGTGGAACTACATTTAAGATGTCAAAAACAATCAAGTTTACTGAGTTTTCAGTAAACCTGTATTGTGAAACAGGCCTCAGTTGTCACAGTCTAAGATATAACCCATGCTCTCTCATATATACATACTGAACATACTTAGAAACTTAATAAAACAGAAGCCCTCCAAAACATCAATTCCATGAGGCCGCTGCTCGAAGTGCCTCATTAGAAACCCGAGCTTGGTGCACTTGTTTATCTCTCTGTTCCAAACAGCTGTCACAGGTGACGATGAAAAGAACAATAAAGCAAAAAAGCAAATAGAAAGCACAGCTGATGAAGCACAAAGCAGTATAGAAATGAAACGGCTGATGGAGATTGTTGTTTAGGTCCCGGATGGGACATTTAAGCGTATGTGCCCTTGAACAAATTGCTCCTTGGTGAAATAATTTATGAGAAGTGGTATTTGGCTGGTAAAGTGAATGCGTAAAACTGAAGATATTGTTTGAAGGTGTATGTTTATGTAGGTATGCGTAACAAGCGATTTCAATTTATTACATCCATTTAATGTTTAAGTGAGTGCCTGAGGAAAAAAAAAACATTGGATCTTTGCGCTATGTTATTGATTTTTTTATGTTGCATTGTGGAATAAATACAGAACTAGAAAAAAATCATGTTTGTTTGCTGAGTTGTTGATTCTCAGTGAAGCTGGATTTTGTTTTATTTGAAGTCGGTTTTCCATCAGCACATACACTATGTGTATACAAAATTGCAATAAAGTTGTCTATGTCTAAGACAGTGGTGTCATGCTTTGCACCACTGCATCCAATGCTTTGTATTGCACTTGGTGCTGTGTGGCTTGGATGCAGCTGCTGGATCATGGAAACCAATTTCATAGAGAAAGAATTTAAAGACTTTAAGGAATTGATTAGGTAATTCTGATTCATGAAGCTCTCTGTTCTTGATCTAACTGAAGGTCACATGAAGTTTAGAGGTTTGAAGTTATTGACTCTGCAGAAAGTTTGAGACCTCTTCGCACTTTGAGCTTCAGCATCTATTCCTCCTGCTACATCAGTTTATGTGGCATACTGCTTTGTTGCTGAAATGTCAATCGCTGCACACCTACAAAACCTTCAATTTCCTCGTGATGCATCTTAGAGTTGAAGATAGAATATTTAGAAGTGAGGAAATGTAATAACTGGATTTGTTCCACAGGTGGCCTCCTATCACAGCTCAATTCAGGAATTTACTGAGCTCCTGGGAGCAGCTCAATCTTTCCGAAAAGTTTGTAACAGAAGTCTACATGCATATGTGTTTATTTTAAACACCTGTGGCTATGGGAGTGATTGGAACACCTGAGTCCAATCATCAGAGCAAATACTTTTGGCAATATTGTGTATTATACATATAAAGGGGTTCATAGTTTTCAAATCATAATGTTATTAGGCTTTTCCATGGCAACAGTACTATTTCTTTTGAAAATCTTTGACACAATAAAAAAAGAAATACAGATAAATCACAGAAACCAGGAAAAGGGAAATCAAAGCAAACTGCCAAAAAATATGAAGATGTCAAGACAAGGATGCAGAATTCAGGAATACATACGTACACCATTCTATACAAAGACCAAAGTAGTGATGGTAAAATCTTCAGGACAAAGCAAACTCAAGCAGAGATTTTACAGTTTTTTTCTGAATGCTTAAGCGCTAATCATGATTCTTGTAGCACAATTTCTAAAACTATTAATACGTATAGCAAAACCACTCACTGAGTTTACAAAACTAAAAGCACAAACACTGCATTGTACTCAGTTTGTAATTTTGTAACACACATTTTGCAAAACTGTAGGTACAATTGACTGCACAACACTCTTTTCGCAGAACTTTAAACACAACTCACTGCTTACACTCAATTACCAAATTTCCAACACACTCCTAGCAAAATTATACACATGTATGGCTATCATTAACACTATTTTGCCAACTGTCTGGCACACTTTCACATGTGAAAACTGTTTTAGATAATTAGTTCACTTTGCAATCAGCTTAAGCACTATAAATAAGCCACAGGTAAGCTGTCTGTGTGCAGTACAACGGATGGAGCAATACGAGTGAGAAGAGTGAGAATCACAGGAGGCCGAGGGAGACGACGTGGAGTTGAAGAAGCAAGAGGGTTAGAGGAAGTTAGAGGAAGAGGACAAGGAGGAGCAAGAAGAGGATAAGGAGGGGAAAGAGGAAGGGAAAGAAGAGTAGGAAACAGAATAACTGATGACATCAGAGCTACAATAATGGACCATGTCATCAACCATGGGATGACCCTGAGGGAAGCTGGCCAATGGGTTCGGCCTAATTTGAGCCACTACACTGTGGCAAGCATCATTAGCACATTTCGAAATGAGAATCGGTAAGTACTTTGTAGCACTGCCATACTCTAATGAGAAACACAACAGTATCATACATGCAAAAATACTGAAATTTTTACTTTACAGAATTGCTAGACGTCCAAATGTTGGGGGCAGAGGAAGAATGTTCACTCCAGGGCAAGAGACCCATATAGTGAATATGGTGATTGCCAATAATGCAATAAGACTGTACGAAATACAGCAGCACAAAATTGATACTGACACCATCTTTCAAAATATACACAGTGTAAGCATTTCTGCACTAAGTCGTGTACTTGCGTGCCACAGAATAAGAAGCAAATTTACAGAGCTCCTTTCGAGAGAAACACAGAACGTGTAAAGCAACTGCGATATGACTATGTGCAGGTAAGCTATAGTGTCATTGGTCCTGAATTTGGAAGTGCATACTGCAGTGCTGTGCATGGGCTTGATGTGATGCATTTGTTTTGTCTTGTCCAGTGAGTGATGGAACTAGAAGCAGATGCCATGGGACATGAGGTACTTTTTGTAGATGAAGCCGGTTTTAACCTCAGTAAAACCAGGAGATGTGGCAGGAACATTATTGGGCACAGTTCCATCATCAATGTCCCTGGACAACGTGGTGGTAACATAACCATGCGTGCAGCTATAAGCCAAAATGGTGTTGTTCAACATCATGTAACCATAGGCCCATACAACACTGCACACATTATTGCATTCATGGACACCTTACATGACATGCTCACTTTTCAGAGACCAGAGCATACCCGATATCATCATATGGGACAATGTTAGTTTCCATAGGGCTGCTTTGGTCCGCAACTGGTTTACAGACCACCCATTCTTCATCGCACTCAACCTCCCTCCATACTCTCCATTCTTAAATGCCATCGAGGAGCTCTTCTCTGCCAGGCGCTGGAAAGTTTACGACCGTCATCCTCATCAACAGGTAGCACTTTTACAGGCAATTGAGGAGGCATGTGGAGATATTGACCAGGCATCATGTCAGGCCGGGATACGGCATTCAAGGAAATATTTTTCCCGGTGCCTTGGACTGGAGGATATTGCATGCAATGTGGACGAAATTTTGTGGCCGGACCAAGAAAGACGACATGATGTAGGCTGATTGTTTTTTTGGTTTTTGTGAAATTACTATTTTGAGTTCTGACTTTGTCTTGGTTTTGATGAGTGTGAATAAACACCATATGAATCAAGACGCTGTGACCAAAAAAAATTATTGACAGATTACCTTTGATATATGATTGGCTGAATTTAGGTGTACAAGCTGATGTATAACTAACTGGCCTGCATAAAATAACAAAGAAAAACATAGATTTTAAGACAGGATTTTTTTTTTTTTTATAAATATTGTCTAACTTTTCGGAAAATATAGTCTGATAAAGGATACATGTTTAAGCCAGAATGATTCGAAATTTAAATATGACTACCCTACAACTTTAACAGACAGGCACCCAACCCAAGGATTGAAAAACTCTCTTGTGGAAGCTCATTGTACATATATTTCCTTACAACAGAAAATGATAGTTTTAATGATATAATAGAAGAAATTTAGCGGGAGATTAACATTATATTTGAGCAGCTCTGATATATTTTTTTCAAGCAGCTGTTGAAAAACAGCTTGCAGGGTAAAAATTTGGAACTATTATCAAATGATATTATAACATATCAATAAATTATAACAAATCCACAAATAACCAAAAGATGTTCCCAGCTCAGAAATAGTAGTATTTCAGGGTCAAACCACTGACTTGTGGCTCAAGCCTTTTGTTTTGGCTGTAGTATAAACTGGCTGGCAGCCCCTGCCCTGCCTCTTAGCCTTATGCTGTTACTATCCTTACAGCCAAGGTTCTTTAAAAGACTTTTTTCATAATCCTGCCCCCAGAAATTTTCAGTAAGGAACTTCACATCTGTTTGGTGACAGTACAATCTTATTTCTGTAATTCTTCCCTAAAGAGGCTAGATGCCTCTTTGACCTGGTGATACATAATCACTCAGTATGTGAAAGTAACCACAGTGCAGTGCTACAAAAGGGTCTCAAAATAAATTTAAAAACATTGAGGATATCTCTTCATGGTTTAGTACAATCAATACCAGTTTACAAATCCCAGATACCTTAAGATGATTAAATATTGGCAATTCTTCTATTTTTTGTTTTTCAAAACCCTAGAGATATTCCTGCATATAACTGTGAGAAAGCTGTATTAAGTTTAAGATGTATTATTTATGTTGCTACTCGATGGATTATTATTTGGCCATATGTTTGCCTTTTTTGTGGTTTCTATTCAATATGAAACCAGCTAAAGCTTGACGGCAAAAGGTTTAGCTACCTTGGAAGAAGTAAAAAACAGACAGAATGCTTTACTGGAGTGTAGATATGCATAGAGGGTGTTCATGCTCAGATGAGCAGCCTAATTATTTATTGTGGCTGCCTATGCATGAACCTCTAGTAGTGCTTTCACCTTTAATGTATATAGGTAAACACATTTCTCCCTAATCGCACGCACAGTAGGATGGAGGGAGAGCTGGATGAAATGAGGTTTCTTTGTAGTTTCTCTACAGTTGTGAAAGAATTTTCAGTCACACAATTGAACTTGCTTTTGCTGTAAAACCACAATTTCCCCATTTTGGGACAATGAAGGGATTTTCTTTTCCGTTCTATTCTACTCTGTGAAGTTATAACACCACTGCTACTATCATCTATACCGTAAACCAGTGTTTCCCAACCTTTTTTGACTTGTATACACCTTTGGGCATTTTTTCGCACCATGAGTACCCCTCTCAGTCAAAAGTATTGATAATTGTCCAAAAGTGGAATATACAATAACTGATTATAAAATGTATCTTTTAATAAAAAAACATGGATATGTTGCCTGGTTAGTAAGGGATCAAAATAAATACAAACTAATATTATATTATAAACCTGCATTTATAAAACGGGAGCTCTCTTATAATCACGTTTAAACTTGATGAATTGGAACTGAAATACAGAAGAAAAATTATAGTTAGACTGACTCAATTAGTTTGGCTTTGTTTTCATCAAGACACCTGAGCTTGCTTTGATGAGCTCCGATAGCTAAGTGTGAATAACTGCTGATACCAGGCTGTTCTATACATCCAGTCTATTCCTCTGCTTGGTTTTGATGTGTGTCGCAGCTGAAGGTGAACTCAAACATATAAGAAAAACATACTTTTTGGTTGATGAGAGTTTAATCTTTCAATTACGCTCCTCACAAAGCAAAACAGAATCCATGCCCTATATAATGCTAGTACCTAAGAAAAAAAGTTTTTGAGGTACCCCTTGCAATGCACTCATGGGCCACTAGGGGTACTAGGAGAAACACTACCCTAAATTTATAACCTTAAAACAATATAATGTTGGTCATTATAAAGACATTTTGTCAAGGCATTATCCAGAACAGCAAAAGCCCATTCCTCTCATCTCTAAGTGGAAAATCATTTGGATGACACACAATGTTTGCTAAAACCTTCAAATATCTTGGATGACTTTCTCTTTTTGTATCTCTCTCTGACAATCTGTTATGGTCCAACAGAGTCTCCACATCATTAAAGTGGTTAGCACTTGTGTCGTCTCTGTCTCCTCTATATGTCTCTCTCTTTCACACAAACACACATACTCACTCTGGCAGATATAAAATAAACAGCTGTAGTTGGTTACTGGGTTGTAAAATGAGCTGGTCCCAAGTGTCACTTCCTTTAAGCCCTGTGTTCCCTATGTCTTAATCTTTGTAATAATGTTTTTACATTTTTTGTCTCTCCATTTTTGTGGTTATTAGTCTCTCAGTGACTCTTGTCCCTTTTTTTAAAAAAGGAAATAAAAGGCACATTTGCACCAGAATATATATATATATATATATATATATATATATATATATATATATATATATATATATATATATATATATATATTTGTACATATTTGACAGAGATACATGGTAGTAACATCCAGGAGTGAGAAGTTTCCATTATTCTGGTTTTGTTTTTTACACAAAAGGATATTATTCAGGTGCACCATCGAAGAAAAGTCACACCAAGTCAATCTCAGGCTGATCATAACTCCTGGGGTGTTACACAGTTCTACAGTGCTATTGGAGCAATCTGTTGATGTGACCAATCTTTTGCTGGAACTTCACAATTCTGAAGTCTTCAAATGAACACATCAAATGAAATAATGCCCCTGAGTGAATCCAGCTAATAAAAAGGATTGGTAAATATACAGTAAACATAGTGTAACATAATTCTACTATTGTTACAGAGAGAATATAACATATTTCAGTTTGTTCCTGTTAAAGATAAATCTTCCTCATGCTTCAGGGTAACCTGTGAAGTACCAAAATGGGGCTATTTCTCTTTTACTTTGTGTATATATATATATATATATATATATAATTTAGACAGCATGGGATTAGTTTCCGCTGTTATGCTGATGATACTCAGCTATATCTGTCTATAAATCTTGATTAAACTCACCCATTACATAGATTACAGGCATGTCTTGAAGACATAAAAACCTGAAGGATTCATAATTTTCTACCCGAGTCTTTGAAAAAGAAGCTGATTAGTCAGTCACTACATTTGGTCAGGATTAAATTGATCTCAGATTACAAAGTATAAAGCAGTGTTGTTATTTTTCATCAGGACCTGTCATTTAAATCAAAGAGGTTTCTACAGTTTCCTTCTGTCATCTCCGGAACATTTCAAAAATTGGAAATATCCGGTCCGGGTGATGCTGAGAAACAACTCCAAGCATGTGTTACTTCAAGGCTAGATTATTAAAAGCCTTCAGCTGATTTAAAATGCTGTAGCCAGAGTTCTAATAAAAATTAAAAACATAGATCACATGTCTTGTTTTTTAGATTCTCTCCTTCTCAAATATAAGGCCTTTAATGTTCCTAACAGAACACTTGGCTCTCAAGCTGCAGGTTTACTTGTGGTTCCTAGAGTATTATAGAAGTAGAATGGGAGGCAGATCTTTTAGTTATCAGGCTCCTCTCTTGTGTTTTAATCCATGAGGCAGAAACCCTGTTTACTTTTATGGCTAGGCTTAAAACTGCACTATCTCTACAGTTATGCTGCTATTGGCTTAAACTGCTGAACCCCTTTTTCATCCTTCTGCTTCATTCTGTTCATATTCTCCCATTCTGTGGTATCTTTTAGTTGTTAGATAAGTAGTTATAATCAGTGGATAAATACACATGTTCATCAGCTTAACAATTATGCATAAGTTTGTGTTGATTTCACATGAAGAGCATAGCATATTTATTGAGGTTTGCAATTGTAATGTGGAAATGTCATGGGTTAGAAATAGGATGGCACTCTTTCTGGGTAGTAGTCTTGCACAAGTATAAAACCTGGCACCAAAATGTAACAAGAGAGTTCAGTTTATGACATGTTGATGGTGACTCAGTACAGTTTTAGCTATAAAACATCTATCTTCATCCAGCTTGTTGCACTGGTAAGCTAATAGAGGATAAACCTACTTTTCCACAGAAATTAGCAAGTTAGCGCGGGTTTTTGAAATGCGGGTTGACCTGCTAACAGTCAACATTTGGCTCTTTTCCCATTTGGCAAAAAAAGCTGGGTCTGACGCCCAGCTGGCAAGTTATGTGGCCTCCTTCCCCCACGTCTTGCTGGTTGATGATGTTATCAGTGCGTAAAAAATTGTCAAAGTAAACAAAGGAAAGCAACATAGAAGGGTCCAGGACATAGTAAGTATGATGTATTGTTTCGGTCTTTTGTCCTTTCAAATCCCTTTTTCCCAGGGCTACGCAGAGTTATTTTGGCTTGCATATCAGACTTGACTGGCATGGTGTTGTGACGTATGTATGTTACGCTCAAGGGTATCCCGTAAAGTAGTGTGTCGACGCGGGTTCCCACTGTATGCTGATCAGAGCCGAGCTGTTTGAAGGCGATTTTAACCCACGTCGCTTGCCGAGCCGTTTGATGCAGATCAATGCGGGTCACTGGGCCTTTCCTACTGCCACTAAAAGCTGATTGTTTGCAGGTTTATATAGTTTTTTTCGGCCAATGGCAAAGGGGTAAGATAGACACAGAATTTCACACCCAATCACACCTTACTTCCCCTCCCCCCTATTTTCCTCTTCAGGCTTTTGTCTTGCTCTCACGCAAACAAACAGGCTCTCCTGCTCTTTGTACTAGCCACTGGCTGCTTTCCAGTCAGATCAGCTCAATATTCCACTCTTCCTAAAACCACCCTCACTCTTCTCATTGCTCTCTAAAGCCCCCGCATTGCCACAGTCATAGTTGTGTCACAGCAATCAATCAGCCATCAATGTGACACTGCACCACCAGAACAGAGTAATCACAGCGACCCGTTTGCCATGATTCCCAGAACTCCTCACTAACCATTAGCTCACTTCTGCGCTGGAATCTCCATGCTCCCGTTTAATTTGTTGTCTCTCTATGTGCCTCTGTATGACCTTTCCATCTACTTTCTGCACACTTCTATTGCCTCTGGTTGGTTCATTGGTTGCCTTCCGACACATTTGCAAAAAAAATGTAATTCCCAATCATTCAACGGTTTGATGATATTAAATTATAAAACTACATCAGAACTTGTGCCACATTCCACTGGTTGTGCCTTAATGCTTTCAGCATTTTGGCTGCTCAAAATAAATGCAAAACATAAAATAAAGTTGTGCCTCTAAACTGTTTGCCCTAATTTTGCACAATGAGGCTGGAGTCATATGCATTTTTGTTTGAATCAAGAATGTTCTTTGGTATTTTCTGACTTCTAAACTGTTTATTCTTTTTATTTATATTGCTTCCTGTTTTTATGATGTCTTGCGTTCTCTATGAGAATGTACATTTTTATGCTTTTTCTAAATGAGGTTTTAAATCATTAGAGTGTAATATGAATTAAAATAAAAAATGATCGAACTGTTGAAGAAATATTTTTTTATTTGCATTGAAAAAGGAAAAGTTGCCTCTGTTCTTATATTTGGATTAACTGACTATATAGCTGCAACCATCAATTGTTTAGTTAAACTTAAAACAACAAAGACAAGCCAGAACAAAGACCTGGTGGACACATAAGCTATAAAAACCTCCTCACCTAGCTTCTAATATTTTTACCTATATCATTCCAATTAAACTGTAGAATCTAACCAGATCAATTTGCTAACTACAGTGGATATAATTGGCTATTCAAAAAAACTGCTCAATATTTTAAATAAATGAAATCATTCAAACATCCTTTTTTGTTCTTACCTTGAGTTTGTCATGTCAGTTTGACCTCCTTGACTCTTTTCCAGTCCCAGCTTTGTGAAAATTCCCACCAGCACCATGATGGCCACCACACCACAGATAATATAAACAATCATGTGGGTCCGATCCCGGTCTGGTTCCTGATGAACCTCTGTGACAGGTATCCCAGGTTTCCCGGTGTTTGCCCACACAGGTGTGTCATAGTTGGAGCAGGAGCTCTGGTCCAAACTGTGGATTCTGAACTGGCAGCAGAAGCGGTAGAAGCAAGAACCACAACAGAACAGGTAGATGCCTGCGTTACAGTTAAATGGTGGGTCCCACTGGCCCATGACGTCATAGTACCCCCAGCAGCGGTTCCCATTGCTTGAGTCTGTTTGTTGCCCTGGATCTGGTGTTGGTGTTGCCAGTGCTGCCTCTGGTACCACAGATGATTCTGTGGTCTGGTTGTTTGAAGATATTTGTGCTAAGACTTGACCTGATGGCCATGAGTTCAGTCTGCTCAGGTTGGTCAGACCCAGTAACATGGCCAATGAAAAGTTCAACAAGAGTGAACAAACTGGAGATGCCATGCTGGACTTACTCTGAGTTATTCAAGCTTCTCAGTTCGGTTAAGGGAGAGGTTTTGGAAGACCAACAAGCTCCTGCAATTTAAGAAACAACAACAGAGAGTTAAACATCTCATTTTAAAGCAAAGACAGATCAGTATATTTAAAGACAAATAACACAATTTGTGGTGCCCTTTCAGGGTGGGGTAATTTAATATTTTATAGACATAACTCCTCATGATATTTAGAAGGATGTAAGGGGGATTGGCTGGTGAAATAAACCCAAAACATGTTTTGAACCAGTTAATGCATCAGATCTAAATCTGCTGTATTGTGATAGTGATAACACACTTTGGTGAGGAAGCTGCTGCTAAGTGAAGTAAATGCAACCCTCTTTCATGTTATAAACAGCTTATTACACAGTATATTTGCAAACTTGTCTCAAAATTCCTTCTGATCTAATAGCAGCTAAGGTGCATATACGTACAGTACTATAATTGGTTAATATTCGCCACATACAAGGCTCATATTAGAAGCGCTTGGCAAGAATTTAGCATAAACCATCCCTAGTTAAGCCTAATGTCCTACCTTTTTAGTTATGTGTTAAATGGGATATTATTTAATTTACCGTAACTTTGTTTAGCAACATCGTGATCAAAGTTTTTTTTTGTATAATTTTACAGAAATGCAATTTAGAAAGGTTTAAAGCCTTTGCCATGAATAGTTTTCTTAAATGACTGAGACCTAAGGGGAATAAGGGAGTAAGGTTAGTCCAGTACTATTATACTTCTGATCAAATACATTAAGTGCTAGGCCTATATTTTCTGATCATGTTTAGGTAAGTTTGAGGATGTGATCTAGCAATTACAGATGGATGGTGCAACCAGGTAGCCAAACATTAAAGTAAACATACCTTGGGACTACACTGCATAAGGCCCATATATTTCTTACCAGAAATATAAATTGAATGATTAAGCCAGTGAAATGATTTCAGACAAAATAGATAATGAGCATAACTCAGGGGTAATTACCCCAGCAGTGGTTATTCTGAAGAAGAAAAAAAGAAATAGATGAAGAATCCCAAGACACTGTTATGTCTCAAGGTAAACAATGTAAGGGGTGTACGTGTTTCTTTTTTGTGTTGCAGCTTTCAATTATGAAAGCTCATATTCATACTTGATTGTTATAAAATCAGTAATATGAGGCAAACTAAAGAGGGCATTGGTGTCTGAGGATTTATTTTGTTAAAGAGGCTAAATTACCACCACTATGAGATAGATGTTTAAAGATAAGGTCAGAGGAAGCACAGATATGCTGGCATGGTAGTCCCTCTCTTAATATTTTGTACTCTTGTGGTGTTACTAATGCTTACGACTGTTTTCGGTCCGAAAATTGGCTTTAATGTTCTGATGTTTTATTGAATTGAAATAGGGAATTATAGACCTTACTGTAGTTCTGACTTCAGCATCTGGCATAACAGCTAAATGCAATCAAGGAGAAATCCTTTGTTTGGTCTTTTTAAACCTTTTGACATTTGTTGTTAGAATAATTCGACTTGTAAACAGGTGTTCAAGGCTAAATTTTACTTTAAATATGAATTTAATTTATGTCTTTATTTGAAAATAGTAAACCATGTTTTACATCAAGTGCTTTCTTTCACACAAAGTGTGATATCACATCTAATCCCAAACAAAATTTGGCACATTATGTGGTCCAGACAAATTTTTTAAATGTTGCTTAAGTTCTTAATGACAAATTTGGTCAAATCATTTTTTGCAGGTGAAAAGCTTTTAAAAAATGGAGATAACAAATTGGTCAGAAAAGTTTTACCGCTGCAGATCTGAGGTCAAGTTAGAACATAGTTAGAAACTTTTTATATCAGTTGAGTTCAACTGGTGTGGTAAAAATGTCATTTTCCTTTTTTCGGGTACAATCAAAATGTAGAATTGAATTAAACAGGGTTGCATGAGGTATATATAGCCTGATCAAAAAAGTTGCTTCTGCTAAACAATCTGATATTACTTCTGTCTATTCATCAAATATAGATTTGTATTTATTACAGTTTTGGCAGTCATGAATGATCTGTTACTGCGAAAGAAATTAATGAGACTCCTGTGGACACAAACATTCACAGAGCCACTATACATTCATGACATTTGATTGAGTGTGTGGTAATGTTTGTTTATAGAAGCTAATAAGAAAGAAGTCAGCAGAAATCACCTTTTATGAAGCCATTCAAGTCTACAGCACACAGCAACGGTGGTTTTAGACAAATCCAGACTCTTGGATAGGAGGATCCAATTTAGGAGGACGAATTACCTATGAATGAACTTGCCCCTGGCATTTTCAGCACCACAGAGTGCTTGAATAATCTGTGAAAAGTGAGAAATGTAGGTTCCCAATGGTGCTGGTGGACAAAGCGAATCCAAACCTGCAGTTAGCAAAAGGTTCCCACATGTAAGATTTTTCACTCCAAAGATAGACTCATATTCCTGAGTGGATAACACCTCAGCATTGAAGTCAGATAGGTTCTGGTGTCCAAAAGAAAAAAAAAGTCCTTCACAGATCTTAACTTGCATCTATGCTCCTGCTACTCTCAATGTCACTGCTGAAAAGAAGCTTTTTTATTTTTGCATTCGCCATGTCACTGTAGTCCACTTCGGAAAACTTTTCTCTCTGAAAAGTGTGGCTTTCAGTCGTTCAACTGCAGGCGTCTTTCTTAGCTAATCTGCTGCTTTCTATTTTCAGCACAATAACCAACAGGTAACAGCAGCTGTGAAATGTCTTTAGAGCATCACTCCAGGCTCTCGTAAAGTTAGAATCTTGTGGTGAAAACAGTCCAGAAGTGCACCTGAGGCTTTTTATCTCTCAATCATGCACATCCATCCTTCCACATGCGCACATCCACAAACAGCTTAATTCCCTGATGAAAGAACACCGTTAGTATCAGTCTGGAGCTTTTAAGTGGCACACACAGGAGTCCAATGGCTTTTTTTGCACTCAGCGTGCGCAGGGCTGATGCTGCTGCTGTTGCTCCACTGAGACCCCTCCTCTCCCTGGATCCAAGGGTCTCTGACAGACACAGGACACCACTCTCGACTTTCAGCTTCTTAGGTCTACCCTACAATTGCAGAGGTGAAGAGAGGGGAAAGAGATCAAGAAGGGCTCCTGCACTGAAGCTATTATATTAATGTCTTGGAAAATTTTCCAAGAAAGGAAGAGAAGATTAATGGGTTAAAATGATTTGTCTATTTTGGAGCAGACAATGGCTTCTTCTTACATCAGGGTTTTGTTTTTCACTCGCTTTCTTTGTCTACAGCTAACTTTTTGTTTTCATTGCATGCTCTTGTCCTGATTTCCACCATCCTTCCCTTGATGTTTTTATCTTTTTTATAGCTTACCTCACCCTTTCTTCTCTGACCCAGTAGGATTTTGTTTAGCCGCTGCAAAGGAAATACCAACTTGGGGTCAAGGAGCCCCTGGACTGCCCTATGCACTTTCAGAAGAGCGCTTGCATGAGTCTGGCTGGAACAAAGCTATCCCAGCCTGCATGGAGGACAGAGACAAGTGGAGATGCGACAGCTGAATGGCAGTGTGGCACCAAGGGCAGATCAAAAAAGATCCTGTTTTCAAAAGAAACCCTTATGCGAATGCGGGACAAAGCACAGCAAAAGCACTTTAGAGATAATCTTGCATCGGTTACTCTGACTCCAATTTTAAAATTTTTCTATTTTTTCCCCTTTTTCCCCCTATTGAAAAAAAAACAAAAAAAGAAAAAAAAAAATCAAAGATTTAATATGCAACAGTTTCTATACAGATGCTGCATATTATCTCCAAATTGATGCCTTTTGATGTCAATTCAGTCGTCCAGCTGAAGCTTCTTTGAAAACAGGCATAATTTGATATATATGTATAGGAATTTTATATATATATCATATGTATGTGTTTTCACTGGTGCTCTGCTTGTGGGATGGTCCAAACAGAAGTGTTAGGCGCTCACAAAAGCAATAAGGTGCCCTTTGTTTTGTTTTTTCTTTATTCCATCTTCTTCCTTTGTTGTTGCTTCCTCATCAGCGAGTATTCCCAAAAATCCTCGGTCCGCTCACAGCGTCTGTCTCCCATCCGCTGGCGATGTTCGCGCTCCTACTGCTGCCTCTTTTCTGTGGCAGGACTGGCTGTCAGTATCTCACGCTATCACTCTGTTTCTCCTCCACCTCCCTTTTTTCACGTCCCTCCTCCCTCTCTGGCGCACTCCTGCCCTCCCTCATAGTGTATTTCTCTTTCTCACACACACACTCACTAGTGCCTTTTGTGCATAAATGAGTGCTGTTCTGGCTTGTTGATTCTCCCTTTTACTCTCTTGCTTTCTCACTCATTATATGTCACAGACAGTGCTTTTTCCAAGTTTTCCTGCTTAGTTTATGATGGCTGGAAAAAGACCTTGCGGTATTTGAATATTAAATAATAGTTCTGGAAGAACTAATGGGAATGCATAAAATAAAAATAATTACACCAGGTTATTATATTACGTGTATATGAACCTTCAATTTCAGTTGACTCGCTTCAACAAAAATTGTGCTTTTTAGAAAAAACTCAAGAAATTTAATTTCCTATCAATGGTACAGGTGCCCTCGCCTCACCTGATTATTTCTGCAAGTGCACAATGTGCTTGCTTGTTATATATTTTTTTATCCCTCACAAATATGCCTGAAAGAAAGGGTAGGCAAGAGGGGAAGAAAACCCATATATAGAGAAACACCGATCCGATAAATGAAGCCTTTCGTCTCCTGGTTTTTAAAGCAGGGTGGCACTTTGACGCAGGCGGTGGAGGGTCAGCAGGGTTTGGTTTGAGCTTGGCTTCTCAAGAAGTAACCTTACAGGAAGCTACCAGGAAGGCACCTCAGTGGGAAACAACCACTCTAGGAACTTGTTACAAATGAGTAAACCCCGGAAGAGCTCAGGAGAGGAGCAACTTGGAACAAAACTGGGAAGCTACGACAGAGAAACAATTGCCATCTTAAGGCTGATTTATACTCAGAAAGACAGGAGGCCTCTGATTGGTCAAATCTACATCCACTCTATTCGTATTTCCTGTTTGGTACCTTACTGGCTTGTTTTGTTTGTATGACCCTTTTTGTGGAAAACGACTCGTGAAGATAGACCAGCTAGAAGAGCAAGGTGCTCGAGAAGGCTTGGACCCTTTTTGCCACCTGGATCCCCGCTCTTTTTCGCTTATCTCATTTCCCTCCATTGTTGCATAAACTTGCCCCTTGTGTTTTTTCGCCCACTCACCGCCTTGGCCGTATCTAGACTCACAGCTAGTTCGTGATTGTCCCTCTTGTATTGTGGCGTAGTATAAAATAGCGCAAACTGTTAGGGTTCTGTTTGTGGGGATTGTTTTTGTATTTTCCATTTGTTTTCCCTCCACCACTAGATGGTGCCCTTTGCCTGTTTTGGCTTGAAGGACGGCTTCCGGGTTTTCCTCCAAACCTGCGGCTTGTTGGGTCATCATCAGAGGAGTATTTGAGCAGCGGACTGTCATCACCTCGACGCCAGAGTGTTTGCCAGTATTGGGTACTCTAGCCTCCTGAGATTAGCTGAGTCTAACTTTTGTGCCTTTGTCTCTCTGAGTCTAAGTTTTTGCCTTTGCCTCATTTGTGTTCTCCGGTAGGATTACCCTCCTGATCTGCTGGATAAGCCTGGTCCTTCTCTCCCCTTGGAAGGAAACATTTGTCTCACACTGAGCAAGGTGAAACCTTCACCTGAGCCGTTAAAACCCCCTCTAGAAAATCCTATGACAGTCCCCTCCGTTTCTCCTCTGGACCCATCTCTAGTCTGCCTGTCCGCCCTCTCACTAGTAAAATCATCTCTGGACAATCCCACCACAAACTGGACCCAGGGATCACCCAAGAACCCCTTTATGTGAGTCTTTTCGAAAACATTCATCTGCCTCAATCGTTTTCCCTACTGGTCTCAAACTCATCCTTGTGATCTCCCTCCTAGAGTTTCCGGTTCACCAGACTGGTGGATTCCCCACTGAGAAAACCTGCAAATCCTATCTCTCTCTCTTTGAGTTTGTGAATCTCTCCAATAAACCTGTTAACTATTTCTCTTGCTCTCTGAGTGGGTTTCTGTATGTGGATTAGATCTCTTAAACCCATCATGACACATACCATGTTTCAAAATAAATCAAAAATATCTGCATCTACCTGCAACAAGCTCACTGTGACACATTGCTGCGGGAGTCTAACCAGCCCTTCACAGGGAAACGCAGGATACTAGAGGTTGCCTAGAGTCGTACCACATGGTTTAACACTCTGGCGATGAAGTGCTGGCAGTCAGCTCATTATATGCCTCTCCCTTAGCGAACTTGGATGAAAAACACCTGCACTCCTCCACCAACATGTTCCCAGATATAACCTTTAGGAAAGAATGTTGAAAAGTTGCCCCAAGTGAGAGCCACACTCCAGGATCCCAACAATTACCCTTTTTAAAAATGTTTATGTCAAGGCTAAAGCCTTTACTCATCTGGCAAAATATATGGTTAATTCATTCAACAATTGAATAAGATGGGTAGGGGTTGATATTCTCAGCCTTGGTATCTTAATTGGATTGGGAAAAAAACTGCATCGATGCATCTCTACCCATAAACCCCTGTTAATGGTTACAGAACCAAGGCAGAGGGGAGAAGACAGCAAATCACTGGGCATGAAATGGTGGAATTCAGTTGAAAACTCTGACATATGAAAGAAGGAGAACAGATTCCTGGTTTTCCCTTAAATTTTGTTAAAATTTTGTGGTGTGCAATTTGACCACAGTGCTTATGAATGTATTATTAACTGTAACCAGAAGTAACCGTTAATTATTATTATTTTAAATCAAGGGTAAACCATCACTTAAATATTGGTTGAATGATTATAATGGACAATTTGCCAAAATACCAGGTGTTATTAATGACTTTCTTTTGTGGCTGGATATTTGGACAAGCTGTTCAAATCTACGTTTTTTTTTTTACGAATAAAAAGCATTCTTGAGGTAGCATCTTTGATAAAATTCAGTTAATTTGCTCAGCTGTTGTGATGCAGTCACAGCAGCTTGGCAAGTTCATGGGTAGATAACTGGCTCAATAGCGCAGGAGACAGGCGGGAACTTAGCAGTTCATGGGTTAGGTCCACTTTTTGCACAGAAGCTAACGGGCACAGAACATCGTGCTAGGATGGAACCAGCTGCTATTTCATTTCATGAATGGGCGAAGATTTGAAAACTTATCATCTGTTGTACAAAAGCGGGGTACAAGCAATGGTGATGATTTCAGCTGAAAGCTTCTTCGATGAAGAAGAACCAGAGATTGCACCACATGTAATGTGATGTCCAGCTGGAATGTTATGATATATATTCAGAATGGTAGACATGTTTCTTCGCAAAACAGCTGTAACCTGATCCCTCACAGAGAAGTTGTTATTGGATCCATAACACTTGTCTTGTTGCCTTCTTGTAAACTAAATATTTTGTTTTAAAAATTTTTGAGAAAAAAATACAACGAAAAACAGACTAAATGTAGTCCAAGCAATATTCCAAACAGTTAAGAGAAGCTATTTTACACTGTTTTGCAGCAGAGTTACCTTGCAGCAAGAAGGTCGTTAGATGCGATAGATTTTCGAGGGATATTAAGTCTTCACCCCATGCATTCTGTGGGATTCTCCAGGTCCTCCCACAATGCAAAAACATGACTGTCATTTAAATTTTTGTCTCTCAATCACCCTGAGGTGTGTGTGTGTGTGTGTGTGTGTGTGTGTGTGTGTGTGTGTGTGTGTGTGTGTGTGTGTGTGTGTGTGTGTGTGTGTGTGTGTGTGTGTGTGTGTGTGTGTGATCATTGTTGTGTTACCTGACAATGGACTAGCAACCCACCCAGGGAGTCACCTGCCTTTCGCCTGGAAAACTTGAGATAGGCACTAGACCCTTGACCCTGATAGACAGAATTATTTCAAGTGATAAAGATTATGCACCCATTTAACCAACACTGTTTTTAATGTAGTTTAATACTGAGTATCATTCGAATGTTTTGTAAAAAAAACAAAAAAAAAACACAAACCAAATGCTGCAGTTTTCCATTTGATCGTAGATTCAATCCTTGACCCAGTTATTCACATAGTATCCCTTTCATCTCAATTTATTTTTTGTCCATGCCACATTCCATTCTGCTTGCTGCAGCACATTTCCAATTTCCTGTTTCTTCCTTTCAATTTACATCCCTGCCATATGTGAATGCCAGTTTGACATATAAGAACATTGATGCTGATTGAGCCGCAGGTCAGCATGAGCCTACGTGCTGTTGCATCAACATGTAATACATGTTTGTACCAATGCGTAATGACTGCGCCTGTACCTCTGTACACCCTCGTCTCTCTGCAAGCACGTCTGAAGCATGTGCAGCACTGTAGGCTATTAGGACTGATTTAGGGAAAAGGAGTGAAAGATGGATGGAGCGGAGGATGAGAGGCAAGAGGAAAATGAACTAAGAGGGGAGAGGATAGGAAGGGATGGGAGAGATAGGGAGGAAAGAACAGGAAAGCCTCTGCCAAAGAGAGAAGGGAATGAGAGAAAGATTTGAGAAAAAGAAGCAGGAGGGGAGAACAGGAGAGGAATTATCGTAAGGAAGGGAGGTGGATTAGGGAGCAGGGGGAAAACTACGGGAAAAGAAGTCGCTTCAGGGATAGTAGAGGGGAGGTGGATAGGAAAGGAATTTAGACAGGTATGGAGAAGGTCGTCTCAAGGGAGAGTGACATAAGAAGAAAGAAAAAAATCATTCAGAGAAAAAACAGCAGACTTATAGATAAGAGCTTTCATAAGATAGGCAGAATTCTAATTAGGTCATGCACAAAGAACAGCAAGAGAAAGACCTTGAAATTTGTGTCATTTTAATTTGGTCAACTTTAATAAAATAATTTCTCAATTGTATCTATTTTGTTTTAATTATTCTTATCCAGTTTGCTCTGACATCCACTTGAGATTCTGACTAATATTTGTTTTTCTTTCCCTGAAAGCCCAGAGCACATTTCCCCTTAGTGTTTTTACTCATTCCAAACCTTTCAGCCTTGATTTTCTTAAAATCCTTGGCAAAGTACATCAGGAGTTATGTCAAAGATACATCCTCCTGCTCACTTACGATGGCACACAAACACGCACTGCCATGACTTTACAGAAGAGTAAATGCGTGAGCTACAAATCAGCTAATCCTCATTTCCCTCCTGACTTGCTTTTAAGTGTCCCTGTCACATCTTGCCTAATTAACTGAAGGTCACACATTTATAAAATGAAATCACATGAGTTTTGAATATAAATGTGCTTCCAGATTCTACCTTTTCTAAGAAGTGTAACATATGTTTAGAGTAATGTACAAGAAAGTCAATTTGGGAGGAGAAAACTGTGAGGTAGCCCAAGGGAGAAAATGGACAGAGAAGAGAGAAGGTGGATTTGGAAAATTTGAATGACTTTTTTCACTGGTTCAGTTGCTATGTGGTGTCTGCACTGCACATGCAAAAGCAGTGTAAGATGTTTTGATATTAATATAAATCTATGTGATAATATTAGATGCAAGCCGTATATTTTCAGCATTTCAATTAATTACAGAAATGTTTGTCTGCAATATAAATCTTCAGTCCAAATGCGTAGACTTAAAAAAAAAAATTAAATCACGTGTAAATTTAAGATTTAGTATATTAGCTCAGTAACTTGACAGCTAAAAACAATACGCGGCGTTAGTGTTTTTACCCTCCAGCAGCAAACTACGGGGACGAGGTCCTGTGCATGTCATGTTTCAACTTGTCTATAGGCTATATTTTGGCAATCATTCAGAGTTTTTTTGTCTGGTACTGTCCTAAATGTAGTCTCCTTCCAAGGTTTCGTCTGAGTTGCATTTTCTTTTTCTTTTTGCCATGTCTCCCTTGAAAAAAAAAAAAAAATCTCATTGGTGACTTTCTTGGTTAAATAAAGGTTTAATGAAAAAAATAAAAAGACAAGAAATATGTTTACATCAGGGATTTTGATGACAAAAATACATCCTACTTATAAAAATAGGTGACAGGCTTGCATACATACTGTAGAGACAGGAGGCAAACACAAGGGCCCACTGCCAAAGGCAATCTGGAGGCTTAAAAAGAACAGACAACCTGTACAGACAATAGGCTAAACATAGAGATACAGGTGAAAGCGATCAAATGATTGCCCGAGCTAACCTTGCATTTTCACTTCTCCTTTATCTGTTCTTATATTAATATCGGTTAAATAGAACTCACATGACTTGGCAGTCTTAGAGTACTTTTTCAGCTGAATAACAAAACATTTATTTTCTGAGTATGGACGCTGTTTCCACCAAGAACACATTGTATCCTCTCAATGCCGTAACATATCTATAATGTTAAACATGTTGAGTGAGAGATTTTACCTAAACTAAACTGGCTGTAAAACCCCCCAAGTGAAGAGATACCATTCAACCCAAATAACTTTTTGCATGTAGTGAGTCTGATTAATATGACAGAGATTTCTTTTTTTTTTTTTTTTCAAGAATAAATTCATAATATTATGAGAATAAAGTCGACCAGCACCACCAAACAGCAACCCGAGTCCACTTTGACATACTGCCCAATTTGATGCTAGTCTGCAAAAAGATTTCATTATTTTTCAAACCAATGCCAATGTATAATTTCACATGATGCTCAACATTTCTCACTTTAGGGAAGAAAGTGCTTCTTGTAAGAGCTGTCGTAAATACAACTTTATTCTCGTAATGTTGCAGCTTTATTCGTGTAATTCTATGACTTTATTCTCACAATGTTGTGAATTTATTCTTGTAGTATTATGACTTTATACTCATAATGTTACAATTTTATTCTCCTTGCAACAATATTCTTGTAATTTTATGACTTTAATGTCATAATATTACGACTTTATTTTCAAAATAAAAAAAATGTAAAAATCTTTAACCTGGCCCTAATACTCCATATTAGATTAAAAACTTCCTGTTTTTTTATTTTAATTTAGTCACATTATAATATTTACATTTTGCTTGCTAACATGTTTGAAATGGTCATTTAGACAAAGAATATTTTTTGTTTTTCAGATATCAGAAATACATATTCAATAAAACTAGTACATATCAAAATGGCTTTCCATACAGTGTTGTGACGGCGAAAGTATTGCGGGATTAATTCTTGAATGGTAGTAAATCAATGTACCTATTCTATCTTCTGGCAGCAGGTGAAAATGAAGTCTAAAAACATTCTAATATATAGAGACTGTGGATGATCTCATGGGTCCCTTCATATGTTGATTCAGTCTTCTTTTTCACAGTGAACTGGTCGTTTACAGCCGCGTTTTAGATGTTATCATCTCAATAAATGGTTGTTATTAGCGGCTATCAGGCCCATAGAATGGCTTCATATTGTGTCAGCAGGCTCATTAGGTTGTTATCATCGAGTGAATCCTAATCTTAACCTAAAAGTAATTACTTTTCCCCTTTGGAATTATTGAATCTATTTCCATGTAATCTGAAAATAATTTCAGTAGTTCTTCATGTACACTAAATATAACTAAATAGAATTAAAATTATCCTCATCTCGCCCATTGTAAACAAACCAAAATCAAATAATTGCATGCTCTCTCACTGAGTTGTAGAATCCTCTCCCTATAAATATTTAATTCTCTGTGAAAAAGTGCAATCATTCTTCGATAAGAAAGGCAGCTTTGGTGAAAACTGTGGACTTGGCCTGATGACTTATAAGCACCTTTTCTGGTTCCTCCTCCTTGCTCTGTAATTTACTACAGCCTTAGTTTTATAGCTCCTCCCCCACAGCAGAGCAAGAAAGCAGGGCTACCAATGACAGTGGATCAACTGCTAGGGCACATTTACTGGTAGGTAACACACATCTGTGATATGTTTCACACTGACTCACATCTGCACAACAGCAATCTTGAGCTTGAACAATATGATGTCCTGTGCGGGGGAGGGGTGTGAGCAGGGCCGGTTCTAGCCCTTTGGTTGCCCTAGGCGAGATTGACTTTTGCGCCCCCCCCCCCCCCCCCCCCGCCCCCCCACCCCCACTTTTGCCGTGCGAAATACCAGTACTGTTTTCAGCATCTGTTTAGTGCTTCATTGAGTTGTGTTTACAGTTCCACAAAGAGTGCTGTGCGGTGAATTGTGCCTACAGTTGTGCAAAGTGTGTGTTACAAAATTGCAAATTGAGTGCAAAGCAGTGTTTGTTCTTTTAGTTATGTGAACTCAGTGAGTGGATTTGCTATAAGTATTAATAGTTTTAGAAATTGTGCTATAAGAATCAAGGTTGTGTTTAAGCATTCAGAAAAAACTGTAACTTAGCATGGAGTGATGCATAGACAAATACCAGAATAGGTTGCAGTACCTTTTCTTTTTTATTATTTTAAATAATTTATTACACACTCAAAGTTAGGACTGTGCAAAAACACTTTCAACCATCTGTAAGGACACTTAGGTAAAGTATAGCTAAAAAACTGGATTGAATCATTGAATGAATTTATTTCAGACAATTAACAAATTTAACACACATTAAACAAATATTAAATAAATCAATTTCAGAAATTACCAAATAACAATAAAAAATAATAAATTTAAGAAATTCTTCAACCAAGGACTACATAAAAAAGTAATTGATAAACATTAAATTAAATTTTCTGTTCCAGTTCAATTAAATCATTTGAACATAAATAGAAATGAGATAAACAAAATTTTCCTCTAAATAAAATCTATCAGGTATATTTACCCTGATTTCTGACATTGATTAGTGATTAAAGAAAGGATTAACCCTCTACAAACAAAAGTGCTTTTATGAATACCATTACAAAGTTAAAAGTTTGAAGTTGTTGTTTTTTTTGTTGTTCACATATTCTATGATGAACAGCTATAACTTCATATATTTTGATGATTATTTGTACATCCCTTTTGAATACTCAATGCAGATAATCACTACAAAATATTTTATTTATATTAGTATCTTCTACCCATTCTCAAGCTAATAATATAGCACATAATTCTGCTGCATATATACTGAGAAAAAAATTATGTCAACATTAGGGATGGGGATCGTTAATATTTATTGATATCGATACCTTTATCGATACTCCTTATCGATCCGAGTCTTTATCGATACCACTATCGATACTTTTCTGTTATTTGGTGGAAAGACGATGCAACAACATTTTTTTAACAGAACTGGTATTGCTTCTATTGCTTAACAAGTGAGCATAACAAAAACGTTTCTAGCCTTCAATAAACATGGCTAATGTAATAGGCCACTTCGAAATGACATAAAACTAACCAGAATATATTTTCACAATTGTTGGTTAATGTATTGTCTACTGTCACTTTTCATCATGTTTTTAGTGATTAGGAAAATATTTAACAAATAAATAATTGTATTTTAAATTAAATGTAATTTTTAATAAATGTTGGCATCAGTAGTTTAATTATATATAGAGCAATATACAACTGTATTACTCATGTTTCTCGCCAAAAACAAAATTTCCCGTTTTCTTTATGTTACACTTGAATGCATCATGATAACCTAATTGTCGTTTTACTGAGCCAATCTGAACACATCATCACGCAGCACGTCTGAAACTTTATTTACTTTTCAAGCTAACTAGCTTGTATGCTTCCGATTACAAGATGGATTTCACAATTAATATTTTTAACTGACCGGACAAGCTACAAAGTCTGTGTGCGCGCTCAGTCACCAGTGGTACTCTGAGTGGATGATTAAGATGGGCCCGACTGCGGCGGCAGGAGGAGGAGGAAAAGTTAAGTGCCAGACTTCACTTGTTTTACTTTTAATATCTGTTTGCTTACAATTTCATTCCAAAATATTGGTGTACATGCTGCAGTGATTGACGTCACGACTTCCGGGTTGGAGGGCGCTTGAAAAGTGATCAGAATCTTTTCCGATTTTCTCTTAAATGTGAAAAAATAAATAAAAAAACGGTGGTATATTTATTTGTTCATATTTTACTATTTATATATACGTAAGGTTAAGTCAAACTGACGGACGCTTCATAACCGGTTTAATTCACTTTTTTTTTCTAATTCTATGATTAATGGGAAGTAAGCCTAAGGGCGACGCTAGAGGGCGCCCCCAACACATTTGTCGCCCTAGGCAATTGCCTAGCTCGCCTATAGCAATCGCCGGCCCTGGGTGTGAGTTTAGAGAGTGATTGACGCTGCCGAGACATTCCTTCTGACTTTGATTGGTTGTTTTCTGACCAGGAGCGGTGCACCTGTATTTCTGCAGAAGTCTATAGGATCATTAGGAGGAGGAAGGAAAGCTTAATTTTTCAAAGATAATCAGTCTCATTGTAAACCATTTTTCAAAATAAAGTTACCTTCTATACTTTTTATTCTGATATGAATAATTTAAAAAATATACATCCGAAAATGCTTTTGAGCAGTATTTGTGGAGATTGTGTTTATATCTCTTGCAATACATCTTTAGACGACCCAGAAAAAAAACCAAGGAAGGAATGAAGACAACAACCCATAGAAAAAAAAAAATCAAAAAGACCTGGCTGTTGAAGCAATGCAGAAAAGGAACAAATGGGGCTTATCTTAGGCCTGTTCCACCCCACTAAACCCATTTCGCAAATATTTCCACCAAGGTTTCTTCTTTACAGGAGCCTGCTCTTTTTGTACTTGCAGGATGAAACAGGACATAGCAGGGCTAACATGCATTGTGAACAGACTGTTGTTTACTTATTGGTATGGTCAGCCATATGTTGGTGGCTGCTTTATCGGCAGTAATGCTAAGAGTTCAATGAGGTCGCAAAGAGAACAACAAGCCCCTGATTTTACCACATCAAGCGTGAAGGAAAGCTTAAACACTCAAGAGCGACTACAAAAACACCAAGGACCTCAATAGTTGCAGCAGGTCAAACCGAAAGCTATGTACAAAAGCTTCTTAACATATATTGTTATTACATGGTCATAGGGGTTCTAGTAGGCTTCAAAAAGTATACCCCTTTAGCCCTGAAGGCCCAATACCGGCCCATCCGACACTTGCTCATGTTGATCCAGTTATAGAAATGTCCAAAACACAGTCATGTGGCTTTCAAAATGGGGGCTTTAATATTTCTAAAACATGTTTCAAAATTATGTTTTACAAATACTTTTTGCTTTATGCTGTGTAAACAAATAAAAATAGATTTAAAAGTCCAGCTGACATGTAATGCAATAGCGTGTATTCATTTTTTAGCCACACCCTCTAATGGCCGGCATCATTGGAAACTAGAAGCTCAGGCCTTTCCAAGGAGGGGCCGGCGGTAATTGTATGACCATTTCAAGTGATGTAACCATTAGTGTTGCAGATACCGATGGCAGTATCGGACAGTGCCCCAATACTGCACTATAATGGTGGTATCTGTATCGGTGAGTACCGATAAATAGGGCACCGATACCATTTTGATATACACAAGTTTATTCAACTATTGTCACCTATTTCTCTAGACCAGGGGTGTCAAACTGGTTCCAGAAAGGGTCATGTGGCTGCAGGTTTTGTTTCCAACCAAGCAATAGCACACCAGACTCCATTCATCTCATTAAGTCATCATGTTGACTAACTCAAGACTGGACTCACTTGATGAGATGACTGGAGTCTGGTGTGCTATTGCTTGGTTGGAAAGAAAACCTGCAGCCACATGGCCCTTTCTGGTACCAGTTTGACACCCCTGCTCTAGACAATACAAAGTTCTTCTAGATTCACTTTGTATTTGTCTTTTTCTTGCTTTACAAAGGTAGGCAGCAGCTTAAAGCCATGATGGCATTCATTTTACATCCAAGTAGTATGCAGTTCTTCATATATATACACACATATACATATATATTAATTTCAAACACATAGTATCGGCATGGTATCGGTATCGGCCGATTCTGCACAGACAGGTATCGGGTATCGGTAATGGGGCCGGAAAATGGCATTAGCGCAACACTAGTAACCATCATGCGTTACATAAGCTTGCTCTGTTATTCTCATTTTCTATTCAGATTAGTGATATTACTGTGTGTTCAATGGTAAATTTCAATGAAACAATGGCTAAATCTTAGGAGCAAAGCCCCTGCCTTATGCATGAGGTCCCTAATAATGTAAATCAGCACATTTGTCTAGCCAGATACCCTTTTATGACTCATAAAAAGGCATTTGGCGACTTTTGGCACCACTGTGCAAAAATCCCATTTCCACCTAGCACACCGCCCACTAAAAGCTCTGTGGAACAAACATGCTTTAACTTATTAAGTCCAACTTATTCAGTTGCTTGAGTTATAGTAAAGATGGGGATCTATAAGGTCCGAGGGTTCATGCAGAGTTTCAAATGGGGCTTCATGGTGTTTTGTATTGTATATTTTGGAAAAAAAAAATTGGTGAGGCTAAATATTCATGGTACCTATAAATCTGACATAGTGACGTTTACAATAATGGTTCCTCAATGCTTTTCTGTCATACAAAAGTCAATTGTATTTCCAAGTTCCAATTTGGGGGCTGTACTTGCTTTAATTCACTTATGTAATTTCAGGTGGAATTCTCTCCTAAGACCGTCTGGACTTAAGGGGTAGAATATAATTCAGCCATTTACAAATTATAAACCATGCCTGAGGGCTAATAAACAACAAAGGTGCACATCAGCTTTCTGAATTAGATACAGTAGAGGCATGATGTATTTAATCACAGCCTCAATTAAGCTGATCATACTAAAAATCTGCCATCCAGATATAAATACACTTCCTCTGAGACGCAAAACAAAAGCACTATGAAGCAATGCATATATTAGTTCATATAGAAAAATGAAGTGACTTTTAAATTAACGTGGGCCACCATAACTCCAGACATCATTTAGTCACTGGAAAACCAGCGGGTTCCAAGTAGAGCAGAATGAGGTGAACCTGTGAGGAACCAATCTGCTTTAGAGGGGCCAAAGGAGCAGGAGCATAAATTAACTTTAAAAGCTCAATGACAGCCCTTACGTAATGGTTTAAATGAGTACATCTAATCTACTCTTCCATTCAGAGTGCTGCGATTTTACTGTAACTCCTTAGGAGGTCCACATCCTTATCAACTGTCTCTATTTTCATATTACAGTTTCAATCCCCTAGAAAGCTACACTGTGTGTTTTTTTTTTTTTAGCGCCAGGGATACTGAGAGTGACTTACTGGGTCACTGTGGAGATCTGCCCTCACTTGTGGCTCGTAAACCAAAGCAAAGTGAAGAGATTGACCCAAACTGTGAGTTGGATAAACTACAAGACCACTGAAGTGTTACTCGTGATAGGCAAGATTTTTTTTCTTCTTATATTATGTTAGCTCAACAGATATATAAAACATTGTTAAAATTCTTATGTATTTTGAAAAGGTCATTACACAGTTTGCAATAAGTGTCATGTGTCTCTGCATGCTGTGCTTCCTGTGTTTAGGGGAGAGCAGTGCCGAAAGCAACTGAAACGATAAGAAATACATTTTATGAAGTTCAAACAGAGGTGGATCTCTACCTTTTTTGTGAGGTTGAGAGGAAGTTTTGGCAGACCCAAATGCAGAGACTGAAGTTGAGGTGGTTTCTTAAAGATTTAATTTCCATAAGGTGCCAACAGAAGCAAAAATCCACAAACAAAATACAGGGGAAAAAAAACAAAATCTTGAAGAAATCAGGGAAAACACACATGAGGAGCAAGGAAACAACGAGGAACCAGATAACAGTAACTGTTGAGGAGGAGTATAAATGGGAGACTGAACAAAGACAAGGCTATTCAGCAGATTGGGAGCAGATGTGGACAGAAGACTCAAGAATGGAGCTAGGAGACTGACACAAGGGCAACAGAGAGCAACTCAAAAAAAAAAATACATGACTGCATAAATCTAACACAAAATGAAAAAAAGAAACCAATGGACAAGAGAACACAGAATAAAATAAATCAAAGTGGAACTGAAACAGAAGCCCACAAGGGAAGAACCATAACATTTAGTTTCAGGGGCAAAGAAAGACATATCAAGCACAATATGCCATGATCTAAGCACTGATGTCTCTGCCCAGTTCTCATTACCGCTCATCTGATCCACCTGCTTTAGCCTCTATTTAACCAACCTTCAGACCAGTCATCAGCGGTTGATTATTTGAGCCTATGGTGAGAGTTCTCTAGCGTACCTGTGTTTTCATATGAGCAATGCCTGTCCCGATTCTGATCTGTTTGCCTGACCTGTCTCCGGACTACTGCTGGATTTCTGCTTGTCTGTGAACGAAAACTGGAACTGTTTCCCAACTCCGTTCAGGATCTCCCCTTAGCACCTCATAGGACCTCTGATCTACTGGCTCTGACTACCTAGCACTTCTTTGACACCGGTTTTGGCTTCACCCTCTGGATTATCCTGCCTACCTTTGTGTGCTCTGTTCTGATCTTCTGTCTGTCTTCTGACCTCAGAGACATAAGCTTCTGGGACTCTCTGGGTGGTGTCCACCGCATCGTGTTGGCAGCCAAACATTTGGAACCAACGTTACCCTCTGGGCCCAGACTGAACTATAACACCAAGTTAGGGACTTATACATTTGTTATCATCCACCTCCAGATAGATGTGGTCACTAACCCGCTGACTCCCCCAGCGGAGGTTCCTGCCTTAGACACCAACGCTGTTCACTGCAGTTCCGTTTCTAATAAACGTTATGAGAAATTGAACTGTTTGTCCGCCTCAAATACTGGGTCCTATTGTTTAGAGCGTGACACAATAGTGGTCATGCATTTGCTTGCTGTATTTTTAAAAATTCAAAAGACAATAAAGCCATCGGGCACACAACAAAAAAATTCCTTAAAAGTGAAGCAGCTCTAATGCTACATTCACACCTAAAGCAGCAAGAGCAGCAAAAACGCGCATGCCGCTTCATTTTTTATGCTTGTACAAGTTCAGTTCTGACACGCGTCTGAAGCATCTTTGCTGCTCTACCTGCGCGGTGGAAAAAGTGGGTCTGATGCGCATGGGGCGGAGTTACCCTCTCCTTTCTTTGCCTGTACAATGGCAGCTATATTTTCTGTGATCAGTGGGTAAAAAGCAGTTTCAATGTTTTTAAGTGAGAAAGTGCAGTCAGTTGGAGATTACCATTCTGTCTTCAAATATTACGCTGTCGAAGCCGCTCAGACCCACACATATCGGCGGTGCGCTCTCACTAGGAATCCCATTCAACAGCAGCCTCTGGCTCGGTCACCTCTCCGCAGTTTGCCACGGCAGCTGGAAGGCGTTTTTCATGTATGTAATCCAAACTGCAGGCACCAGGATAATAGAAATGAACATATTTTTCTAGCAGATTTCAGCATTTTAAGATGATTTAAGCATTAATAAACTGTTTCAGTGGAGTGATCATAGTGATTTGTATCATCAGCAATGTGTCTGTCTCCCTGCCCCCTCCCAGATCAGCTTCTTTGATTGGTTGATGTGGTGCGTTGAACAGCAAAAGTAAAATTTTTCCAACTCCAGCAGCTGCTGCTCAAAACACGCTGCAGGGCATTTTGCTGCACCTTGATGTGCGTCAACCATTGACTTTGCATATAAACGAGCTGCTCCTGCTGCCTCTGCTGCTTTAGGTCTGAACGTAGCATAACACTATGACATATAACACACCATATACCATATGTTTATACTTCACCATATGTCATAAACGGGACAGATGGACCCAGTATTCAAAGGGAGACAGTCAGTAGGAAAGTTCAAAACGTTTATTAACATAAAACAAATAGAAACAGAACAGGAGCGCAGGGCTGTGTCTCAGGGCAACTGCAGGAGGGGGACGGGGCACTGCAAAATCACAGACACTCTGGTTGTGGGAGAAACATACGTAAATGACCATGATCATCTCACAGGAGATGACTATCTCTGTGAGTCACTTACCCTGGTTTGATAGTCCAGTCCAGCACCATCACCACTCCATGAGAGGTACGCGGGGCCGATGGGCTGCCAACCAACGCAGTGTGTGTCACACAGAATGTCCCCAATGCTGCAGGCCCAGAGAGCTTGCAGGAAGCCGATCCAAGTCAGGGGAAGACAGATCAGAAAGGAAAAGTAGGATCCAGGCTTCCAGAAATCCTCAAAGCACTCAGGCAGGTTCAGAGTCCGACAGAGTTCAGAAGCGTGCCCAAAATGAGATGCAAACAGGCAGCCTCAGATGCAGACGGGCAGACTGTGGTTGGGAGGAATCAGAGACAAGACGTTGAACCAGTATAAGTATGACTTTAAACTGGTCTCCTCCTTGGAGCCAGGCTTATGGGGATAAAATTGATCCTCCCCGCTTTCTGAGCCAAAACCCTGAAGACTCCATGGGGAAGGAACAGGTCACGATCAGGAGACGAGACAGACACAAAACCCTCTTTTCCACTGGCCGCCAGGGACCATGAAGGTAACTAGAAACTGGTTATGGTCATCTCAATTAGTGTAAAATATAGCCATCTGACTCCATGTTACTTACTTAGGAGTAGAATTGAATGGATAGACATAAAGATTAGTCAGCTATTAAATCCAGCAGTGTGAGAGCTGCTGATGCAAATGTGTTACAATTCATAACCTTTTTATAATACAATTTTAATACAATGTACATTATATTTTAATGTCATATTTGTCAGAGAGTTATCTTCCTGAAAGGTCAGTTCTGTTTGTCAAAATCTAAATTCCAAGATTTATACAAACCCATGAGATGGGTTTTATCATACAAATATATTTAAAGGGAAAATGTGAAAGAAAAAACAGGAATGAATTCCAAGGGATGGGTCCTTGCTAAGAAGGGCCTTCTGTGGTATGGTAATGAATAGAAGAGGAATGGATATCAGATTCAAATAGTATGATGCAACCAAATCGAATATGTGGGTAAAACTTATCTAGAGACTTGAATGGGCATAAGTTACACCTGACTTCTTAACCTTGTGTGTATCATGCTTTCTTTGTACATTTCCATCTAAGGTGTGGGGTATCTATTGCTCAGATGTTATTACCAATAGACCAAATTTCTTGTTCCTTATTGCTTAATAGCAATCAGAAATACGTTTTTGAAACTGTTGTCAGTAATTATATTGATACATACAATAATATTGTGGAGAAAATTATATGACTCATGTTCTTTACAATGGATGGGTACTGATAAAGCTAAAAACAGATATTGTAATGGCCAGAAACTGAAGACCCAGAATTGGACTAGAGGCAACAGTTTGGCGTTTGAAGAGTTTATCAACATATAAAACTGCCCCAGGTGGGGAGGGATTCACCAGAGACAGCAACTGGATCCTCTGAAAGGAGATTTGACAGTTGAGTGACCAGACAGAAACAGAGGGCAATGTTTGGATTGTGGTGCACTAGCCTTCACAGAGTTTGAAGCCAAACTTGAGTTTGAAGAAGGCTTGGATGAATATTGCTTAGCTCCCAAGACAGTTTCACCAGACACTCCAAAAGGGGAACATGCCCCTTCAGCCAAGGGTGCTTTGAGGAGAATGCATCCTTCTTTTTCTTTGGGGACTGTCAATGACCAGAACTGTGAACCGACCAAACGCTAAATGGTACAGATGGGTTGATAAGGCATCATGAAGGTTTTCAAATCATTGCCAAACTGTATTGACACAGCATTGATACTGTGTCACAGAATACCAACAACTCCTGGACCTTTAAAATCTCTACATGCACCTTATTTGAAAAACTAAACTCAATTGAATGGATTACCTAGTAAAATAATAAAATGTGAGTTATTGTGGATTGCACTGTACTAATTTATATCTACATTTAAACTGAAAATATCTTTGATATTATTTAGTCGCAGCCAACATGTAAAAATCTATCATAACCTGAAAATATGCGTTAACACATGAATGAGGATGCTGGTGGACTAGGATTTGAAAACTTTTTGTTTTTTTTAAACAGTAAGTACAGTAAAAGCATTAAGCAAAGAGTCACTTGAACTTAACTTTTTTCAGATAAGCTGATTGATAACAGAGGAACAGGATGAAATAAAGAGAACATTAAAACAAATATGAGATCAAAATGATCCCAAACAGCTGAAACCTTTCTCATAAGGCTGCTCTATTATTCTTGATCATTTTGATAATGAACCACAGAAGATCATAGTTTTTTTTTGTTTTTGTTTTTTTTTTTGTTTTTGCAGATGCATTGACAGATACATTTATAAACACAGTATAGTGCATCAGTCAGTTAGAAACAGCTTGTGTATTGATTGTGTGACTTTCTCGAAACAATACACGCACAACATAGAGTTTTGCTCTACTGTATGACCTCGATCAGTGATGCTGGAAGAGTCAGTACTAAGTGGATCCCATGGCTGACATCAGAAGCAAATCGCTGCAAAACAGGCCAATTGCAATATTTCTCACTGGGTTTCAGGACTTTCAGATGCCTGGATGAGTCTGGAGATGTGGGGTACCTGGCTTGCAAAAAGAACTTCCTTACTATGAGCCTGCCATGCTAAGTTGCTAATACTGGAGAAACACAGCTTTCCAAATTTAGATGAGCAGAGGTAGGGGTTTGGCACAAGTAGGGACAAATATTCCATCCAGAAAATGTGTCTTTTTTGATGATTTCTATCATTTCATGTGTTTACTGTTTCTTTAAGACAAGCTATGCAAAGCTATGTCATATGCAGTGCTGACGCATTTTGAGCAGTTTTTTTTTTTTATAAAGCTAAAGCTAGCTTTACTTTACAAAGAGTTTTAACACTAATATAACATTAAAAATGTTTTCTCATATGCTGATTAATTTACCTCTTGGATTTGTGTAATTGGTTTCAACCCATTCCAATTGCTCTAATCTAAGTTAAAAGCTAATTTGATCAAAAAATGTAATGCCAAATTCTTTAAGATAAGCTTTGGTTCTCAAATATAAAATATATGCTGAACTGTTGGTTTTCACTATGTTCTCCCTTCTTCTTTATCTTCAAAGTAACTTAGTTTTGTTTAGTTTCAGTGATTTGGCAAAGACTTTTTGACTGAAATATGTTTGACTTAGTGTATAATGGTTGATTTTCGCAAATTTTGATAAAAAAGATTCATATGCACAACCCTGTACCCGCTCCCGAGAGGGAACGCCTCTTAAATGCATGCGAGAGCATGCAGGAGCCATTTTCTCCTTCACCATGCTATGTTTAAAAGTTGCTGTTTACATCACTTGTACAAGCTTATTTTCAAAAAGAAGATTTGCAATTGTTCCACTAAGTCAGACTCAACACTGGTAAGCGAAAATTGGGACAAGCACGTATGTTGGCCTTACATAAACATATCACCAGAATGATTGACTATTAGGAGGACCACTTATTTTGAGGATCCACCCAGAAAAAGAACTTCCTCCACTATACCTTTAATGATTTTTGTCAATAAACGATTATATTTTTTATGGAAGTTGTGGTGAATTTATTGTACATATCTGCAGAGTTATCTGTTTAACCATCAATTAAGCTTGATTCACACTTTAATTTGTTATGCTAACACACAGCCAGTAGGGCTTGCTTTCACAAACAATAAATGACAGTATTAACTACTTAAATAACATTTGCCACCCCTAATACCATCAAATTAGCACTCTTGATAATACATATTTAATAAAACTACTTACATTGAATGATAAATTCAATAATTCTTATAATGACTAATGATTCTTATAATGACTAATGATTAAAAACATGTGGCATAGGACTTTACTATTTAATCATTTGGGTCAGGATCTAGGACAAATAATCCTGACTGTGACATCCTTAAAAAGTAATATTAAACAAAAAGGCATTCCATAAGAGGAGCACACAGAGCTAGGTACAGTAATAGTCAGTCAGTAAGCCATTATACCATGATAGACTAAGGCAATAGAGGAAACAAAGCAGCAATTAAACCCTCAGTAATTCAGACTCCAACTCGCTCTCGGTTGCTCTTTCCTTCACTTCTTCTTCAAAACTTTAGTGACACAAAGCGGATTTGTAAAATCCAGTAGACTGCTGCTTTGGGATGGGTGCACACACATGGGTCTAGATGTTAAGCCTTCAATTTAACATGCTTAATAAGCTGCATAGGGTAAGGTCATGACCATTGCTAACATATGTTAGCACATACAGTCCCTTTTAATTAATCTCTCTCTCTGTTTAACTGATCTGAGCAAGCAGTACTCTGCATTCCTCTTGCTTGTGGATGCTGGAAGCTCATTTAGGATCACCGGGTTTAGCAGATTAGCCTAGTTTAGGACTGATGTTTTCATTTCAGTGGCTCCTAAACATGTGTATGACTCATCTCATCCAGGGCTGATGATGACATCAGCATATATTTCATAGTTGGTCCCCCAAAGCTGTTAATCCAGATCTATATTTATCATATCATCCCACTCTGTGATACCAAGCCTAACCTACACAGTCAATCAACTACATATCATTGAGAACACTAGGACACCTATAATCTGTTGTGAGGAACATAAACCAGGGAAAAACAGATGTTGTAGGGTAGGTAAACAACTGATACAAACAGGATGGCAGCTTGGTTCAAGGGAAATGATCTTTATCTAACCTTAAATGGAGATGCTGAGATAGCAGGGTATCAGCCAGAGCTTTTCCTTCTTCAAAGGAAATATCGTGAAAGCTCCTGGCAATGCCTTAGTTATGCCAGCTTTTTTCATTGAAATGATAGTGACATTTTAAGAATGTCTAATGAACTCTAAAATATTCAAAATTACAGCAAAAATAATTAATGGATTTGGTAAAATATTTATTATGGGGAGCTTCAATATTCATAATTCAATAAGAACCCTGACTTAGTGTGAAATTAGGAGATCAGAACTACATACTTTGCTTTTATATAACGGTGTTAGGTGAGGCATGTCTTCTTATTATTATTGTCAAACATTCATTGGGAACAAGTGCTTCTAGAGGGAAGTGTTACCTTTTCTAGTGTGAGAAATTTAGACACTCAACAAGTTTTTTCTTAGCTTTGTACTCTCAAAAAGGAAAAGCATCAATGAGAACAATGGGGTTTTTTTTCTAATCACGGCCACCAATGTTTCCTTGTGTGTTTCATGCTGTGAATGGGCTGCAGACAAGAATTCACGTTTCATAAGCATCATCAAGTGATGACCTAATTCAAATTTCAAGGCTTCTTTTAAACCACATATCAGGAGATGGAGCTCTACCTGTCTTAAACAATCTGAATCCAAATTAGATCCTTTTAGATAGGTAAAAGGAAAATTGTCTTTTTCAGCTAAGAAAGCATGCTATAATTTTCAGAATATAAGATATCAGATATAATTGATATCCATGTAGCTTGGTTAATAAAAAGGCCATTTATTTTAGAAATTTGATTAAAAAACTTAAACTTGTATATTATATAACATTTTATATATAAAGTGGCATATTTCAAGCATTTATCTCTTTATTTCTATTTTCAAATGCTTGCTTACAGTTAATATAAATTGAATTTTGTTTTCTTACAAAATCTATATTTAAAGCCTGTTTAAAAAAAGAAAATAATTTATGCAGAAATAGTATATTCTGATCTACACAATAATAAGGAAGAATTTTGTTTAGCAAACAGTCAGCTATACCCCCAGAAAAAGGTTAAATATAATTGCTATAGAAGCTCTCATTCACAGAATCCTGTATCCCAAACCAAGAGTTCAGTTTCATTGTAAAAATGATGTGATCACCATAACAGGTAAATCCTCAACCTCAACTTTAAATAGACCAGAGTCAATGGGAGCAAAGATTATCACATTTTCAAGGTTTGGTGGAAGTTTGTTGTGGACCCAAATGCAGAGATGAGGAGGCAGGGATGGGTTCTTGCAGACTTAATCAAAGAGGGCAACAGAAACAAAATTCAAAAACAAAATACGAGACACCAAAAAAAACAAACAGAAGACGCCAGAGAGAAGCAACACAAGGGGAACAAAGCAATAAAGAGAAACCTGCATCGATGAAGTGCAGAGCAGGATTATATAAGTGAGATAGAACCAAGAGAGGAGTAATCAGTTAATTGGCAGCAGGTGTGAACAGAAGCAGCTAAAAAGAAGCCAAGGTGAAAGGAAAAGGGCACAATGGGGTAACAAAGAGCAACCAGGGAAAACAGGGGTTAACTGTAACTAGAAAAAGAATTTCAATAAGGCTAAAGGGGAATAAAACTAATTACAACAAAATAAGGCTTAACCTATGGGAAAAATAGAGGATAAGAAAAGGGACTGGAGATAACTGAAGCCATGGAAAGGATAACCTAAGGATAAGAGAAGGAATAACTACCTTAAACTACCAAAAATGGTATAATTCTTGACAAAACAGAAATAAATAAATAAAGCATAACTGAGAGCCCAAAATGAAAACTTACAGAACCAAAAAGCACAGAGTGGCAGATCATGACAAACGTGTGTGGCCTTGCTGTGAATTGTAGCCCACTTGTAAAGTAAAAATTAGAATAAAAACCAAACAAAAACAAATGAATTTTGCTTTTGGCCTGGAAAAAAGCAAACCAATCTATTTTTCTGGTGGCACTAAAGCCATTTATTCTACCACAAAAATGTAAATACAGCCACCACACTGCCACTGGGTCGGTGCCATAGAAGGTTGCAAATGTGGTTTTTCAGGACAGAGACAGTAGGGGAAGATAGCAGACCCTAAATCCCCTCATGAACACAGATTACCATGACATAGACTTAGAGAATATATTAATGGTACTTAGTTCTGATTTAATGTGGAAATACCTTCAGCCGATGTCTTCTTATCAGTTTTCAGGGCTTTTAGTTAATCTCATTATCTTACTGTAACTAGGAATGATTTCTGTCACATCTCACTACATGCAGAACAGATGAGAATTCTTATGGCTATATTCTGTTTTTTTGGTTTAATTCGGAAGCTACTTGGAAGTCTTAACACATGTAGACTATAGGGTACAAAGGGATACTCTGCTTTGAAAATAGTTGTAGTTTGCAACAGAATTAGTTCTATATGTTTTTCAAGCATTTTTGTCTCATTTCGTTTCAAGAACATTTATACTTAGTTGCACTCAAAATATACGTTGTGCTATAAAGGTTTGCAAACTCATTTTTTGTGGTTGTTGATTAGTTAAGCTGTACAATAGTTAGTGGTTCCTACTTTGGGTCCTTCTATTTTACATTAAGTTTATCAGTATAAGGATATTTTGTGATGGAAGGCCACAAGGAAACATACTGGGTGAAGTGTGTAAAATAAATAAAAATAATGTAAGTTTCAATTTCAGCTCTGATAATTCAGCTAAAAGGCTGACTGTAAGTGTATGTTCCAACTTTTAAGGAATCTATAATTATTATGCTGCTTCATTGACTTTTAAGGAAGCCATTAAGTAATTAAAATGCAGAGTTGTGTTAGCCTGATAAACCAGATTAAATGTGTTATTTAGTCTGGCCCCGATGAATGAGACATCTGAAGACTGTTGATGAAAACAACCTGTTGTTTTTCAAACCGCTGTCTTTACCTATTGGCCAACGCTCTGACCAATGGGCGCAACTGACTGTGACGTAGTAAGCACAACGGAAAGCTGGTGGGGAGAGTAAATACACAGCCTGTCAGTAAAACTGTGAATATGTACTTCCTAAAAATTAATGAGCGTAGAGCCTCTTCCTGCTCGTGTTTCAACGAAAACCCCAAGTCTAATCCTTCTAAAACTGATTCCAAAGCTGAGTCAAACTAGAACTGTTCAATAGTTGTTGCCATCTTCCTTGTTGCGCTTTCTCCAGCGTTGCACAGCTTTGTTGTCCCGCCCTCAAAATCCCGCCCGCTTTGCATCCAGAAATTCAAAACACATCTGCATTGTGATTGGCCTGCCAGTTCTCGGGCCTGGGGCTTTGATCGATGCTAGACCAAACTCGCAGGCAAAAATGATTTTGGCCGCTGGCGGGTGGGGCTAGTTTACTAGGCTAGAGTTGTGTTATTTTTTTATCAACACAGTCAGTCCCTTAGATCTTTAATGACAGCTTGCTTTGTAGGTGCTCACTAATTCATAATATTGTCCTATGTCATCAGTAGATGTTGGATGTTGGTGTACTGTAGGATTCTCATTCTGTTTCATTTAGATCAAGCATAGTGAGATCACCAGAAGCTTCAAAGACATGGCACCAAGGAGGATGTTCCTTTGAATTAGGTGAAAAAGAATAATGGCGATGAGCAAAAGACTCTCTATGTCAAGTCTCTACTCTTTGAACTAGTCTATTTGTTGTTTGCCTATACATTTGTGGATTTGAAACAGTTATTTGTTTCTCATTTATTTGGCTTTTACTATACATTACGTTATTGCCCCTTTGATTGTTAGAGAGACCCAGCTGTAGAGTGGTGAACATTTTTAGATATCAGCATATGGCTAATGATTTGAAATAGGTAGAAACACATGCTATTCAAGCTGTGCCTGTAATAAAGCTTGTACAACTCAGTACTAAGGCAGCTGGTGGCTCCATGTGCCACGAAAGGTTCAATTTTGTCCCCATTTCAAATCTGTGTGGATCCCATAAACAGTATTCATACTTATTTGTGGAATCTCAAAAAAAATGTATTTTCACAAATATACCTACATCAACATGTTTATCTCACAAATGTGACAGAGCATCCATGTGTATCATATATGCAACATTTTAGCAACAATTGTTGCATTGCTCACTAAATCACTTCTGAATTAAGAGCATTAGAGACTCCTTAGAGACAGGAGCCCAGCTGCTTTTAATTAAATCAAAGCAACATCTTCTTAAGAAAAAACAAAAGAAAACACAAAATACTAAATGTAGTTTGGTGGATTTTTTATTTTTATTTTATTGTTACAGAATAAAGTCAGGCTATTCCAAAAATAATGTCACAATCTAGATAAAAAGTGAAAGTATAAAGATTAAAGCCAACATTTTGACAACAAAGTAGAATGTTTTCAAGTAAAGGCACTATACTGAAACTGCTGTTCTTCATAATCAGTGTACTTATGAGGAAAAAATTAAAACATTTTTTTTTGCATTTTTGAAAGACTGATATATGCATACCTATATCAGAGGCAGTGGAAACAGTCAGGAAACCTCTTCAACAAGACAGATACCTAAACAACAGGAATGATTTCACTCCAGACCAGATCTGCACCCTACTGGACCTAACTGGTATAAACTTATAATCTGTTGCCATTTTGAGCTGAAAAAAACTCTGTATGTCTAACGAACAGAGTTTACTGTGGCACCTCTAATTTTTTCAACCAACCCGTCTCCTAACATTTACTTAAAGCTACAGTGTGTAATTTTCAGCGACATCTAGCGTCCAGACTGCAGACCGCAGCAACATGAACATCTCCCCCCCACCGCTTCTCCCCCCCAACAGTACGGCGAGCGTTACGGGACAAAATGTCTTCCACGACGTCCGCATCACCTACCTTCTCAAGTGATGAGGTTTGTTTAAATAGATAATTTTACAGATAGTATTTTATTAGTCTTTGTGTTCAGTACGTCTCAGTTCATCTCTCTCAACTTGCCGTAGTTACTTTCGAGCGTAATGGGCGATCTCGCAATCGCTAGTTTGTTGGCTCTGCGCTGCCGTAGCGCAAAGATGTCTGCCTCCATGGCTGCGAGACCCGCTCCTATGTAATTATAAATAACGAATTCTAAGGCAACGCAAATATTAAGGTTAAGAGGCTGAGCTCGTAGATGATGATAAATAACATAGTTATGTATAATATATTACATGTCTGACTGTATATCCCTGTAATTATTACACACTGTAGCTTTAAACATACATCAAAGTAACTCTTGTTTAATGCTGTTGTGTGTGTCACTTGGAACCACGTAGCTAATTTGTACTCAGTGAAATAAGTCCACAAAGCAGATGTCTGAAAGTGACAGATCCAACAATGTTACACTGAGAGGCTGGGCATGGGAGCAGCACAAGAGAGGAAAAAAAAACACAGACTCAAAACTCTCTGAATACAGTCAGCTGGACCCAACCTCTGTTACCTTTGGCTGAAGTAAATGAGTGGAAAGGGGGAAAAAAGAGATTATTGGTGGGGGCCATAATTGGTTGGGATATGTCCACACCAGTCCTTCAGAAAGTTACACCTGTGAGCGGAGGGGTGTATGTAGTTCAGTGCAGTGAGGAGTGCTCTGATATTTATATTGGAGAAACCAAACAACTTCTCAATAGACGCATGGCTCAACATAGGAGAGCTACCTCATCTGGACAAGATTCTGCTGTCCACCTACAGCTTAAGGACAAAGGACATTCATTTGAGGACCAGAATGTTCACATTTTGGACAAAGAAGACAGGTAATTTGAAAGGTGTGTGAAGGAAGCCACTCATGTTAAGAGAGAAAACCCAACATTAAACAGAGGTGGTGGACTCAAAAACCTATAATGCAGCGTTAAGGGCTGGTATACTCCTGCAGCAGTGTGTCGCAGTGAGCTTGTCCCAGGTATGATGCAGATATTTTTGATTTATGCCCAATAATAAAGCGTGGTCTGCGCTATGTTATTCCACGCCACAACACAAGGGGGACAATCACAAACTAGCTGTGGATCTAGATATGGCTAGATAGGAAGTTGAAAAGTGCAAGGGGCAAGTTTGTGCGACAACAGAGGGACATGAGGGCGAAAAAGAGCGGGGATTCAGGTGAAAAAAGGGTCCGAGCGTGCTTGCACACCTCGCTCTTCTAAGTGGTCCATCTACACGAGTCGTTTTCCACAATGGCAGTCATACAAACAAAACAAGCCAGTAAGGTACCAAACAGGAAATACACATACAGTAGTGTAAAGCAAATGTAGATTTGACCAATCAGAGGCCTCCTGTCTTCAGCATTCAATTTAACCCACTGTTTTTTTGTTTTGTTTTTTTACTTTTTTGGAATGGCTATGATCTGAATGACTGAAAATCTTCACCAGCATAATAGGTTGATGTAATTCTTTTGATAACTAAAAGTATAGGTATATATTGTTTTTTTTTTTTTTCTTTAATCAGTCAATCACACCAGGCAACTATATAAACCACTGTTGAGAAAAACAAAAACACTTTTGGACTATGTTAGTAGAAGTTGGGAGCTCTCTGAAAGGACTCTGAGAATCTTGGATCCTAAAATATTTCCACTAGTGTCAGAATTTTTTATCTGTCAAAGTTTATAGTCAACTGGAAGTTTTTGCTATTACAGTTTTGCAGATTTCAAGAGGAAACTAACTGATTTTTAATGTAAAGGTTTATGTTATTGAGCATGTTTTTGAGATTGCATTGGCTTGTGACTTACACATTTTGCTGATGTGAAAAAGAAAAGTAATATTTCACCTGCAAGGCTATTTACATTAACTTGTCAAATGTAGCACTCTGATCTGTAGCGTCTCTAAAATCCCTGAAATTCAAAACAAATAAACTACCTGTCTAATGAACTCAGCAAAACAAAAGCAGAAGCTCTGCTTCTTTTTAAACATAACTCTGATAACCATGTTCTCTTCTTGATTTTAGCCTAATAGCTAAATGTTTCAGGAATAGCATAAAGCTTTATATGAATTGTAATTAGAACTGTACAGCTATACTTACATTATTGCTTGAGGAGACTCAGCGTAATCCTTTATTATCATCTTCACCTTCATAATTGCTATTGACTTAACTAGATGGGTAATTAAAGCACATCAAAGAATTTCTTATGCTTAGAATGAGAATTTATTATAGTATAGATGCATCTTCTGCTGAATAATGGCTAAATAAACTTACTGTAGATGTATTTTTGCTGACTGAAACTTTACATGGCAGGGAATGTTTTCTTTGTGACATTATTTAAACATTATATTCCCACTTTAACAATTGTAGGCTCAAAACATCATTATTATTCAGTGATCTGTTTGTTATAATTTTGTGTTACATTTCATTTTTCATAATGGCTCGCTTTAAATTCAGCCACATGTTTTCTTATGGTTCAGTCTAACAGCATTGCAGAATGCAGATGCATTGTCAGCAAATTTACAGATCAAGAAAAGATGGTGAATCTCATCCCCTGCCCAGTGGCAGGGCTGCATAATATCAATCTAGCATTTAATGTAAAAAGGACCTGCTTCTGAAAAAGGGTTTTTCTTCTTTTTTGGTTTCAATTTCTGGTAAAGCTTATTTTTTTCTCAAATTATTTAGTACCCGTTTAAAAAAAAAAAAGAAAAAGAAAAACATTTAATCCAGTTCAATCTTGTGAAATAATGGTAAGAGCACAAGAGTGTAATTCTTCTGTTTTTTAAATGCATTGAACAGTGCTGCTTAGCAAAAATCACAATACAAAGACAGGCCTGGCACAAACCACATAAATGGTAAAACTTGATCAAAACTTACTGTCTTAACTCTATAGCGCATAAGATTTATTGATCTTGATAAGACTTTCCATAAAAAAAGTCAAAAAACAATCCACTGGACTTTTTTTTCCAAGTGTGAAGACTTTTCAAAAACAAAGTCCAGTGGACTGTTTTTTTTTTTACTTTTTTGGAATGACTATGACCTGGATAAATGAGAATCTTCTCCACCATCTATATAAGACATTCCTAAATGTGGGGCCTCGTGTATAAAACAAGTCTGTGCACAAAAAAATCTGCAATGAAAATTTGATGTATAAAAATAAAAATTGTATTGAAGTGTGTGAAAATCATCCCAAAGATTTTGACCCACCATGAGAATGTACAGCAGTCATGCAATTTTTTATTCAATTCATAATGAGCTGAAAAGCCCTTAAATCTCTCCTATAAAATGAAATAAAGTTCTATTTAGTTAATATACACTGAAGGAGCATCAAACTTAATATTTTGGCGGGGCTTCTATTCTACCAGAGAAAAATGTGTAATTAGTATATTAGTTCAAAAAAGCCAAATGTGATGATTAACCAGGTCGGCAAGTTGTAGACAATCATATATATCAATAAATAGCTGCATAAAGGTGTGAATAATGTTACAAGGATGACAGTTTTACGGTAGGAGCGAGGACATCTCTGGTGAAAGAATGCGGAGGGTGTTGGTGTTCAGAGATTCTGCTGACCTGAGATTATGATAGCTTAGAAATGTGCCTCTCTGTGCCTGATCAGTAGTGTTGGCAGTGTTGGGAAAGTTCTCTTTCTACGTGAACTAGTTCAAAGTTCAGTTCACACATTTTAAAATGAACTAGTTCAGTTCATAGTTCATAATTCAAAACCAAAAAATGAACTAGTTCATAGTTCTTTTTTTTCATATATTGCTCAATTACACCAAAGCCTACTGTAGAACCACAGACAGCAATTATTTTATCAGTTGTAACACTGAAACTGTGCGTCAGATTTCATCTTCATATCCAGTTTTGAATCCTTATCCAACCAGGGTTTGCATTAGCATTGAGGGGACAGATTTCCCCATTGTTGCTTTAATGCTTTGTTGCTGTCCATTCACTTCACACTAGTAGCAGCTGCAGCTTTCACCCCTACAGTATATTCTCAAAAACATCAGGAAAAATGTGCTGCTTGAATGGTCTTTTTTATGAGTAATTATTAAAAGAAAAATAGGAAAGTAGTCTTTAAGGTGCAAATGTTTTTTTTTTTTATTTTAATAATTTTTTCCATTTGAAATTCCATTTCAATACATACTAAAAAGGAATACTGGAATCCTGGAAAATTATACCAGGCAGGTTTAACAAACAAGTTACATGGATAGTAAAACCCTCAAGAACAGGGGTCTTCTATGTTTTCCAGACCAAGGACCCCCAAACTGATGGCGAGATGGAGCGGGGACCCCCTAACTATATATATTGTATGAAATTGTGTCCTATAGTCACTCTATTACAGATGGAGTAATGTAAAGAAATTAATTTCTCCCTGGGATTATTAAAGTTTTTCTGATTCTGATTCCTGGTTGTTGTGAAGGAAACGGTGCCCAGCTTGAAAGAGCTCCTGTGTGTCGCTGAATGTGTGCATTGATGACTGAAAGACATCTTTTGTCTCCATTTATCTGTTTACTACAGTGTGTTGATTTTATGTTAATGAGTATTTAAAGACATTTCAATTAGTGGGGGAAAAAATTGCAGGGGGGAATATAAAAATATCAACTAACCATGCAGACCCTCATGCAGTACCTCCGTAGACCCCCTAGGGGTCGCGGATCCCCTGTTGAAGACCTCCGCTCAGGAAGATTTTACTAACACAAACTGAGGGACCAGGCTGAGGTAGGAATTTAAGGTTACTGAAGTGCGGATTTTTTTACTGAAAGCCGGCGGGCAGACTTGTTGCCATCATCCTCACCGACCAGCCTCCATGCTGCTGTGGCTTCACGCTGCAATTTGTTTTGATGACGCACGCGGCTGTAGGCTATGACGCTGGTAGCTGGTGTTGCCAGATTGGGTGTTTTTCCCGCTACATATTAAGGCCTGTTTACGGTTTGATTTAGCCGGGGTTTCGCCTGGAGGGCTCTATAGAAATCTGGCAACCTATTGAACGGAGTTGAACTGAGAGAGCGTGCCGTTCACAGACACCAGAATGAACGAGTTCACAATAACGTTAATCAGGCAATAATGCAGTACGTTCAGTTCACGTTCGCCCAAAATATGAACGCGTTCATTGAACGAAAGTTCAATGAACGCGTTCAGGCACAACACTGAGTGTTGGGCACGTTACTTCGAAAAAGTAAGTAGTTATAGTTACTAGTTACTTCTCCCAAAAAGTAACTGAGTTACTAACTGAGTTACTCCACAATAAAAGTAACTAGTTACGAGTAAAAGTAACTATTCTCGCCGTGTGTTTCAAAAGCCAGCTAATTAGAGTGGATGACAAAGACAATACCTGCAGAGAGTTTAGCATTTATTGCAACTCAGCGTAAATGACATCAGGGGGGAACTGTGAGAGTCTTGGTCTGTTTGTTCCTGTTTTTCTTGGTTATCCATTTGTTGTCCTCTGCTGCCCTCTTGTGTCCTCCCTTGCTCCGTTTCTCTGTCCTGCCTGCACCTGTTGTCAATTTCCTCGTCAGCTCTCTCTTTGTCTCTGTCCCCTTTAAAAGCCCTGCCTCTTCAGTTCCTGTTTGCTGGATCCTCGTCTTACTTCCCGTCTATCATCTGCCTGCCTTGTCTCGTCTCTCCCTGGCCTCTGGTTTAGATTAATCCCTGATGTCTCCTTGGTTCTGGTACGTTTGTAATTTTCAGTTGGACTCTGATTCCTGCTTCTGGATCTGTGAACCAGAATAAACAGGCTTTAATTCACCTCTGCCTACTGGTCTCTGCGTTTGGGTCCTCCATACAAATACCGTTTCATGACAGGAACGCTATCTGATGGGCCCTTAAACCCATCAGATAGCGTTCCCCCTGCTTAACGTGGGGGAACGGTATCTGATGCGGTGTAAATATCATCAGGCTGCATTACCTCATCTATCTATCCATCCATCCATTACCTCATGGATGGATGGATGGATGGATGGATGGATGGATGGATGGATGGATATCTATCTATCTATCTATCTATCCATCCATCCATCCATCCATCCATCCATCCATCCATCCATCCATCCATCCATCCATCCATCCATCCATCCATCCATCCATCCATATTTCTCCATATAGGCTAACATTTGGTTGTTCACGCTCTCCATAGTTCCCCTGTGGCGCGAGCACAGGGGAAAACCGTATCTGATGGGGAAACGCAGCTCAGCATAACACCAGTATTTCCATCTGGAAAACGCTGTTTTGCTGCTGGAGTCCTCCTCACTCTCCATCTCTCTGTGTGTGCTGTACGTTAACACCCGCCAGCGGAAACACCCACCTACCCAACTGACAGAGGTAATCTCACTATACATCAGCCAATCTCATCCTCCCCTCTCTCATGACAAGGCGTGCACAAGTCCTACCATGAAAAAAGGTTATTTGTGCGACCTGAGTAACGTGCAGTAACAGGGTTTTGGCAGAGGTAACTGCTTTATAGTTACAGTCAAAGTAATTAGTTAGATTACTTGTTACTAAACAAAGATTTGGTTTGGTGCAAATTTAAGAAAATTTAATGACCACATTTATTAAGTTTAACAATGAATATTTACCCATAACTCACCAAATTTGCTCAATTCCATGAGTGTGTTGTGCATTAATCACCTGTTGAGTCCCTGCTCTCAGTGGTGATCTCCTGTCCTTTCTGGAGCATTAGGACGATCCATGTCAGTCTATATGCAAAAATCCCATTGAGAAATAAAGGATGGCTTTTCTGTGGAGACAAAAACTAGTTATCTTTCAATCATAGGAAAAACCATGTTAGTGTAGACTCAAAGCTTGGGCATAAACCTAGTGGGGTAACAGGAGGACGATTGGAGAACAATGCAGCAAATAACAGAATGGCTGCAGAATTAAAAGAATGCAAGATATTCTCACTCAGTTCTACCTCCTTGTAAGATGCATAAAGAGGAACTAAATCTAAATGCAGCATTACAGCATTGCTTTAGGTGTGTAGAAAACTTTTTTAAACAGACCAGATCATTTTAGTGTGTAGTCTTTGGACCCATCAAACAAATTAGGTTAAATGTTTTTGTATGCCTGGGGTTAAATGAAATTACCTTTAGAACCTGTAAAAGATCTTATTATTTTATGTCGCAATACATAAAACCAAAGACTCACCAGATCAACCTTTTTTTCCCCCCACAAGAAAACTACATTACATTCTGACTGTTAAAAGAGGAAGACATTTTTCCTCATTGCCTAAGTGTGCTTCAGTAGTCAGAGCGTGATTACTCTTGACACCATGCTAATAACATCCCCCTGTTGGAGAAATAATTTAAAGGTATAAATAGCAGTAAGACGTTGAATTTAATGCTGAGGGCACAAATCACAGTCATGGCATCAGCTGTGCGCTGTAAAGATGCTGCAGGCAATGTGTGCTCCTAGCTTGTTGGAGGAGCTCCTGAATAGAGGGATCCAACGCAGGAAGACAGAGTTACTGCACAAAGAAGAAACGCCAAGGGATGGAGAGGGCTGTGTGGGTGGAAGGTGCCTTTTGGCTTAATTAGGGGTGGAAAATTAATTAGATACAGAATGTGAATTAATCAGAATTCCAAAGGCAGTTTAAAGACAATGCCCAGGCAGAGGTCCCATAAGACTTAACAGTTTGTTACCGTCCAAATTATGCAATTAATTAATTCATTCAATAACAATTAAATACTTTTGGGGTCTTATTATTGGATAATCCATCTTTTGCTGATTGTTTGTCTGTGCTTTACACCAAAACAGTAGCAGTTGGCTTTAATACTTTAATTCTCAATATGTTCTCTTCTGTACTAAACTTCATAGATTCTGAGATTAATTATTTCTTGACAGGACATTTTTTGTTTTTGTTGTTTTATCTAATTCCTTTTAAGGACCTTTAGTTTAGCTTTGAGCAAAAGTACTTTTTTACCAACCACTTCAAATCCAACATAACCTGGTTTGTATTGGTGACTGAACCTAACCCTTGGGTTAGGGCACAGACTAATACCATTTATTAATAAAAAGTTAAGTGAATATTACTTGGAAATATATTATTCCTAATGGAATAATCCCATGCAAGCTCTATACAATTTTCATTTCTCATAAAGATATATTCAGCAAAATCTCTTCAAAAAGACTCTATTGATTCCAAAGGGAAAATACATGTTGGCGTAACTGGATGGACAATAATCTGGACTGGTCAACACACAACAACCACCTGGAAGACAAAGAGCAGGATTTACTTCCTGAGGAGACTGAGGTCGTTCAACATCTGCAATAACTGTTGGAGGTGTTCTACCAGTCTGTGGTTGCCAGTCTCCTCTTCTAAACTATGGTGTGCTGGGGGGGGCAGCACATTCAAGAAGGACACCTCCAGACTGGACAAACTGATGAGGCAAGCCAGCTCTGTGATTGGCAAGAAGCTGGACTCTGGTGGTGGTGGCAGATACAATGACACTTAACGAACTGCTGGGCATTATGAACAATGCCAGCCACCCTCTGCTCACTGTTTTCACCACTCAGAGGAGCCTGATCAGTGGGAGATTGTTTCTCCAAATGCAGGACCAACAGACCACTAAACTCAATTGTTACTCAAGCCATCAAATATACAGCTCCTCACTTGGGTGAAGGTGGAGGTGATAGGAACAAGACTCATCACCCCCCTCCTTGGACATCTTGTACAAAACATTACCTATTGTCCCTCGTGCAATATTCTTCTATCTCACTGTGCAATAACACTTGCCAACTACTGTCTAGCCTGTGTATTTTTGTTTGTTTGTTTTAACTTATTTATAAGGTCAGTACATCTCTGCAGTACAAGTGCAATAATCCAAGTCGACTACTGTGTAGTCTTTCCTTAGCTCTCTACTGTGCAGATATTTTTATATCAAAAGAAACATATTACGGGACATTACAACTTTTTTTTTTCATTTTATGCTTTTTTTGTTCTATATACATTCTTTTTATTATGTCTGTATTTGTATTTTTTTTACTTTAATGGCATCTTGCTTTAACTCTACTCTTTGTAGTCTATACTACATATATTCTACCAGAACCACAATTTCCCTGAAGGAGTAATCCCAAAGGACAAATAACATTGAGTCTCAGTCTAAGTCTGAGTTTCTTCTGTGGCTACAGGTAAGAAATAATTATTAAGATAGGAACATCATGTGGACATAAACAATTGATTTTTATAGAAAGAGGAAGAGATTATGATTTTTTTCAAAATATATTAAATCAGAAATCCCTTTCCATTCAAAGTAGGCCTACCTACTGTAGTTTAAAACCTTATGTTTATTGCAAGACATACTTCACTGATTGTTTTCCCCCCAAGATATAAAATGAAGTAGCCTTTTTGGTTTTGTACAGATCTGATTTAATAGTTCCACAAAATCCACATGTTATATAACCCAGTGACTGATTACGTGTACCCTTTCTGGTGCTTGTCCTTTAAGGCCCCTTAAGCATCCCCATGTCAGGGTCAGGGAACTGAGACCGTTGTCTGTTTTCATCTTCTTTAAGGAGCAGTGAACTGTCCGCCCTCCATGCTTCAACAGGATTAGTAACACTCTTTTACTATGGAACTAGAAAAAAAATAGTTATACTAAAATACAATGTGGTGTCCTACTAAGAAAAACAAGAAAACATCTGCATCCATTCCACAGATATCATTAATGTTTAACTTACATAATGTGCTAAAGTAATTAAATAGGAGACCAAATGCTGTTGCTATTCCCTTCATCTGTTTAATCATCATTTTAAAAAGAAAGCAACAACCTATGCATAGTGTGCACATAGTGTGCAGCTTACCTTTGCCCCAGGCTACAGTAATTTTCCCTGGAGACAGATCATCGACATGAGCAGTGAGTCTCAGGCTGTGAACCAGCTAAACAGCCTTAGTGTCATATGCAGTGCAGTATTTCATGCCTTATGGCCTGTATGGCAGCTTCTTTTTTATACAATTAATTTTACAATTTGTTTTATTTATATAGCACCAAATCACAACCAACTTCATTAAGCTGTGTCTGTTCATTTCAGGTTTCTTTCATTTCTGTAATGCTCACATTCTGTCAGAAACGGGGCAGATGCACCAAGTATTCAAGCTGAGACAGTCAGTAGGAAAAGTAGAAAAGTCAGTAGGAAAGCGTTTCAAAACCTTTATTGAAATAAAAACATAGACAGAACAGAAGCGCACTGCTGTGAATCTGCGGATTGCGGCGGCTGCACTAGGGGTACGGTGCACCACCCATTCACTGACACTGGTTTCACAGTACAGTCCATCTCCCTAGAAGGGGTGCGATCCAGTCGATGGGCTTTCAACCAGATGCGGCGTGCATCGCCCAGAGTGTCCCTGATGCTGCAGCCCCAGAGAACTTGCAGGAAGCCAGTGGAAGACAGAGCAGGCAGGAACAGTTCAGGAATCCAGGAAACCTCCACTCTATTAGAGGTTCCCACCAAAAACCAGAACAGAAGGATCCAGACTTCCAGGAATCCACAGAGCTTTTAGGCAGCTTCAGAGTCCAAAGTCAGACGGGTGCAGAAGCATGCACACACAGACACGCACAGATGCCGACAGGCAGGCTCAAATAAGACGGGCAGGCTCAGTGGAGGAAAGAACAGAGAAGAGACGTACCAGGATTACAGCAGGACTTTAAACTGGTCTCCTCCTTGAAGCCAGGCTTAGGGAAATAAAACTGACCTTCTTCACATTCCGTGCCAAAACCTTGAGGGCTTCATGGAGAAGGACCAGGACACAATCAGAAGACAAGACAGACACAAAAACCCTCTCACTCCAATGGCCACCAGGAACCAGGCCTAGGCCAAGGCCAAGGTTTGACAATCAGCTGGACTTTCCTCTCCAGGTAAAGGCTTTCCGGGGGAGGCTGAGAATTGTGATCCCTTGATAGTGTGGAACACACTGTTTGGTGCACCTTCTTACGCAGAGGAACCACCACCAGTCTGAAAACCCAGGGGCACTGTCCCAGACCTCCATGTGATGTTGAAGAGGCGTGTCAGCTATGACAGCCAGACAAAATCCAGAGCTCTAAGGTACTCAGGGTGGATATCATCCACCTCCGAAGCCTAGCCACCATGTAGTTTTTGGACCACCTCAGTGACTTCAAACTGGTTGATGAACGTATCAAGCCCTAAGCACCCAGTCCCTTCTTTGACCAAGGAAGATGGTGGAAGTTGGATTGAGGAGATCCTCAATGTATTCCTTCCATAGTCTAACAATATCCTCTTTCAGGGTCAGCTGCTCTCCACTGGCAATGAAAACGGTGTTAGCAAAGCACTGCTTCCCCCTCCAGTGGTGCAAGACTGCCAGAATTGCTTTAAGGTCAGGTGGTATTTTTGCATGGACTCTCCAAACTCCTTCCAGGCCCAAGTTTTTGCCACGGCAACCGCCTGGGCAGTCGCACACTTGGCCTCACGATACCTGCTTGCCTCTTCCCCTTCAGAACTCCCACAAGCCAACCAGGTTCAATAAGACTCATTCAGTTTGACGGCTTTCCCTACAGCCTGTGTCCACCATTGGGTTTGGGGATTGCTGCCATGACATGCACCGCAGAGCTTACCGGGACAGCTACAGGCAGCTGCATGGACAATGGAGGCAGAGAACATGGCCCACTCCGACTTCATATCTCCAGCCTCCCCTGTAATCTGGCAGGACCTCTGTCGGAGGTGGGAGTTGAACAGGTTCCTGGCTTAAGGCTGAAGCAGATGTTCCCAGCAGACCGTCGCTACTCATTTGGGCCTGCCAAGTTTGTACAGCCTTCTCTTCTAGAGTATCCAGCTCACCACAGGTGGTGATCAGTGGACAGCTCAGTTCCTCTCTTCATGCGAGTGTCGAGCATCTGAAAGTCAGAAGATACAACTGCAAAGTCATTCATCAACCTCCTGCCTACTGGAGCCAGGCCTTGGGTTGGAGTTTACCCCAGTGGACAAGAGTTGTGTATCCCTTCACCTTAGCGTGGAAGGATCTCTGACTTAAAACATTTAATAGAACTTTGAATAAAGAAGTGCATTACATTTTTTCTGTATTTTTTTATCTCTCTAGTTCTGCAATGTTTAAAGGCTATGAAAAGTAGAAAACATGGGACCAGTTGATAGATGTTCATGCAATTGCCAATACTGTCCTGCAATAATGCTTATATTGACTCATTCTAATTAAATGATTCTAATGAGATACAGATATACCACAGCCCAAGTCAGTAAAATTGGGGAATATGATAATATCGCAGTAGAGTCAGCAATAAATCACCCACTGATAAGGTCAATGTCTGAATAATGATCATTTTAATATAATAAGCCCTATCCATGAGAAAAAGCTGGCAGAAACATTCTCGGGGATAAAGTGGTGAGAATAGATATGTGATGTGTTAATTGTGCTATATCAGAATGGAATATGTGTTTTTTGTCTTTTTATTGGGGTTACACGAAGATGGCAGATCCGACACCTTCTGCAAGTTTCCACACAGAAATTTCACAGCTAAATATAGAGAATACATTTTACCTCACTTTTTTTTTTTACACTTTTTTCTTCCCCTGTCTAACACCCTCTTATCTCTCCCACAGATTACAAAACTCTTAACTCTCACCATTTGTCTTTGCAATCCCTTCTTCTTAACCACATAGCTGCAGAAAGATATCATGGATCTAACACTTGTAATGTGGCTGCATTGCTAAGAAATGTCAGTCACTCTTAACTATGTCAAGAGGAATCATCCCTAACTTACCATCTTGGTTTAAAAAATATAAGCTATGTCATTAAAACTACCCACAACATTATCAGGGCATCACAACAGTACCTGTAGATGATATCTGCAGTGCAATGGTGGTAATAGATAATTTAAAATCCTTTGTTGTGCAGTGTGGAACTTTCAAAGAATTATGCCCTTATCTGATTTTAGAGATATGCTACTGTAGCCCAGGTGGAAAAAACGTAAAAAAAGGGGACGGAGAAAAGGGCTAGAGTCATTTTCTTCAATTTATAGTTCATGACATCAGAGATGCTAAAATATCCCATGGCATTCAAAGGCGTCACCTAGCACGGTACCCCACGTGGGGGGGCTATTTCTCAGTAGCCAATCACAGCCTGCGCAGCTGCATCTGCGGGAAGAACCAGGAGCGTGTGCAGAGACGAGCCGCGAAAGCGTTTTGAAAGGAAAAGAGAAGGAGATATTCAGTAAGGAACCGAAAGAGTCTCATAATATCTCTCAAACTGCATGAGCTGGGAGGAAAACAACCCGACAGCAGAAGCCAAGCTACGTCGGTAAGCTGCGTTGGATACTTGTTTGAAAAAAAACCGAGAGATATATGCTAAGACTTGGCGAGGTCTTTATGCTAACGCTAGCTTGGTATCTCATAGGCTATATTCTTACCGTTCATCTCGTGAGCTGCGGCATTGCTGGAGGCAACGTGAACCCGGTTTTAAACCCAGAACAACGGTGAGAAATGAAGCGGGACGCTTTAGAGGTTCTGGTATTTTTCTGTGTATGGTAAATATGCTAGAAAAAGTTATATAGTCTTCTGAGTCTGTGAAAATAGACTGAAATGGAAAATAGTGCAGTGTTTTGAGCATATAAGTGCAAGGAATACTATGCTATTTAAAGCTGCTGATGAATATGTTTAAAAAAAAAAAAGAGGAGTTTCTTTATTTTTTTTCTGATGAATGTGTTTTAAGAAAAGAGGAGTTTATTTTTTTTCTGATGAATGTGTTTAAAAGGACAGTTTACTTAGGTTGTTTTATATATGTTTATAGGGAGAAAATGATTGGATATATTGTATATGTAACATTTTGTTCTATTTTGTAAGCATACATCCTTAAAGGGAATCCAGATGATAATTTTTAGTGCAGGTCTCCTTTTGCATTAGAAGGCCTATAGTGCAGGAGGGGTAACTAAGCACATGTTTTTTATATCTCTGGATAAGCTTATTAAATATGTTGCACTTTTGTTACAATTGCACTTTATTATTCCATTTATTCCATTTATGATAGTCATCCTATCAGCTCATTGTTATTAATCACTTACCGTGATAAAGTTCTGATTGTTTATAAAAAACAGTAAAAGTGTGAATCTGTTTGAATGTTGTACAACTAGAAGAAAAGAGAGATTTGATTTGAGTTAAGATTTATAAATAACATTTAATGCATTATTTGCATTTTTACAAAGGGATTTTGAGATAAGACATCTGAGGACGAATTGTAATGGATATATTTGACCTTGTCAACAGGTCAGGTTTTTTTAGTTGGTGGACAGTGAGTTCCCAGGACCCAAACGAGATCCCAGATGGCGAGCCGAAGAACCTAGGAGGAAAACGCGTACCATACACACACATACACATTTTTTTCCATTATTGAGAACTCTTAGATACAGGTGCACCTGCAATAACTCAGGGCCCCAACGGACAATTTTTTTTGTGCGCACCATTTTTGTTTTGGGGGTTTATTCAAATGTATTTTGTATTGACTCATCATTTAACTTGTTCTGTGTAAAAAAAAAAAAAATACACGAGTGGCTGTTCAAACTTTGACTCTGTGCTCCTCATTATTGTTGCTCAACCTCTTGGCTCTTACAGAATCTAGATCTTCTGATGCCAGCCCTTTTAGTTTAACATCCTGCATGATTTTATACTGTAATCTATTGGTATAATCACTAAAACGGTTACACTACACTGCATGAAGATTTCAGATTCCTTGGGTTCTACATGATGTGTCTGAGATTGTTTATGAATAGTTTTCTCTATTGATTCGAGCAGTTAGCTTAATGCCTTATATAAATATCAGTACTCAACGTTTTCCATTTTAACATTACAATGTGTAAAGCTGTTTAATTGTTTATTAGACTCATGTTGTTGTGTTTCTGTTTCTGCAACAGGATAATCAGAGAAACAGCAATGAACCTGAAATAATAGCTTTAAATGTTGCTGAGGTTAGCAGTTGCTCTGACAGACAGCAAAGAGTGGAGCACTATCTCCCTATTCTTTAACATCTAAAGGCAGACACTACCCATTTTAACTAAGGTCCAAAGCCTAAACATTATTATGTTTTTCAGGTAAATGTATACCTGTTAAGATAAAAGGGAAGACAGTATTTTTTAAAACATCAGCTGCAGGTTACTCTCTGGTAAACCACCACTGCCATAGATGCTGATGTTTTCTCCTCTGCTACTCTGTGATGTGCGATTCCACAAGAGCTCTAATTCATGCTGCCTCCTTCTCATACTAAGGAGGTCCAATGTACTGCTCAATTATACCCCTTTCCCACTGGCCAAAAAAATAAATAAAAAAAATCAAGGATTACACTTTTTGATAGTTTAGGCTGGTTGCTTAGGAGTTGTTTTTTTATAGGTCTGCTCTTAATATGATGCTAATATTTGTGGTTCATAATATCAAATTCAAAAGCCTATCTGCATTGAAGTTATCTTAAACCATACATATTTTTGATGATTTGTATTTTAAGGGCAGATTTGCTAGATTAAATTGGGATATTCAGTAAAAAATAAACTGTTAAAGACTAAATTTCTTTTGTATCTTGAAATTGTCATTAATCTACTAACATATTAATTTACCTCTTACGTTAGTGTATCAGACCCTTGCAGTAACAGTTGCTAGCAGCCTATGATTTGTAATGCAGTTGCATCCTGTTTCACTCAGCTTCTTAGTGCTGCTATAAACCTGTGATCACAGCCAGCCCAATTCTTCAGGTCACAGTGACACCTCTAGCTTTAATGCATGCCTCATTGTTGCTCGATAGTCAGCCCGACAGCCCATTAACATGTCATACCCTAGCTAAAGCTGTATCAGCATTTTCTTAGCCTGTCTTGGCACAGGTGGGGAAAAATGCATGTGTCGGCACACACCAGCAGGAACACGTTCAGTTTTATTGCTTCTTGATTCACATTCATTATACCTGTTGTCATTAGCATTTTGCACTGAGCGATCTGGTACGTGTTGTGTTTATATACTAGAAGCACTGCCTATTGTAGGAAAACAGGCATAGCCCAAATTAAATGGGAGCTAATTATAAATAGTTGTACAACAATCTCCCTAATCTATGGTTTGATGTGATGCATGAATATCTTCTGATGGAACAAATCTCCATTTTATTGCTATTTAGTTCCTTCCCATCCTGTGCTGATTATATATATATCAAACTCCAGGAAAAAGTTCTATATTTTGAAATAAACATTTTTTAAGGATAACTGAATTATTTTACTTACTCGATTTGTTCACATAAATTTTTTTATTGTAGAAAATACATGTTCTCGCATCAACCACACATTTACTGTAAAGCAAAAGGGAATACTTTCCCAGAAAAGGACCCCTTGTCAAATCTATTAGTTTACAATGTGTCAGTAAGTACTACTAAGATTTGTGTCTTATCTTGTCTGTTCTAAATAAAGAGACAAAACATGTTCCTTGAGGCACTTTATAATAATTTCTTAAAAGAAAATGTCAGCTTTCTCATTTCCTCTCAGTCCCACTAGCTTTCTTTGCTGTTCCTCATCTCTGTTGCACCAAAGCATGTTTGACCTTTTCTGGCTGATTGCAGAGAGAACACTGTGTACACATCCCAGGTGGATGTTTTCTCAGTGGTTTATTGTTTACCCTTGTCTCTTCTCAACTTGGATATGATATTAATACAAATGCTTTAGTTCACTCATCCCAGTTTTCTTTTGCAGCAATGTAATTTATTAGGACAACTTGGAAAAATCTTTACAACATAACTCATTCAGATGTAGAACATCAATCCCCAATCCTAGACTCTTTTGAAAAATGCCACCAAACGCGCTGGTGCCATGAGACCTTGTAGGTCAGGGCTAAATGTAGGAATAAGTGGCGGGAGTTAAGCAGGGGCCTTATTCTGGGCGAGAGAAAATATACAATGGAGAATGAGCAGATTGAGACTGGTAGATATAAGGGGTGTGCCAAAAAAAAAAATTAACTATTCACAAAAAATGTACAATGCTCTTTTTGTCAGGACCGCAGAACTTTGAACTCAGTATTCAGACAGACAGATCGAGGAGGTTTGTAACAAGCTTTATCTATATGAGCGCGGCGAGCGGCTGGTTGCCAGCGGGGTGGAGCGGATTATTGCATCCTCTGCAGAGATGGGAGAACACAGGTCAGTGACAGGAATATCCGACTGATGACGACTAGAAGTAAAGTCACTGACCTGGTTAAACGTTCAGTCCGATAACAGAGGTAGGAGAGGAATCTGGAATGGAGGAATGCCCAGTGCTTGCAGTAGTAGCCGCCTCCAGGGCTCCATGTGAACGGATGAACGACACCGAGAAGGCAACAGTGTCCTAGAAGGAGAAACCAAGCCAAGGTGAGTGATACAGTCCAGGTTCCGTACACAGGCAGAATCCAGGAAGTCAGTTCAAAACACAAAACTGACTGGACAGACAAGGGCTATCATAAACTCTGTTTGAGCATGCACAAATGATGGTGCGGGTCGTGCTATGGATCGGGTAAATAACTCGTACAATCGCCTGTTTCAACCCCAATGATCTAAGGCCATATAGTGTGGTGGAGAGCAAGGGTTTTATATGGATGTTGCAGAGACAAGGTAAGCTTTTTGGTAAATTATCAGAATTTAAAAGACAGTGTGTTTAAGTGAACTAAAAGAGACACTTATTTTCGTTATTGATATTGCTTTTTTTGTAAGTTGCAATATTCATACATCATGCTTAGAAAATGGATGTGAAATTTCTACATATTAAAAAAAAAAACAAGAACATAAGTGTTACTTTAACACCAACAGAGTTGAATATATCTCTGTTAAAGATAACATTTGGTCCAATTCAAAATTAGAGTAAAATGTACTCTATAGCCAGAGTCAACTTTTCTTAGTTAATTTTACAAAATTTAGTGTCAAAATCAGGAAGACCTCTCAGAGACTGGTGGGTAATTGACACCATATAGAGTAAAAGTTACACTGCATGGCTTTCAATTTTTTTTTACTATTAACTCCAAACTTGATTTACACTCAGTATGGTTGTAAATACTATGTTTAAAGTAAAACAGGTTGACTCTGAATTTTTAACACTCACTTTTTTACTGTTTATAGATAAAACGGTTCTGAATTGAAAGTCATTTTAAATCCAAAATCGATTTTTAAATCGAATCGTAGCCTCAAAAATCTCGAAATCGAATCAAGATGGTAAAAGAATCCCACCCCTGGTAGATACACCACTAACAAATCTTTCAAGGTCGTGGATTTTTTACCCCTCCTGGTTCTCCAGATGTTGAAAGGAAATTCTGGCGCCCGGTGGGCCGTAGCTTTATCAACTCAAGCAGCTGACAGAAGGCACTGACTCAACAACTCCCAAAGTCAGTGTAGGATATAGCACTGAGCACTTTTCACATGAAAATAAAATAACACCCCTAGGTCAAGTTTAAACAGTTTCTCTTAATAATTAGTAACTTTTAATAAGGGCTGAAACAATTAAGTGGATTGATCATGATTAATCAATTATTGAAATAATCGCCATCTAATTTAGTAATCAATTAATCGTTAACTGGAGTATAGAGATTCTAAAACATGCCTTTAGCTGGGAGAGCAAGCCACTTAGAGCAGTAATTATACTGAAATTGTAAAAAAAAAATATATATATGTCGACATTTTGTATTGAAGATTTTTTTTTCGTCTGTCAATATGCCCTATCCAAAACTCCAAGGGGAAAAGTTTGAGTTTCACCTGGTTTCATTTCATGAGATATTTCTTATTTAAGGAATCCTATCCTATTATTAATCAATTAATTGAAAAATAATCAACAAATTAATCAATTTGCAAAGTGATTGTTAGTTGCCGCTCTAACATTTGATCAGTTGAAGCTAAGAAAAACTGGAACAATGCAAAAAGGTTTGTTCAGAGTTTTTAGAAAGAAAAAGCAGCAGGTGAAGCAGAGAGGAACCTGCATGAAAACAAACTTGCAGCTCAAAAAAAAAGAAAGAAAAATGGATATAGAGTTCTGGCAACAGTTTTTATTTATTTCATATGTTTAGTCCTACCCAATATACTTCTCTACATTTAAAAGTCATTAGAACCCCTTGCCCCATATCCTCTAACTGTAAACAATTCACCATCAACATAATATAAAGAACTGAGCAATCATTTGTTTTGTATTACAAATGGACTAAACGGTTTAAATAAGATGTCAAGAGGGTGAATATTCTGATTGGTTTATAAAATAGTTTTCAGTGCACACTTAATCTTTTCAGGGTTACATGGAGGCAGCTGTTATCACACCAGAGGTTTAGTGCCGCCTGGACGGATTTTCTGTCCATCATAAACCACTCACAGGGACATATAAAAAAAAACAACAATCCACAGTCAAGCCTAAGGCCAGTTTACACCTCGAACTTACAGTCCACACACGTTCTTAACTGCAAATTACATGGACTTTCCATAGTCTGCTAAAATGTGAAGGCATCCCAGAGAAACAGGAACAGTAATTTATGAAAGAAACACATCAGTTAGCTTTGCAGTATGAAAATTACCTTACATCAGGTGCAGATTCATATTTGTAATATTCATTTAACAGGGAAGGTCTTCTTTGGAAATTGTAAGAAATCAAAGAGAAATGCATAAAGGCTAGTTATTTGAAAATGACTGAACAGTGGGAAGCCTTATGCAACTTACTCTAAACTCCTGAAAAGCTAAATTTATGATGTCTCTGTAGCAAGGCCCTGTTTTAGTGTCTGTTTTCATTTACTTCTTGACCAACCGAACACCCTGCAACTGGTTACTTAGAAGCAAACTCCTAGTTTAGTCAATTAGAAGAAAGGAAGCTTTATGGGAATAACATAATTGGTGTGAGTACAACTATTTAGGCTGGTGGCTGCTGTGTTTCATAGAAAATAAAAAATCTAAATAAACTGTTTGAGAATAATCTTTTACTTATGTTTTTCAGTTAAAGCAGATTTAAAAGAAAATCAGCTCTCTGATCTGTCTGAATCTCCCTATAGCTGTAAAACATACAGTATTTTGTCCAACCAAAAACACTGCATGTTGATTTGTTGCACCAGACTAAGGCTGTGTATTCACACACCATACTTTGAGTGTTGCATTTGTTCCATGCTTATAACTTTCTGTTTAACAGCTTGCTGCATGGCACAAATCCCTCTCTGTGCTGACACATGTATTGGGAATCAATTTGGTCCATGCTGGAAAACTATAAAGGCAGCATTGTGCAAAGGTTTTCAATGACCCTATTTGCCTCATGTGTTGTGGAGGTAAATACTGCTCCAATACTGAATACACTGCGCTTGTCAGAATCATTATTGAAGCGTTTTAAGACTGTTATAGGTGAACCAAAACATTTCACACAGCAAAAGGAGTTACCAATTAACTGTTAAAGTCAGATTTGATCTTAGGGTTATTGTTTATCCTCTTTGTTATTGGAAATCAGATTTTTCAAGTTCACAATTAAATATAAAACCAGAACACACCATAAATTTCTGATTCAAAGTGAGAAAATTAAATGTTGCTGGTCTTATGTGGTGAAAGTTACTGCTATAAACTATTTGCAATCTGATATCTATTATCTCAATATAGTGCACATTAGGACTAATCTTGTAAAAGTTTACATGTATTGAACCAGTTTCAAAGCTGTTTGCATGTGCAAAGATGATATTCATACAAGGTGTAAAGTAATTTACATTGCAATTTAGAGGGAAACAGGTGCAAACCGTTTTTTGCAATTTTGCCTTTATAAATATGTGGGTCATATTCTAATGACCAAACCATGAAAAAGTATTTCCTCTTTAAACTCCTCATTTAGAAAAAATAAATAAATAAATAGGTGTTGAAACTTGGATTTCGTCTTCTTGAGAATAAACTTTGGTGGATATTTAACTAAATTTAAATCTGTAATCAATTAATCAATTTATGAACTATTAATAGGCCTGCTCTGGTGACGCAGTGGTTAGCATGCACCACCCATTTACAGATGCCTTATTCTTTGACGTGGCTGACCCAGATTCGAATCTTGCCTGTTGCCCGATGTCTCTTCCCCTCTCTTGTACCCCCTTTACTCTCAACCTACTGTACAATGAAAGCATCTAAAAACCTCAAAAGAAAAGCTTGCTCACTTTCCTATGCATGCATTGAGTAACCACAGGCTAATCCTATAAAGCCCATCAGGATACGTACATAAAAAGCCAAAAAGATAATTTTTTTAATGGTTTGCACAAAGAAAATAAATAACAGACTACCAACAAACTTAAGGGTTAGTAAATTCTTGTTGGAAGGACGGAACATTTTTTTTAGTAGGAGAAAAAAAACAAGCAGAGATACGAGAGAACATACTATTTGAGCTTCACATTCAATCTGTTGTCAAGGGAAATATGCATTTGCTGAACAGCAGAAGGATAAGCCCCATACCTTGATCTTTACTCTTTGGGAGTATCACAAATACCTCCAAATGTGCTCGACAGAAAGGGCTTAAAAGGAAAGCGACCCTCCCATTGATCATGCCTGAGAAATTCAGACATTGTGGGCACGCAGAGCACGTAACAGACACTCTTATCATTCTGTGGTTGCAGCTCTGTGTTAACTTGCAGCAGGTTACTCTGAAAGCAGTAAAGGTTTGTGTCTCAGGGAGACATTATTGGAAATGTGGATAGAATGATAAGACCAATCCTGTTGCACAAAGTACGACCACCATCGTTTCACCCATAGAATGAAAATTAACACATTTATCTCTGTCATTGGGCAGGATGCAAGGTAATTCATAGGCAGTTCATCACAGGGCAATACAGTCATGCAGGACAATAAACAATGCACACACTCAGTCAGTGTTTAGACGAATCAACTTACAGTCCCTCGCATGTTTTTAAACCATGGCAGGAAGGTGGAGTTACTGGTCAAAACCCATATAAAGATGCCCTTAGGCATTGATCTGAACTACAATAGTGCGTTCCTGCTGCTAGGCAGCACAGTGGTGTGCCTTGGTATAAAAAAGAGTCTAAGAAAAAGTGATGGCAGCAAAAGTTGAAAAAATTAAAGCAAGATGTTCATTCATTTTATAAGTTTTATTCTAATGCCTACATCTTGGCACTTCATTTTAAAGTGATTCAAATACTCCTTAGTAAGGCTACCTAAACAAAGTCAACATACTGTCTGCTGTTGCAGATTCCTTTCGTCTACACAAGCGTAAAGTTAGTATGCCTATCTACTGTTCCTGTCAGATCTTTGCCTACATTTGCTATGAACGTAGCAGCAAAATTATTCCATAAGATGCTTCAGAGATCTGTACTTTTTTATCAAAGCTGTAGATAGGGGGTCAAACACCGTATAAATAACCAACCTCAGGGGGAATCTAAATAAATGCTTTTTTTTTCAGCAAGTTGCTCCTCAACCATGTTTTTTTAGCTGTGCAAAAGAAGAGCGATTTTAGTTAAAGGTCCATAATTATGTATGTTTAAGCCAACCATAGGCATATACTATATGCATTCGCATTAAGTTATGTTCAAATGTTTTACACATCAGGGTCTAATTTTTATATATATAGCGTAAGTGTAAGTGACATTCACTAGCCTACTTCTAGTTACTAGTGCTACTTCAGAGACCCAATGACAGCGAGAGACCATCCATCCATCCATCCATCCATCCATACATCCATTATCCCAATTAGGGTCACAAGGCGTGCTGGTGCCTATCTTCAACTGTCTACGGGCGAGAGGCGGAGTACACCCTGGACAGGTCGCCAGTCCATCACAGGGCAACATAGAGACAAACAACCATTCACACACAAACACTCACACCTAAGGAGAATTTAGAGAGGCCAATTAACCTAACAGGCATGTTTTTGGACTGTGGGAGGAAGCCGGAGTACCCTGAGAGAACCCACGCAAGCTCAGGGAGAACATGGAGTGTTAATTTAGATGTAAGGCTATACTGTCTGAAACAAAGATATCGGATCCTAAATAATTGCTACAGAAACAACAGTTTCTGTGATGTTGCAGATTAGGTCCTAAAAGTGCTATTTTGTCTCAACTTTGAACAGAGATGAACACGCTCTGCCTCAGATCACTACTTGCTGAATTAATAAAGTGAGCATTTTGTTGAATGGGCCACATTCAAGGTCAGTGTTTACTGGAGGAGGCGGGTAATGACAGATCTAAGTAAACCTGTCTTGGCCAACTGTGTTTTACAGAACAGGGAGGGCTGCTGCTCAACTAGCATAATTACTTAGACGTACTGTACATTAAACAGGCAAAATACCACATTGGGAATGAGTTCGATAAGGGTATAGCATTATAACATAGTTAAAACCCCCAAAAAAAAAACATTTATTTGAATTATATAGGCTCTTTTAATGTGTTTGTTTCCTTACAAGTAAACAGAAAAGTAAAGTTTTAAACGGGCAGCTCTATTATTCTACCACCACAATCGAAAGATTCCTTCATAAAACCCAACCTTTGTAAAAAATGGCTTTTTAAACTAGAGCCAGGTCATATTTTTCTTGACCATCACCGGCTCACTTCATGTCTTGTTAAAGGTGGCATTGTTGTCCCACTTTTCATGTCATGGGAAGTTTAGGCAGCAGCATTTCCTGGGTTTCCCCAAAGAAGCTTCCTTCTATCTACAGGGCAAAGTTAGAATCTTATGTTTGATCTCGATATATTAAAACACATACAGATCATATTTTTTTCATGTAATTTTTTGAACCTGTGATCTTGGAGTCTGATTGATTCAGTCTTGGGTCCAGAAAACTTCTTGTATCCACACCAAGTTTCTTGGAGTTTTATTGCTCTAAACCTCATTCAGTTCAATAAAGGCTGTCAGGCTAATTTATTTAGGCTTGCAAAGAGAAACACTTTGCAAAAGAACATACCTGTAGTCTTGAAGTTTGAAGCCAGAAAGTGCCTTTGGAATTAATGTATTTATTCAAGCAGTCCTCTTTAATATTTTGCTATAATAATTGCAAAAATCAAAGCTAGATATATATTCAAATTTAGCTCTTTGTTTCTCAACATAAGAGATAAGAGGCTGCTCAGGCTGCTCTGTTAGTTATTGATAAAGTACTTGTCCATTTTTGAGGAAAATAAAAACATGCCTACTTTTCTAGGTCTTCCACTCTGCTGATTGTAGTATTTCTTGGTTACCCCCTTCTGTGTTTTATTCTAGGGCACCATGTGTTTTACTGATCAAAAGGCAGTTCAGGCAACACCTGCATAAGAGTCATACATCTTATAACTCAGAAACTGTTGTTGCAGGAAACATTGGGTGGTGGGAAAAAATAACACTTTAATCTATCAGGGGGTGTACCAAGTGAGAACTGGACAAAAAACACCAAACAGTACCATAATACAGTAATAAAACTATTCATATAGTTCATTTTACATAACAAGGCCTCCCAAAAAACAGAGACGTGAAAACAATGCAGTGCTTTGCAAAACAACACCATCCCAAAGACTTTTATTTCGAATGGGGACCAATAATCATCTAAATTAACCACTATCTATATAGATCTGAAATCACTGCATCACTTTAACAGCACACTAACGGCTTCATCCAGGAGCTAAAAAGATAACCCTTAACATCAAAAGTACACCAGAGCTGGCTTTCCTCAGGAAGTTAATGTTGACAAAGCCACAACAATTTAGCAGATTTAAGCTAAAACATCTCAAACTGAAACTATCTGTTGGAGCAAAAGCATCAGATAATAAACCAATAACGAAACGTACGATAAAAATGTTAATAAAGTAGATATGTTGTTTGGTACAGGTAGATAAATAAGGGTTTTATGTTATAAATACAAGTAAGATCTATAGATTATTTTATTTTCTTATAATCTTTTGACAAAGTGACAGCATGATAATTGTGTTATTATAATATGGAAACTTCATAGTGGCCCATACCTATAAGCCAATGCCATAACCAATCAATTAAAATGGCCCAGATCAGCCTCAGGTGCTCGGCAGACTTCCATACCTTTTATTTATTATCCTGCCTCCTCTCTGCAGAGGTGTGCCCACTGCTCTCATAGAGGGAAAGGCAGAATTACGTATATAGTGAAGGCAGTAGCTCCACATTTAAAGGGCAGATGGGCACAAAGCCGTATGACATCAAACGTTAACCTGACAAAGACCTGGGCAAGATGAAGCGCTCAGAGCCATAAACAGATGGTAAACTTCAGATGCAGAGGTGGCTGTCTCTGAGTCTCAGCTCTTGTTCTTTGGCAGGGGTTCAGCAGTTTTGTTGTGCGGAGGGAGAAAGTATGGAAGCTGTCAGGTGCCATATGATGCTGCCTCTGCAGTTTACACACACACTGCATGAAAAGTGAGATTTTCGTCCCCGTAAACCCCCGTAAACTCCCGCAGATCTGCCTGATTTTCGTCAGTTTCCGACAATTTGCAACCCGTGCTTGTCCGCGTTTGTCGTGCCACAAATTGTCGGAAACGGACAGTGACGTAGGTGGAGAGCGATCAGCTGTACTAATGGCCCTAATTAGCATATGAATGCAGCAAACCCGCGCGGCTGGCCAGGTCTGGCTTGAATAACCTTCTCAGTATTGGCTGAAACCACTATTCTCAAACAAATGAAATCGCTCGTGATTGGCAGCAAAACCACACGTGGCCACGCCAGGCTTTAATTTTCTTACTGAGTATTGGACGGAACCACTTCTTTTTAAACAAGTAAAGTCGCTCGTGATTGGTTGGCATATATATATATTTACATATATATATTTATTCATATATATATATTTATTCATTCATATATATATATATATTCATATATTTATTCATTCATATATTTATTCATTCATATGGTGTGTATTTATGTTATCCTACACTACTACACAATTATTATGCTACCATCAAGGACATGAATGAATTTATACAGGAAATGAACATTTGCCAGGAAGCTGTTTATGCAAAGAAAGAGCTTTATTAAAACACACACAACTATATACAACGCGTATCCAAACACATGCGTATCTAAAAATTACAACTCCGTGAACGGTCCGTTTGCTTCCTCGGGGTTGGAGGTAACAGGCAGCATTCCCTCCGAGGCAGGTCCGATGTGCAGACGCATACTGTGCGTGGCCTTGTACTTCGACATCGCTTCTAACCGGGACTGCAGCTTAACACAGAGTTCAGTGAGATCCGGCCTACGAAATGGCGGCGACCGTACAATCCATCCAGAGACACCGCCGACGACGCCATCTTCTTCGTCGGACATGAGGTCGACGGTGGCGGACTTACAGAGTTCCACTTCCTCATCTGCCAGCACACTCTGCCTCGCCTTCAGCAGCTGAAAAAAAAAACATGAATCAGCGCACTGCATATGGACACAACACATCTATCAATGCACCTGAAAAATAGTCACCAAATAAAGTCTTACCCTCTTTCGTCTGGCCCGACTCCGAGCAGATAGCCTGGCGGCCTCCGCACGCAGCGTGCTGGCTAGCAGCGTGTATCTGAAGCTCCTGCATACCGTCTCATAATACGTCTTACAGGCAGCTGGAAAACAATTAAATGAGAGTGGTATGAATAAAAAAATAAAAAAAATCAAATGCAAGTCACAGTAACAAGGAAGGAGAAAACATTAAAACAAGTCACTTACACACAATGTCGTCTTTATCAACATCGTGCAAATCCAAACAAATAGGAGGTCACCGCCTCATTGTGAGGCGACTGTAGTCTGTGAAAAAAAAAAAAAAGTACAGCTATGGTCGGTATCCATCCGTATCCATGTCCTTTTACCGCAGAATGAAAGCATATTCTTTAAACCTTACCCCTGCCGGTTCATAGCGCCTGCAATTAGTCTCCGAGTTGTTAAGACGGCATAATGCTTCCTGTGAATCACAAAAAATACAGTTTAGTAAAGCTTTAGGCTAGGCTGCTTTTAGCTTACCTAGCTAGGCTAGGTTGTCTTTAGCTTGCCTAGCTAAGCTAGGCTGCTTTTAGCATAGCTACCAGTAATCGAACATATTTACCGCTAGCGTGGCGTTGTGCACCCGTCTTCTCTTCCTCGAGTTCGTATATATCCCGCAAAGTTGCTCGACTGCAGATAGGGTGGCCAGATGTCCGGCTTTAGGGCGGACAGTCCGGATTTTCATTGCACTGTCCGGCGTCCGGCGCTGCACCCAGCCGGACGTGTATTTGTCCTCCTTTACCCCCAGATTCCACATACTCCGTCAGCGCTCCGCCCCGCTCACGTACGGAGTACTTGTCTGTCTTCTTCTTCTTCTTGTCGAGTTTTATGGCGGTTGGCAACAAACTGTTAGTAGCATTACCGCCACTTACTGGTATGGAGTGTGGTTCGTGATGGTTTAAATATTGATCCTGATACATTCTACTCTAACTTCTTCTAAACATACATTCAAACATTCACACTTAAAAATATAAACATATTTGTGCACAGCTTTGTATATCATTCCTTCACTCACAAACACACTTACTATAATTAAATTCTATGGAATAATTTCGTTTTCTTTAGAAATCGAATAATTATTTGTATGTGTTTACTCCCTAAATTTTTCCTCAGTATATCTAATAAATTAACCTTCTCCTTAATGTCTTCAAACTCTCTTCTCATATATCTTCTCTCTTTTTCATATTTATGACATTCTAATATAACATGTTCTATGGTTTCATATTTATCACAGAAATCACATTTGCCCGTTTTATGTTTTTGTATTTTAAAAAGTGTATGATTAAGTCCTGTATGACCAAATCTTAACCTTGTTATCACTCTTTCATCCTTTCTATTTCTTCTTCCATTTCTTCTTTCTCCTACCATCTTCTGAATTTTATAAAACCATCTTCCTGTTTTATCTTCATCCCACCTTTTTTGCCAAATTTCCATAAGTTTCTCTTTAATAATACTCTTTCCTTCTGATTTACTTATTTTAACTATAAAACTAATAGAATGTTTAATTGCCCTTTTTGCCATTTTATCTGCCCTCTCGTTTCCTTCCGCCCCAATATGTGCTGGAACCCACACAAATGTAACTATCAGCCCCATGTTTCGTATTCTGAACAGTGTATGATTTATTTCTAATAAAATGTCCATCCTACTATCTGTATTACTTGTCTGTCATGTAAATCAATGAGAGCTGTTCCACATCCTCCGCTCGTCACCGCCCACGTACGTCTTCTCCGTCCTTCACCGTCAAAATACGGAGCTGAGCTATTTTTTGCTCCCCTCCGGTCCGTCCAGATCAAGACCCGCTATTGCAATCGCACCAAACAGAAAAAAGAATGTAGAGAAGACCCGGTTTGTCAAATTAAATTATAGTAAAAACAGATCGGTATCTAGAAATTAGAGCATAGTTTGTATATATTCCCAAAAACTAAAACAATAAATTTAGATTTTATTTCCTGGCAAAACATTCAATTCGGTTTATCCATTAAAGAAAAAAAAATTTGGAATTTTTAATCAATATTCTAATAATTGTAACAAAGTATTATATCCATAAATGTCGCTATGCAAAATGCTCCCTCCCAATCTCTGCTCTCAAAAATGAACTTTCCCTTTTCAAAAGATGTCTGAGAAAGATGCAGAATTTAAATGCAATTAAATTGTTTGAGTTAATTGAAGAATTTCAGTTGGTAGTCCCCACTGATTAATTTACTTTAACTACTATTATTATTTTATTTATTTTTATTTTATTTTATTTTATACTTTGTTCCAGCCTGTGCATTTAATTTTATTTTTCAAAAGCAGGAGTTGTGATATTTCTTCTTGTATTGAAATATTTGTTATTGACTTGTTATTTGAGATTGTTATTGTTTTCTTATATATTCAATAACAAAAAAAAAAAAAAGTGGAAATCTAAAAAAAAAAATTAACCATTACAGCCAACTGATTCTGATTAAAACTAATTTTTGAAGTAAATTATTTTGTGTATTTTTTTTTACATAACATTTGCATACACAGTAATCTAGCGTACTTTAATTAAATAAATCAATTCAAGCTAAAATGTAAGAGTCTATAATTAGGCTATACTGAGCCTGATCTATTTCTACCATCTATTTGGGGGATATTTATTGCCACACTTTGGGCCACTTAAAACCAATTTAGCATGCTGACCTATGTCCTTATGACCACAGTGTACCAATCTTCTGATGGCTACTTCCAACAGGATAATTCAATTCAATTCAGTTTATTTATATAGCGCCAAATTCACAACACATGTCATCTCAAGGCACTTTACAGTTCAACCAGATCAAATTGATACAAAGTTTTATATCTAAGGAAAACCAGTTGATTGCATTGACTCATTGACTCAAATACAATCCCCCACACTAAGCATGCTTGTAGCGACAGTGGAGAGGAAAAACTCCCTTTTAACAGGAAGAAACCTCCAGCAGAACCAGGCTCAGTGTGAGCGGCCATCTGATAATGCGCCATGTTATAAAGTGAATCATCTCAGAATCATTTCTTGAAACTTTTCCACTTAAGTAATTGTGAATTGAGCATATTGACAGACAACATTTTATTTTTTCTCTTAAATGCAAATTAAAAAAAAAATAATTACTGCTCTAAATGTATTGCTCTGTCAGCTAAAGATCTGTTTTGGTCTCTATACTTTAATTAAATAAATCAATTCAAGCTAAAATGTAAGAGGCTATACCTGATCTCTTTGTATCAGAGATTTTCTTACCCAGGGTTGCAGGGGGGGGTAAAACCCCCCCTGCAACCCTGGTTTGCATTTGTATAGCTCACAGCATGTTCATTTACATGTTAAAGCCTCCCCTAGAATTCCATGGGGGGGAGGCAGGGCCGGTTCTAGCCCTTTGGTTGCCCTAGGCGAGATTGAGTTTTGCGCCCCCCCCCCCCCCCCCCCTCACTTTTGCCGTGCGAAATACCAGTACTGTTTTCAGCATCTGTTTAGTGCTTCATTGAGTTGTGTTTACAGTTCCACAAAGAGTGCTGTGCGGTGAATTGTGCCTACAGTTGTGCAAAGTGTGTTTGTTTCAATTGCAGATTGAGTGCAAAGCTGTGTTTGTTCTTTTAGTTTTGTGAACTCAGTGAGTGGATTTCCTATAAGTATTAATAGTTTTAGAAATTGTGCTATAAGAATCAAGGTTGTGTTTAAGCATTCAGAAAAAAACTGTAACTTAGCATGGAGTGATGCATAGACAAATACCAGAATAGATTTCAGTACCTTTTCTTTTTTATTATTTTAAATAATTTATTACACACTCAAAGTTAGGACTGTGCAAAAACACTTTTAACCATCTGTAAGGACACTTAGGTAAAGTATAACTAAAAAACTGGATTGAATCAATTAGGGCTGCAACTAACGATTATTTTGAAAATCGATGAATCGGCCGATTATTTTTTCGATTAATCGATGAATCGGACACAAAATATTTTTTTTATATTAACCTCTTCATTCCAAAATAAACATTTTAGACAGAACAAACAAGCACACAAGTACAGGTTGCTCATTAACTGTACTGGTGCAATATGAAAAATAAATGTTTGTGTTAAAACTACGCAAACTTACATGAGAAATGTAGCTGTACATCCACAAAATATAGGCTACTTTGTTTCATAAAGCGCAAAAAGAGACAGGCATTTTTGTTTTTAAAAGCCCCTAAGGGGTTCAAACAATAGCCCCCCCCCATTTCAACAAATGAGGTTTTTTTAGACTAGAAGAGTTCTGCCTTTTAAGACAGGAAAGTATAGCAGTTAAAGTTGCTACTTGAGAAAATCCTGAACCCTAGAGATAAAAATAGCCCTGTGATTCAAATTATAAATTGTATTTGGAATAAAAATGAGAGAACTAGGGGTGCTAAAAAACACATCCTCCAAAGACAGATATTTACATGGGAATGTGGCAAATAATGAATTGACATATTACTGATCTTGCTGGATTTTATTCTGCTTTACTTCCATAAATTGCAGGATCTTCTTTACTTTATCTTTGCCAGAAGATTTAAACTTTAAAAGCCTGGCCCTCATTATTTGCAAGTTAATTTATTTATAAAGAAAATATAAACGCTGCTTAAGCTAATTCAAATGAAATTAAAAGTAAAATAAGAAGCCAACCTTATCACTGTCTGTAACCTACTAACAAGCTAAGGAAAGCATCAGATGAGCTACCTGAGAAACTAACTTACTTTTCCCCACTTTAAAATGAAAAAAAACACGGTTACTCATCCTGCTGATCAGCTCTCTTCACTGCCATTGAAGGCTCCAACGTGTTTTCTTTTCAGGTGCTGCGTCATAACAGTGGTGCTTCCGTGCCATGTTCATTTGTTTTTACAAAAGTTGCATGTTACGACTTTTTTCACTTTACAAAGCGCAGGCTATTTTAATTATTGTGATCAATTTGCGCCGTCAATCCCGGGGCATGCGCGCTTCATTTGCAGTCTGGACGCTGAGGGTAAACTCCTCACTAAAATCCTGCGGCTCGGACTGCACGCTGAGAGGGATTCTTGTGGGAGAGGGAGAAAGGCGTTGGGATGGGGGAGGCGCCCCACGGCAGCAGCTGCCGCTGTAGGAGAAGAGTAGGAACGATACATGCTTTCACGTAAGAGTCTCCAAAAGCCGCCAGTGACACCGTAAAAAGTCGCCAGATTTGTCGCTAGTAGCTTTTTAAAAAAATAGTCGCTGGAGGGGTCTGAAAAGTCGCTGAGTTGGCAACACTGCAACTGCGGCGCTGACTCGCTCCGCCATATTTTTTTTTTTCTTCCCCGGGATGACGGCGGCGGCGGATGACGCATTAATCGCGCGACACAACTAATCGATGATTAAATTCGTTGCCAACGCTTTTAAAAGTCGATTTTTATCGATTTTATCGATTCGTTGTTGCAGCCCTAGAATCAATGAATGAATTTATTTCAGACAATTAACAAATTTAACACACATTAAACAAATATTAAATAAATCAATTTCATAAATTACCAAATAACAATAAAAAATAATACATTTAAGAAATTCTTCAACCAAGGACTACATAAAAAAGTAATTGATAAACATTAAATTAAATTTTCTGTTCCAGTTCAATTAAATCATTTGAACATAAATAGAAATGAGATAAACAAAATTTTCCTCTAAATAAAATATATCAGGTATATTTACCCTGATTTCTGACATTGATTAGTGATTAAAGAAAGGATTAACCCTCTACAAACAAAAGTGCTTTTATGAATACCATTACAAAATTAAAAGTTTGAAGTTGTTGTTTTTTTTGTTGTTCACATATTCTATGATGAACAGCCATAACTTCATATATTTTGATGATTATTTGTACATCCCTTTTGAATACTCAATGCAGATAATCACTACAAAATATTTTATTTATATTAGTATCTTCTACCCATTCTCAAGCTAATAATATAGCACATAATTCTGCTGCATATATATACTGAGAAAAAAATGATGTCAAGATTAGGGATGGGGATCGTTAATATTTATTGATATCGATACCTTTATCGATACTCCTTATCGATCCGAGTCTTTATCGATACCACTATCGATACTTTTCTGTTATTTGGTGGAAAGACGATGCAACAATTTTTTTTACAGAACTGGTATTGCTTCTATTGCTTAACAAGTGAGCATAACAAAAACGTTTCTAGCCTTCAATAAACATGGCTAATGTAATAGGCCACTTCGAAATGACATAAAACTAACTAGAATATATTTTCACAATTGTTGGTTAATGTATTGTCTACTGTCACTTTTCATCATGTTTTTAGTGATTAGGAAAATATTTAACAAATAAATAATTGTATTTTAAATTAAATGTAATTTTTAATAAATGTTGGCATCAGTAGTTTAATTATATATAGAGCAATATACAACTGTATTACTCATGTTTCTCGCCAAAAACAAAATTTCCCGTTTTCTTTACGTTACACTTGAACGCATCATGATAACCTAATTGTCGTTTTACTGAGCCAATCTGAACACATCATCACGCAGCACGTCTGAAACTTTATTTACTTTTCAAGCTAACTAGCTTGTATGCTTCCGATTACAACACGGATTTCACAATTAATATTTTTAACTGACCGGACAAGCTACAAAGTCTGTGTGCGCTTACCAGTGATACTCTGAGTGGATGATTAAGACGGGCCCGACCGCGAGCAAAGTTAAGCAAGTACGTTTGCTTACAATTTCATTCCAAAACATTGGTGGACATGCTGCAGTGATTGACGTCACGACTTCCGGGTTGGAGGGCGCTTGGAAAGTGATCAGAATCTTTTCCGTTTTTCTCTTAAATGTGAAAAAATAAATAAAAAAACGGTGGTATATTTATTTGTTCATATTTTGCTATTTATATATACGTAATGTTAAGTCAAACTGACGGACGCTTCATAACCGGTTTAATTCGCTTTTTTTTTTTCTAATTCTATGATTAATGGGAAGTAAGCCTAAGGGCGACGCTAGAGGGCGCCCCCAACACATTTGTCGCCCTAGGCAATTGCCTAACTCGCCTGTAGCAATCGCCGGCCCTGGGGGGAGGCATGGGGGGAACACTGCCTAAGAAATTCCACGTCAATTTCTGACAATTTACGGGAGTTTTCGTCGAAGCCTGCAAATTGCCGTATACTGCCGCTAACCTGAAGTTCCACGACAATCTACAGTGCCGTATATTGACGAAAATCCCACTTTTCATGCAGTGACAATGCCTGACTCAAAGATTGATGACAAGGTTACAGGAATATAAAGGGCAGAGAAAGGCTGGGTGGAAGGGGAAGACGCAAATCAGAGTCTTTATTCAATCCTTACTCTAAATGTTTTATATCTATGTTTTGTTTTGGTTTAAGGTAATTTTTATGGTACATCACCAATACCTCTCATTCCTGTAGCAAAATAGCCCATATAATAGTTAATAATTGGGATGATGTTCCTTCAGTTATAAATATGATCATTATAGCCAAACACGTGAGTTTAAGTTCGATCAGATCATGGGACATGTCGGTATTTTTGTCTCTGGGTTTGTTAGCTAACTGTCCTTTATCATGCTCGTTTTGTAGTAAAAATCTCTTCCTCTCAGAGTTGCCTTTCCACTAATTCTTCCCTGTAAATAACAATACTGTCTTACTAGCTTCAGTCAGCATCTTCGCATTGGTCAGCTTTTGGTTGGCAAATAAAAAAAATCAACCCAGATCCCATCTCCACCCTGATTAGTATAATGTTTGGAAATTGGTGCAGTGTTATACTTCTATACAAATGTATGAAAAAAAGGCTATATGTCTATATTTTACAATGTATGTAAATATTTAATTTAATCTATGATATGACTTTTTCATTTCCAAATAGTTAAGTGAAATTATTTATTTTGTTAATGATATTCTAGTTTATTAAGATATACCTGTTTGCTGTAAAGGTCAGTAATGTTTCCACTTCATGACTGACCTAGATTCAGATGTTCATTCTGTGATTGTGTAACAGCATGTGTGCTTGTATGTGTAAGGAATCATGCATACACATGCATTGGGATGAGTCGATGGGCTCACAGTGCTGCTACATAATGGCTCTGGTTACATCTGGTTTTGAGCATAAGTCAGAGAACAATCAGCAATTGGATTTGAAATTCTCCTGACCTACATCAGCTGCTCAGCGTTCTTCCAGGATGAATTAGTCACTGTATCCTTCTGCTAAACGTCTGCGGTCAAGATCGTGTTTGCAATGCCTGCCCAGAGTTTGCATGAGCACACAAACAGCGCTCAGAGAGAAGAAAATTCAACAGTTTAGTAATGATAGTGGTTTAATGGAAATGCTGCTGTCACATTACAGAAAGGATTTGATTTATCTTAAGCTCCCCTCAGCAGGCTGCCTCCTGCTAGGTGGTTAACGGGTAAGCTATAATCCCCCCCTCCCAAAAAAAAACATTCACAGACATTGAGGAAAAACAAAAAAAATGAAATATAGTGACCCAACATACAACCTTTTTAAGAACAGACACCCCTTATCTCCGCAAACATACGTCATAGACAACTACACTAACACGAAGACAAACGTCTGCGCTCACACTCTTTCCCATTGTGTGCTATTTGCAGCAGTAATTAGAGGTGTGACATCCAGACAGGTGGAGGTGACGATAATGGGCCTCAGCTATTTCTGTTCCTCGCTCACTTCGTCTTTATGCTCTGACATTTCCCCCTCGTCTTCTGTTGCTATCACTTTTTTTTTCCAACTTTCTCAGAACCGAGCGCTGGTTGCTGGAAGGTGCTCAAAGCACTTTCACAGTTTGCAAATTATTCTTCCTTCGCACATGCTTCTGTTTGTTCCCTCACTCTCCCACACCCAGAGTCTGATTTAATTATCAAAACACTCTTTTTCTAGTGTTTCACAGAAACAATGTCAGAGTTTTCTGGGGCCTGTTTCATAAAGCAGGTTTAGAGTTTTAAATTTCACAAAGATAGTTTACTCGACCTCTGTTACTGTTGCTGTAGCAACATTCTACCCAGAGGTAACCTGGTCAGGAGCAGGTATTGTTCAGGGATCTTAGAGTTTCCTCTGTCCTTATAGTCTGTAAAACTCCCTGCATAATTATAATAAAGCAATTTATATGCAAAAATCAAGCTGAACACTATGGCGATAACCGTACTGCTCCACTTGAGAAAGCAAAATCTGTTGGGCTCTTTTTGGCATCAAGACAATTACTCTTATTGCCACATCACCATCTCCTTAAAGCCAATCAAGCTGTTTCATAGTTGAGTCAGCATTGTTTTTTGTCATGAAACGGTGTTGGTTTGGAGAACCCAAATGCAGAGGCCAGTAGGCAGAGGTGAATTTAAGTGGGTTTATTAAGGTTCACAGGAACTGAGGCAGGAATCAAAATCCAACAGAAAATAACAAACGCACCAGAACCAAGGAGACATCAGGGGTAAACCAAAACTCTAGGAGCCAGGGAGAGACGAGGAAAGCAGACAGACGTGAGACGAGGATCCAGCAAACAGGAACTGAAGAGGGAGGGCTTTTAAAGGGGACAGAGACAAAGAGAGGGCTAACGAGGGAATTGAAAACAGGTGAGGGCAGAACAGAAAACAGAGCAAGGGAAAGAGGACACAAGAGGGCAGCAGAGGACAACAAATGGAAAACCAAGAAAAACAGGAACTAACAAACCAAGACTCTGACAGTTTTGCCGTAGTTCTGTGCAAACATAAAGAAAAATGTTCACTAGATCCATTAGACATAGGTGTTTAAAACAAACATTGCATGTGAGTTTGATCAGGATCTTATTAAAGAATGATTGGCATCAATTCACAGAATTAAATATTTATATGGAGAGGATTCTTAGACCATGTAACTCAGTGGTTCCCAAAGTGTGGGGCGTGCCCCCTAGGGGGGGCGCAATGCCATTGCAGGGGGGGCGCGGGAAGTGGTATGGATGAATGAAGAAAAAAAAAAAAAACAGTGCTTGCTTGACTGAGCATAATGGACAGTTGTGAAACTGCAACCCATACCCAGAAACTGCAATTTTATTATCATCCAAAGGGGGGCCCAGAAGAAAATCTTTGGGAACCACTGATGTAACTATTATATTCAGAAAGTTATCTTTTCGAGCGCTTACGTTTCACCTCACAACTCATCACATACATCCACAACCTTATCTGTTCTCACATTTGCAGCATTACACTGACTTATTTAACAGATATTTAACAGAACTTGATATCCGTGAGAACACATTGATGTATTTGCTAATAGTATTATAGAAAACAATTGTACAGTACCATTCCCATAGAATGGCTTCAGGCTTTGTCTCTACTACCTTCTAGTAGGTTTCTTATGGCTGATAATATGCAGCTTATCATTGATAACAGCTGCTTCTGCTGCCTTTAAATTTGGATTTTCTATTTACTGTTTACCTACTTTATAGTTCTTATCTTATTTATTTACAATTTGTGTTACTTCGGATGAATTCCACGTTTCTATCAAATGGATTTAACTCAGTTAACATAGGAGAGTATTTGTTAGGTTTTGTTGTTTGTTTGTTCAGTATGACCTACATGTGGATCTTAATTTTTTTTTTTTTTTTACAATACATGAAGAACTACTGAAATTATTTTCAGATTACACTTAAGTGCAATGATTGATTATGCTGGTGGATAAGGAATTACCTTAAGATTAGGATTTATTCAGTGAAACAAACCAACTGAGCCTACTGGGAGGTAGGAGACACAATCTGAAGCCATTCAATGGGGCTAATTGATGCTAATAACTGCGTTTTATTGGGAATATCACAGCTGAAGTGGCTACAAACAGACACTGAAACAGAAACTTAGGAGGAACCCCGTGAGATGCTGGACAGGTTAGAACAACAATTTTATTCTTTATCTCAACCTGCAATAAACTAGTTTCTGTCATGATGGGTATCGGAGCTAGCCCAAAATGCAGAACACACACGGAGGCAGAATAAAAGTTTAACAGAGTTTATTGAGATTAAACACAAGTATAATGTACTGGCACGGGAACTGGTCAGGAACTGGTTCACTGGAGTCTGCAGAGATGATAGTTTGATTAGCAAACGAACTGAAGAGTTATGAGTCTTTGAATATTCAGAAGAATACCTTGAAGTGGTCAGGTTTTCTCTTTGAGAGAGAGGGCACTTGTTGGGTCCAGAGACTGTTCGCTCAGCAGAGTCCAAGAGTTGCTTCAGCGTCTTGCTTCTGATTTTGAGGGCAGATCTTAATCTGAGATTCCAGCTCTTATCCAAGAGCTGCAGGGGAATCCACAGAAGAATCTTCAGGTTAGGCTCACGAGGGCAATCACGGCAGGTTAAGCTCATCCAGAGCCTCAGGTTGAGACAGGTTTCCTGTGAGGCACAAAACAAGGGAGAATTAGAATCTAATCTCATCAATGAGATAGCAAAGATTCTCAGGTTCAAGGCTCAGGTCGCTAACCAAACCAGGTCAACACTGCGGCGTCGAAGCAAGGTCTGGAAGCAGGTTATATAGGCAGGTCCCTGATGAGGAGATGCACCTCAGGTGTGTTGGAAGGTTCCAGTTCTGGAGGACCCACGGCGCACTCTGCTGGAGGAAGGTGGTACAGCTCCAGATCCCAACAGTTTCCTTGTGATGTTATAGTGATTACAAAGGATTTGGCTGGAAATTTTGATATGTATTAGTTTGACTGAATATGTGCTTCTGTTATTTTAAATACATTTTTTCATACCCATTCTCCATATCTCGAATAAAAACTCTTCATATACCTCATATGTTTATAAGCCATTGAATTTGGGCAGTTATTCTGGAACACTGCAGTAAATTAGAGCAGGTTTGATAAGACTATATTTAAAAGAGTTCACACATGTTATTATCTCCTTTACTTACCTCTAAACCACATTAGCTGTTATTTTTTGTAATTTTTGGTAGTTTTTGGGCAATCAGAATTCCCATCCAAGGACTCATATCTCATAATATTGTCAGTAAGCTTCTGAGATGTTTTCTGTGCCAGCGGCTGGAAACCAGCCCAATCTGACATTGTAATATTGCAGTATTTCACTTTGGACCATCTCTGTGACATTTTTATAAGCTGTCCTCCGTGTATGGTTTTGGCTGCTTCTATCTGATTCAGAATTTTAGGGATCTGTTCCAAGAAAGAAGTATTATAAGATCTGGGAAGGTTGGACATGTCAAAGAGCAGACTCAGGGATATCCAGAAGATCGATGCATGCTGTTGATGCATCTAGCTCTCATTTGCGAAAGAAAATCAAGTTAAGCCACCATAACATGCAAAGTTTTATGGTTTTTTTTATTTTTGTAAGACAAGATTCCATTGTTAACCAGGACCACTGTTGTGAGATAAAAGTCTATCCAACTGTAATTTATTTCCACCTAGCAGTTAAAGGGTTAATGTGCGAAATAAGCCCCTTTTTGTCTTGCTGCTTCCCTGCATGTCGATGAACATGGCACATTTCCCCACTCGCCGTCTGGATCTGACAGGCAGCCGCAGTGATTTTGTTCCACCGTGCAGCTGGAGCTGAAATCTGTGCCTTCATTCTATGAGCCCTCATGTGTGAGCATGTCATCACAGCAGGTTTTCCTGCAAGTGATCCAGTTTTAGCATTTCATTTGTCCTCAGAAGTAAGAACTGCTTTGACCTTGAGGATCATAAAAAGAACGGATGTTGCAAAGCTCTCTGCTCTGCTCATGTTTTTACTCTCCTCCCTTTATTCTTTTATTTCTCTGCCATTATTTTTTTCCCACCTTGTTGTCTGCATCTTTCCTTCAAAGAGTATATTCTTACCCCAAATACATTTTTTCCCTCTTCACAAAGTAAAGGAAGGATATGTGGCCTAGAATATCCTAGACTTTAGAATAATTGTGATGTTTCTTGATTAACGAAACAAGTCAGTTTTCACAGCTTTGTAACTGATGCTGTTATAAAACTAGAAAAACACTCGGAGAGCGCAGACCTCCTCCAAGCACCAAATTTTGCCCCATATCGTGACCTAGACCTTTAGCTAAAATTCGCACATGATCCTAATCATTAATGTGAGTGCAGGCGTCTCACTAGCTTTGAACATCAATGTTTTTTCAGACGTGACATATACAGAAGTAAAATAATTATTACATTCTTAAATTAACTCAAATTCTGCAAAACAAAAAAAATGGCTCTAACAATTATCAAATTTTAATGAATTGTTCTATGGCATGATGTTCAACTTTGGCAACAGACAGACAGACAGGCAAACAAATTTGACTAAAAATATAACTTCCTTGGTTGAAGGTAAAAATGGGATTTGATTGAATAATTCTAAATTATTAATATGAAAGTTAATGTAACGCAAACTATTGAAAAGATCTGTCACATACAACTCATTGGATCATGTTTTATCACTTATGCCCCCCCCATTTTTGCAATGTTCAAGCCTAATCACAGAAGGTCAAGAATCAATTAACTAAAGGTTGATTTCCTCAAAGGTTTTCTTCTTTGTGTAAATAGTAATTTAGTTCAGTCAAGAGTTTTTAACTCAAATTGTTTTGACTTGGAGTTGAAACATTTTTTTTAATAAACTTTTATATTCAGAATGGAAGTTGTGGTGAATTTATTCCATAATTGGCCAGAGTTATTTCATGATTTGAGTTTGATTCGCACTTTTATTTGTTGTTCTAACACACAGTCAGTTTGGCTGTCACAAAACAGTATATGACAGTTTGAACAATATTTGATTAAATAACATATTTGCCACCCCAAATTGACTGGGCAATAAATATGATTATTGCACAACGGAGGCCTAGTGGTTAGGGCACTGCACTTGGAATCCAGAGGATCTGAGTTCAAGCCCCACTCACACAGACTGCCACTCTGGGTCCCAGTGCAAAGACACACTGCTCTCCGGGTGCCGCACGATGGAAGCTCACTGCTCCCCAAGAGGATGGGTTAAATGCATAGAGTTCATTTCTATAATGGACGGACGGATGAAAGGATGGGGAGTTCTTTCTTCCTTACTCTTGTCACCTTCATGCACTTTGTGTTTGCTGAGTGCATATGGCTCAATTTAGTTTTAATCAAGCGCATGGTTTGAGACTTAATTAACATCCCACTAAGGACTCAGTTTAGTCAATTAACGACTAGTATATTAACTGGGCAACAGAATCATTATCGAGCACAACTTCAAGCTTCATGAAACAACTAAACTACTGCTGATTATAATTCTCTTAGAATAACAGGTTTTTTATTCTTGTCTCAAGGTGACTTTTCCTCCTTAAGGAGAAAAAGGACTGTGTTAAAACTATGTATTTACTTAAGCATCTTACATCTAGAATGTTTAAAGATGCCACAATCAATAGTACTCTTGCCAAGTTATTCTGGTTGAGAAAAATCTTGATGTAACAATGTGAGGATAAAAAGTTTATTAGGTGTTTCTGAGCTTCTTTTGACACATGGGGAACCGAGGCACCAATTGTGAATGGGTAAAGACTGTAATTCTGGACGAATGCAACTGACTTCAGATCTTGAAAAGAAGAATGACCTTTTCATAGGTTTATGAAATATGCTCTCAGTGAACCTCTGAACTTGTAACTGTTATAGAGAAAACATTGAACCCATGGCAAGAACTAGAACATCATCTTGAGGGCAACAGCAAGCAAGCCATTCCTTTGAATGTGTTGGAAAATATCATGGAACTGATCTGAGGTCCTGTGCCAAACATTTCATTAAAAACAGAATTTTTTTTAATTCCTTTTTAAACACCAATATCATGTTCTGAAATCTTAATTCACAACCAGTAGAAACTGTCCTGACAGGCTTCCTGAACTCCGTGCCTCCTCTGGAGGACTTCCTGCTGCTTCTCCTTAAATCCTGTTTTTAATTTATTTTCTTATGCCCCTTCCATGGCCAGCCTTCAACCACCTAAATTTTGTTGTTTTCTGTTATTCATGGACTTGTGTACCTGGAATCCACCATTGAGGATTTATTCACTAGGTTTACAATTTTGATCATCTTAAAGGGGTCATAGAATGATTATATACTTGGTGCTGGCCCTTAAGGTCTCAGAATAGGGTGTGTAACATTGGTTGGGCTGAAAATGGCATATTTGTTGTTTTATGAGCCCTATTGCAAACCTGTTTAAAAGACCTACAAAGAAACAACAAATTTTCTTCCTTTATGGTATGCTCATGAGTATCTAAATAAGCTGTGCACTGATTGGTTGGTTTACAACGAGCAAAGCTGCTGAGCAAAGATGCATCATAGCAACAAGCACCCGCTCACTGAAACATAAAATTGTTTATATGGTGACCAGACGTCTCATTTTTCCTGTCCTACTTCTCATACCTAATCTATCTATCTGGGGGAAATTTCAAAATCATCCAGGATTTTGTTTTTTGTTTGAAGCCACCGAAGACAACCAACCCGCACCGTGCCCCATACACACTTCATCGCACTTGAGCAATTCACACTTCATCATTCTTCGCCTTCACTAGAAGTGGACATACTTTAGTATATTCTGCTGTAAAATTAGTCTTATATTTTCGTAAATCACCACAGCTGATTATTTAGGTTACTAATTTTGTTATTCCTCTCTTGCTGGATTCTTGTGTTGGACTTCTATACTGTTCCACTGCCGTTAATTTGGTTCCTGTAAGCTTTTTAATTTCCATCCAAATCATGAAGCTGCCTTGGTCTGATTATAATTGTGTGGGAGTTGCAGGAATGGATAATTCTAGAGGACCCAAATGCAGAGATGGAATTTGAGGTGGTCTCTTGCAGATTTAATGCAGGATTTAAGGCAACAGAATCAAACTCCAAACACAAAATGCAGAAAACCAAAAAAACAAAATGCATCAGGGAAAACACATATGAGGAGCCAAGAAACAATGAGGAGTAAGCAAACAGTAACTGGAGAGGAGGAGTATATATGTCAAACAGAACAAAGAATGAAGGTAATCAACTGATTGGGAGCAGGTGTGGACAGAAGAATCTAGAAGGGAGCTAGGGGAAGGAGAGTGACATAAGAGGGCAAAGAGGGTAAACAAGAAATACATAAGAACTCATATACAACCAGAAAACAACACAAAATGGAAATGAAACCAATGAACTGGAAAACATGGAAAGAAATGAATTAAAGTGGAACTGAAAAATCCAAAAGAAAACTGAAACAGAACCAAAAAGTGCAGAATCATGACCGTCATAAATAATATGCTTCACCATTTAACCTTTTTCACCTCGCAAATTGTACCAAAAAAGCATGCTTATTTTTATTTAATTTTTTTTTTTTGCAAACCAGCATAGTCGCACTACTGTACACAGTCAGACCCTGCCACACTGCTGCTCTCATCGAAGCATCTGCACAATTACTGCTGTTTCACGTGCTGTGCCTGCTTTAGGGTCACAGTTTTCTGGTGCTTCTCTCTAGAAGTCTATGGGTTAAAGGCAGGGTAAAAAGCATGGATAGGTCACTGATCCGTCACAGGCTGGCCCCAACATCCTATTTACATTTTCAGAAATTTAGCAAAGGTAAATGACTATGGATCACCCACAGTCTGATGCCCTGTAGAAGATTACTATTACATCTTTGAATTTCTCACTGTGGTGTTTTACTTTGCTCTTTGTTTTAGTGTTTAATTATTATTTTGTGGTGTTCTTGTTAGTTCCTGTCTTCCAGGTTTTCCATTTGTTGTCCTCTGCTGCCCTCTTGTGTCCTCTATCCCTAGCTCTGTTTTCTGCTCTGTCCTCACCTGTTTTCAATCCTCTCGTTAGCCCTCTCTTTGTCTCTGTCCCCTTTAAAAGCCCTCCCTCTTCAGTTCCTGTTTGCTGGATCCTCGTCTCACGTCTGTCTGCTTACCTCGTCTCTCCCTGGCTCCTAGAGTTTGGTTTCCCTTGATGTCCCCTTGGTTCTGGTTTCTTTTGTTGTTTTTGTTGGATTTTTTGATTCCTGCCTCTGTACCTGTGGACCTCATTAAACCCACCTAAATTCACCTCTGCCTCACTTGCCTCTGCTTTTGGGTCCTCAATCCAACACCAAATCGTGACACTAACAAACTCAGCAGTTTCTTTAAGGGAGCTTTTCTATATTAAAATACCAATAATAAAAATACTAACTAATATTTATTGTGCAGCTGACATAGGTTTTCTATTTTAAAATACTATGAACAAATATAAAAAAGAAGAAGTACGAAAATAACTAAAGCTAACGTTAAATATAAAATATGCACAATACCACAAAACACGGGAAAGTTGTTTTTGTCTGTTAATTGACATAAAAGCAGATTATATAGATGCTCCTATCCACACCTTTCTTCTTGTAATTTTGTTCATGGTGGTTGGCAAACTATTTTAAGTGCATTACCTCCACCAACTGATAAGGATAATGAGGAAACAGCAAACAAGACAAATCCCCAGAAAAAAAAAACAAAAAAAACAAACAAAAATAAAATAAAGTAATAGTTTTCCAAACTGTATGTTTTAACCCAACATAATAAATTACATAATCAAATTTTTCCTCATAATTACTAATCTATCTTTATGCATATGTCATTCTGCCAGTTTCTGATGGTCCTGCTCATTTTCCCATCATACTTTCAATCGTTTCCCAGTTTAAATCTTTCGCTTCAAGGCAATTTTTCCGCAGCCTTTACTATTATTTAGATTTTTCTGTCTTCTTTGTCGTCTGAGCAGCACAACTGATCACTTCTATCATGAACAGTACAAAATCCTTCTTTTTAAGAATCAATGAGTCTTCTGCATTTTTGGGGCACACCTCCAGAGGTTTTGCACTTTTCATTTGGGCCACTGTTGGTTTGGGTCTTTCTGACTGGGATGGGATTCTTTTTGCAGCTTCAGCATAACTTATTCTGAGCTCTAATTTCCTTTTTCTGATCTCCTCAGATCTTTTGCTCACTTCACAACCGTGATATGCAGCAGTATGTTCTCCACCACAGTTACACCATTTAATTTTTACTTCTTTACCACACTTTCCATATTCATGCTCTCCGGCACACCTTCCAGATCGTTGTTTACCCTTACATACTGCTGCTATGTGACCAGATCTTTGGCATTTAAAACATCTCAGTGGTGGAGGATTTTAGATTTTCACATTGTAGCTCATATCCAAGGAAAACTTTACTCGGTAACTGCTCTTCCTCAAATTTGATCAACACTGATAAGTGATCATAACTTTCTCTATTTCACCTTTTATACTTTTGCACCACCTATGTTTTCTAGAATCTCTTTATCAGTTACTTTTAAAGGAACTCCTCCAATCACTCCCCTGCTAATCCTTTTGTTCTCCACCAACTGCACTGAACTCTTTCCCCCTTAATGTTGTTAATTCGTATGGCTTTGCCTTGTTGAGCGCTGTCTCTGCAGTTTATTAACAGGTCTCCACTATAGAGTATTCTGGCACTTCGGACTTCTCCTACAAGTTTGTTTATCGTTTTTGTTAACTGAACCAGCTTCCAATCTGCAAAGGAGTCTCCCTGATTACCTAGTTTGAATATGACTTTGTAATCATTTAGTTTTTCCATGGAATTTCCAGATTGCTCATCACTTGATTTTTCTGAACTGCACTTCCCTTCAATTGGTCTCTGCATTTTCCCGCTTTGTTTCATTTTTTGACCCTACTCTCTTCCAGTCTTCTTCTTTTTTGCTATTTCCTTCTTCCATCCCACAACAATCGCTTCCTGTTTCCTCGCTACTCATGACCCAGATAATTTCTCCACAAGGGACTTAGAAACATGCACCATGCACATCCGAATCTGTCACGTAACACCAAACTCTTTCTCCCATCCACACCTGTTCCTTGTCAGCTCATTAGTCCAGTCTTTGTTCTGTCTCTTATATATACTCTCCCTCTGCAGTTACTCAGTGCTGGTTTCTCGTCTTTTCCTGGCTCCTCATGTATGTTTCCCTGATGTCTCCTAGATTCTGTTTTTTTCTGTATTTGTTATTTTGTATTTTCCAGATTTCCTCTTCAGTTGACTGTGAGTACATCATTAAATCACCAAAACTCATCTCTAACTAATCTCTGCATTTGGGTCCTCAAAACCTCAACCCAATCGTGACATATTTTGTTTTAACTGCTTTTTGGTTTTTAAGTTCCTTTCATGGGATGTTGTTTTGTTGAAGGTCTCTTCCCCTCTGAATTATATCAGGTCTTCATTGAAAGGGCATGTCATTGTTTCCCAAAAAGCTGTTCAGGGTATGTTACCATGGTAACTAGCCCCACTGGCAGGTTTAGCTTTTGGCACAATGACCCAACGATCTTCCGATTCTCGTCCATTTCTTTGTGCCAAGCCCAAAAACACAGTCAATATATCTAACCAACGTTGAAGAAAAAGTGTATCCACCTTAAATTAGCTTGAGTTAGTATGTTACTCTTTGTGTTATAAATAATGTATAGCTTATGACCAATCACAAGGAGATCATTGATTGGTTGAACGCATTTATCAGCAAATTTACTGGAGGTAATATAGACACTGGCAACACTTTAATGCTCATAAAATAAAATAAAAACTTAGTTCATGTTGAGTTAAACTTTCACCTGAACTAAAACTCTGAAACCTAGGAATTAATGATTACTTCAGAATGTGTATAAGGAAGCTTTTTATTTATTAAAGTTGGTGATGTCTTATTTTTTTATAGCTGCAATGTTGAAAATGTTCATGTTTGTTAAAACAAATATGCTCTTACACTCATTAATATCTCAACTGGTAATTTTGGTAGGAATGTATCAGGGTGGGGCAGTGTGCTTGTCTGTATTTGTGTATGGAAGGAGGGGCATATGCACTAGGGGGCCAGTGGCCCAGTAAAGCTTTGTGCCTAGCAACGCCCCTGGCACAGGCTGAAAGAATTCAGATGTAAAACTGATTCTCTTTTCTCAACTTATTTATAGACTGGTAAGTTAACACTTTGCTCCTACTATGCAGTCATATATCTTTGTTAATGTTTTCATTTAGTAAAAGAAAAATCTGAGCAGTTACAAGTCTAGCGCCCCTAGTGGCCAAAAGTACCATGATGTGCCTTTAATTTAAGGACAAGGGATACAAGCAATAATAGGCAAATTAACTGCAGGGAGTTGTTCTCAAATTTTATGCTTGTGCTGTTCTTATAGAAGTTACAGAGACCAGATCTACTCTAATTTTGATTGGTCAATGTCATGTCTCTGTTTTAGTTGAGAGCACCCTCAGTTTAATACCTGTAATGTGGATGGATGGATGGATGGATGGATGGATGGATGGATGGATGGATGGATGGATGGATGGATGGATGGATGGATGGATGGATGGATGAAAAAATGTTTAAAGTCTAGGGCATTTATTATATTTTCAGTGTACAAATAAGGAATATAAATATAACATTCAAGCTGCATAATGAACTTATGATAGCCACATATCAAGGGTTAAACAAATGATGACAGCAAAATGTTATCAGATACTAGGACAGATACAAAGCTAACATTTCACTCAGAAAAAAATGAAAGGCAAAACAAAAGTCTTCATATAAGTCTTGTCCTACCACATTGGGGTTTGCTGTACTAAAAAAGAAAGATATTTGTATTATGTGAGACAGTAAAGGGTGTAGGTAAAACTCGGGAAGGTACAAAGCATTTTAACAAACTCAACCAAACAGTCCAACAATTAAGGGAGTCAAACAAAAGTAATCAATATGTGATATATCACATAAGGTCTCCCTTTGGACGGATCCAGAGTACCAATAGGGAAGGTTGCAGAAATCTGGACAACCTTCATCATTTCCCCGCACACTAAGGCCTTTCCTACTATTTTCCTGGCCATGCCACAGATATTACATCTGCATTCTGATTTTTCTCAACAATTTGCCTAATATTCCTACTGTATGCACATGGGAGGATTTTGTAACTCCACAAATGGTTTAGCAGCATGAGAGAATGCACAGAGCACTGTGAATCCTAATTTCAGCCTCCTAAAAAAATCAACCACAAAAAATGATATTTTTTTTATGTTTTAAAGATAATTTGGTACATGTTCCTTCTGCTTAACATCTCTAAATGCAATACCATAACTTAAAAATTACTAAATGCAATACCATGGCTTAAAAAATACAGTTTGCATTTCAGCTTAACTGCAAAACTCAACCCTTTCTGTCTCCCATCAATCTGTTTATGTGCAATCTAGAGGTGTAAGCACTTCACCACAAATGAAAGTAAAAGCCATAGCCACACAACCCACACTTCATCTACTATATTCTTGATTAACCCCAAACAGCCCAATTTGACTATTCACATGATTCTTTATCTAAAAATTGATGGGACCTTAATCTGGTGTTTAAACAGGACAAATTTTTAGAATCAAATGTTAAACCAATTGTACCTCTACTGCTAGGTGGAATCGTGTAATATCCATTTGGTGGCATGAAGACATTTTGTAGTGTAAATATGTAAATAGTAAATATTATTTAGGATACAATGCTTTGGGCATAAGGTTAATTTATGACTAGGCATTGGCTGTATGAAATTCTAAAGGTATGAGTGAAAATTTCAGTTTCACAGTATCACAATATTATGTTTACATTTCCAAATAATGGTATTTTACCAATAATGGTAAATTACTTAAGAAACAAAAAGCTTAAGCATGATGATATATTAATAGTTAACTTAAGTTGTGTGTTGAAGCGCATTTTAGACCACAGGTGTCATGCAGGCATTTCACCCACTTGCAGGATGTCACCCTGCTTTAGCATGCACATTCATAGTTGTTTTGTACTTAACTCGTGTTTGCAAGTTGGTTAAGAAAGTTAATTATGGGTGTTTTTATTAGATTCATAAGTGGTGTTTAAAATAGATAGATATATAAGTCATTACATCTACAAAGAGGCAACAAAAATGAAAGGTGTACACAAAATGCCCAGCTAAAGCTTTGGAGACAATTGGTGCTTTCTCATTTCACTTACAAAGGATTAAAAAAAAAAAAGAAAAAGAAACCACTCTTAAAAAGCTCCAGCTGTAAAAACTGTGACAAGTTCATCGTTCAAGCTTTCGACCTCAGTAAGACAACGGTATATGTGGCAAACTAATGCCTGACACTTGCTTGTTTAAAAACGTAACCTTTAAATTTAACATATGGCAACTGGTAATGCTCCAGTAGATACAGTATAATCTTCTCTGACTGCCATTGTCTTAAAGCATGACTTTCAGCTTTCAAGTAGAGCAATACCTTCTTCCTCCAAGCCTGCCCTCTTTAGGTAGTCGAAATGTTCCCATACAGCCGACTTTTAGGTGGGGATACAAGTTCAGGGTGCTCGCCTCCCTCACCATTAATCTATAAGCAGAGCAGAGCTAGCAGCTACAGGGGTGCGGTAGAGGGAGTAGGCATAATGCTGCAGCAGCTGCTACATTCAAGGTAAGGAATCTGATTGCTTTTGCTGTTGGAGGGTTTAACAATCAAAAACACCTATACTGCAGGAAAAGCAGTTTTAAAATCGTGATTTTTTTTTATATTGGAATACACTGTAAACCGGTAACCCACCCATGCGTACTTCTAACAAATATAAAGAAAATGCCTGTAGGCTTAACATTAAGCATCTTAAATAGCAGTTTGATATGGCATTTCAACCTTTCCCAAAAAATGTCGGGCCAACAAGGGGAAGTTCAAACTTAAACTTCGGGTACTAATTGCATTTTGTGGCGTTCATGAGTTGGTTTTGTTGCATAACAAACAGTTTTCTGACAGCTCAACAGGCGTTCAGGAGTCCCAGTCAATATGAAGGTCAGAACTATCTATGAATTCTCCTGAGAAAACACTTGGGGGTATTTGGGGAACTAGTGGGGTCAGCGTCTGACTTTCCCATTCACTCTCTCCTTGTGTAGTGAAGCTAAGCCACCCCTTACTGTCCAGTCTCTGTCCACTGTCACTAGCCTTGTCCAAAGAACTCATAGGAGCTGAGGGGATGTCCAGGATGCTGGCAGTGTATAGCATTTGGCTATGCAGATCATCAATCAAGGTTAGTAGGCCTCCTGGTTCCACGCCTAGAAGGGACTTCCCTGTGTTGCTTTCCAGAAAGTCCTCTAGTTGTGCATTACCAGACAGACCTAAGTGTAGTTTATGATCTGTGGTTTTGGCTGGTGTCCAAGGCTCATGTTGCTGGGGAGAGCCAGGTTGTTGGGTATCACTACTTGGTGAGTTGGGTGGAGACAGTGGGAGCTGAAGAGGTGATGGAGAAGATGAAGAAGCAAAACTGTCCTGGGAAACTTTCAGTGTGTTGGGTGCTTCTGAAAGAAAAAAAGACCATCTTTCAGTGCCTTGCAAAAGTATTTGTACATCCTAAATAATTATATTACTACAAGCATCAATGTGTTTTAATAGGGTTACATGTTATAGAACATCACACGTTTTTTTTTACATGTAAAGGCAGATATATGTGCATCCTTTTCAAGAAGAAGTAAGGTAGCATTACAATAGCCACCATTAGTATAGGCTCTTACTTTTGTCGGGAATGAACACTTTTGCAGACCTTATTAACAGCAATTAATCCAACCATTGTTGAAAAAGAGAAGCTCTGAGAAATCGATCCTGCAGAACTACAGGCCCATCTCAAACCTAGGTTATTGAAACAATTGTGTTTCAACAGTTAAATGCATTTCTAACAATGGCCAGCTGCTTTGATATCTTCCAGTCAGGTTTCCATGCTAACCACAGCACAGAGCCTGCACTGATTAAGGTGTTCAATTACATCTGAATAAATTCAGACTGTGGAAGAACCATGGTGTTTGTATTATTGGACCTCAGTGCAGCGTCTGACACTGTTCATCACTTCATTTTATTAGAGTGTCCAGAAAACTAGATTGCCTTTCTGGTAAAGAACTTGACTGGTTTAAATCTTAGTTTAAGGATAGGGACTTTTATGTGCCTGTGGGGAAGTTTAAATTAGAGACCAGAAAAGTCCCATGCAGGATGTGCTTTACTTTTCTCCAAGTAAAAACAAAACAAAGGTAACAATCTTCTGACCAAAGAAGAGGCATCCAGAGTTAGCTCACAGCTTTAGCTAATACAGCCGGAAACAACTGATTATGGACAAAATCTTGGTGTCATGATGGACCCAAACCTGAACCTTCAGAGGCACATAGAGTAAAGGCAGTTACTAAGTCTGCCTTTTATCACCTGCAAAGCACTAATGTCAAAGCAGGATCTAGAAAAACTCATTCTGCATTTATTGTCTCCATAGGTTTGGCTAAATAATCAGTCCAGCAGGTGCAGCTGATCCAAAACTCGCCAAGTTGAGTTTTGCTGAGTCAAACTGAGTTTTTGTCTGCCTAAATTTTAATCTCGCTATTTTTGTCTTTGCCTCTCGGCAGGAGGTCATCCTGCAAACTGGACGTTTCGGACCTTCACTCCCCAGGAAGGATCTTCTTAGAACCAAACTGAGCTGAGGATTCAAGTTTGTGGTTTCGATCTACCTTTTCCCCCAAGGATTGTCTGGGGTTTCTCTCTGAGCAGAGGATCAATCTCCACAAGAAACCATTCAAGTACCGCCGGAAATCTGAGTGGCAGTAAGTTCCTCCGTTCTCCTACAACCGCATTCTGGGTAACCCTGTCCCCCCTCCACCGAATGACGCAAACACTGGAACACCCCACACCAACTGGAGTCAAAGAGTCAACCACTTTCTGGAAACTTCCGGTTGAGCAGTGTTCAGAGAAACACTGGAACCTCCACAAGCTTCTTAATAAACCTGTTAAACTTTTTCCCTGGTCTCTCTGTAATGGTTTATCTGCATTTGGGTCTGATCTTTAGTTAAATCATGACAAAAGGTGTAAAAAGAAAAAGGGAATAAGCACAAACTCATTACATACTTTCCAGGTAGTTGAAGCTGTAGATCTAATATGGGTAAGTGTTTTCTTTTTATGAAATTATTATATTATTTATTCAATTTTGAATACTTATATATTATGTAGTTTTATTATAGTTCTAACAGGAAAGACAGTTATTCATTTTAGACAGTTGCTGTACCTCCGTCCTGCAGGATGATGTCGATGAAATCCTCATTGTTTTTGGGCTAATAACAGACACAGAACAAAAGATTTTACCATCATACAACAGAACTATTGGAAAGAAAATATATCACTTAGGAAATTGCAGAGTCAGACTTGTCTTGGGTCATACCTTATCAGGAGATTGCCAGGCTGCTGCTTGAAGAGAATCTGGAGACAGTGGACTCAGCAAGACATCCAGACCAGGAAACATTTCCTGTTTTACATTATTGAAATAAAAAATAAATAAATATTGCAAATAATTAAAGAAATAATAACTTTGAATGTTATGGTTGCTCACAGTCTGATAGAACGGGGAGGAGGATTTCTTCCATTGCAGACCTGATGATATTGCTTCCTGCAATGGTTGCTCCACTGATTCCTGATGTGCTTCATTCTCGGATTAATGAAATTAAGTCAAGGTATAAATAAAATAATAAAATATAGCAATCATTTTTTTCTTCATTTGGCTTCATTTGCAAGTTTTAGGATAATGTTTAAAATAGAAATGGATGTAACAATTTCATTCCAGGATTTCTAAAAGGCAGTCACTTCCTGTATGTTTTGAAAATAAAGAGGGTACACGGAAGCCTCCATGAACCAAGATGCAATAAAGTCCTTTTTCATCAGCTATTAACACCATTAATCATAGTAATGGAGTATGCTGTTAGGGTAATTAGCAGGGTAAAAATAATAATCACATCAGGCCTGTGTCAGACCCTTCTCAAGCACCCCTTCTATTGTTTCAAACAGCATATGTCATTAATTTCACAGCAATCACACTTCCCTTTTAACAGTGAAGCATTAACAAGCTGTTCTAGTTCTATTACTGCGCTGAGACAATTAAATTGACTCTGAAAGTATCTATTGTAGTCTTGCTTAGATGGTACTTCAAGAAAAAGGAAAATAGAAAAACATATACAATAGTTGGAATACAATGAAAATGCTCACTTTGGGGAGGACAACACCAGATGTTTACTTGCATGTTAAAGCTAGATGTTTTGGTGGTCTAATTCCAATCAAGAAAAGCTACAAGCTTTTTAACAGCCCCCATTATCTTACGTCTTGTATTTACAGCATCTTGCAAAAGTAGTTATTACACTTTAATTATTACACATTTTGTCTCATTAAAAGTAAAAGCTTTAATGTATGTATTTAATCCAGTTTTATATGATATTTAATCTAGATAAATTAAAACCACTCATTTAAATTCTGCCAAAGGCATTCATTATATGTGTGTGCTACCTCCAGAATTTAATGTTTGTTATGTTTGCAAAATCACATGTAATTTCGTCTTCTTACTTAAGATTCTTATAAACAAATTTTACTCATTTGTTATTATATAGTGTCCCACTTCCAGTTATAGATGTCCCACTTTAACAATAAAATTATTCCAAAAATCTAACATCAAATCACCTCGATTAACTTAAATGATGGCCCACCACTAATATATATATATATATATATATATATATATATATATATATATATATATATATATATATATATATATATATATATATATATATATATATATTGATGAGAGAAGCAGCCACGAGGACCATGGTGACAACAGAAGAACAACAAGTCCTATCTGTGTTAGGGTTTCTGTTTGTGGGGAATGTTTTTGTGTTTCTTTTTTGTCTCCATCCACTAGATGGTGCCCTTCCGGTTTCCCACCCACACCTGCAGCTCGTTGGGTCATCACCAGAGGAGTATATGAGCAGCGGACTGTCACCACCTCTTCGCCAGAGTGTTTGCCAGTATTGGGTACTCAAGCCTCTCAAAACTTAGCAGTGTCTAACTTTGAGTTTTTGTCTCTCTGAGTCCTCAGATCAAACACTTTGTCTCCTTGTGGTCTTTGGCAGGATTACTTCCTGATCCTCTGGATAACCCTGGTCCTTCAAGCCTTGGATGGAACCATTCGTCTCTCTGAGATTAAAGGAAAACATTCACTGCTACTGTTTGCAGTCCACTTCAGGAAAGCTCGTTGACAGTCCGCTCCGATGCTCCTATGGACCACTACTAGTCTGCCTGTCTGCCTTCCAGCCAAGTTTCTCCTTATATGTACAGGCACTAACGGGAACCAAGGAGCAACCACCAGTTGTCTTCTGAGTCCTTTCCTGACTTTATTTTTGTATTGGCCTGAAATTCCCATGGACTCATCACTCTGATTTCCCCCTAGTGTTTCGGGTTCCGGTTAACCTGACCGCTGGATATTCCCCATGCTGAGAATACCCTTTGTTTTGTCCCTCTGAGTTCCTCTGTTAGTCTATCTGAGTTTCATACCTGCCTCTGAGTTGTTTCTGCATCTGGGCAAACTTTGAAACCCATCATGACAATCTACTCATTGCCATAAGCTATGTAAAGACAACAAACCAGAAAGGAGGTAGTTTGGACAGATAAGAACAAATTGGAACTTTTTGGTCAACATACCAACAGCCTAGTCAAGACCCCAATGAAATCTAATGAAGAATTTTTGTCAAGACTATGAGACTCTACAGAAAACCTCAAAATGACAGATGGACCTATCAAGCACAACCTTTTTCTGAATATGAATATATATTAAAATTGACACTATTGTTAAAATAAAATAATAATTTGGAGAAGCTATTTGTTTTCACCTAACAAGTAGACCCTTGTCTAATTGTAAAGTTAAAATGGTCAAAAGATATAAACATTTTTGCAAAGCCCTTTATCAAGACCAGCGAGACTGCTTGATGTTCCAAGAGCATAGACATTAAATCAGCTGTGCTGTCATGGTCTTTAGCCTCTTACACCCTAAGGGGGTATAAATAAATTTCTGCCTGACAAAAACACACAAAAGTAAATAACTTATAGCCTCAAAGCTATTAGATTTAAGAAGAAACTTTTGGTACGTCTGTAAAGGTAAGATATCATAGAATGGTTTTCTGGTGTCAGCACCATTGTAGCTTTGACCCTGCCTGAAATATTAGGGACAAAATACAAAATATTTTGCATTTTTTGAACCTCGCCAACTTTTTCTTTGAAATAAACATTGCAAAACACTACCAAAATATTATTTATAGCACAAAAAAGTAGTACAGACTTTCAAATCTAAATGTTGTGTAAAAATATACCAAATTTGGACTCAATCAGATGAATCATATTTATTTTAGAATGGTATTAGTGAGAAATTTCTTAGGCGGAGGGGCCAGTTTGGCACATTTATCCAAAAATGTCACCAAACTGTGCCAAATATGTTTTTTACATCAATACTGGGGGTTTGGTAAAATTACGAGGTCACGTAGCAGCTGGACCCGCCGGTGGGTCCGTAGGGTTCAAGGGGTTAGTTACAGTGTGGATTCACATTGTTGCTCCAACATACCTGCAGTAAAGTGTGATTTGAAGCCTTCCCTTCAGAGTGACTTCCCTGGTCTCCAGAGATGTGATTTGTCAAAGGAATCTGGATATGTTTACTTTTGCTGTCACTGACCAGAGCTAGGCTGCAGTTGTTTTTTAAAGGATCCTGCAGAGAGACAGGAGTGTCTCACTTCTGGTTGAGAAAAACTTTTTGATGCGTGAGGTCTACAGTATAGCTCAGTTAAAAAAAAGCAACATAAAATCATAGCAAGCCTTGATTTCTTTTGCTTCCTCTAAATTTAACCTCTTAAGATCATTTGAAAGAATTTCTTGACAAAATAGTATCAAACCATGCAAGTCAACTTACTGTATGTTCCCTAAATAAAGCTTGTATTAGTGAGGTGATAACCCCCAATGTACAGTGTGTGAGGTTCTTTCCGTCTACTAGTACCTGCTGTTGTAGATGCATCTTGGCCTGTACCTGGATGGGTTGCAGTCTTTTAGTCTCTTTGTAGCACCTCTCAAACTGCTGCTCTTCAACCCTTTTTGGTTTCCTCAGCAGAACCTCTGTCTTCAGTTGTGTCTGCTGGAGCTGTGCAGGGTGACTTTCCCCATTTCGAGACATTTGTATCTGCAGCTGCAGTTTTTGAGATTTCTTTTGTGGATGGAGGTGTTGTTGAGTTTCTTGCACCTTATCATGGCTCTGAACCATGTGTTGCTGCTTTTTAGTGTTTTGTTGCTGCATTAAAAGGAGCCTATTGAGGGTGTGTTGCTGAGCCATCTGCCGAGCAGAATCCTGGAGACAGACCTGCCTCTGGAAGGTCCCCTGCTTTGGCCGGAGTTTGAGATTGATCTGATCCTGAGTCTGCTGACTTTTGGTAGAGGACTTCTGCAACATATCTGGTGATTGCACAAGTATCTCAGCTGCTATCTCTGTCTCCATGGCTTCTTCTTTTATGGTTACCTTTGTAGCCTCCTTTTCATGTGAAATAATTGATATGTTGGGATCAAATGGTGGAAGACTAGTCGAAAAAGCCTCATTCTGCTTCTCAGGAGGTTCTTCTTTCACTTTTCTAAGAATTTGTCCCTCTGGCACTTCTCTGTTACTATTTTTCAGTTGCATCTTCAGCTCCTCCACCAGCCTCTGATTATGCCACAGCATCCTGGTAAGCTTTGCAATCTGCTTATCTTTCTCCTGCAGCATTCTGTCTTTGTCAGTAGTCACAGGAGGGGCTGCAGCTGTAGTGGCGGGGGCATCGGAAGAGACAAGGCTATGTGTCTGCAAAGAGGCAGACTTTAAGTGGAAGTGACAAGGTGTTGGGCTGGAGCATTGGGGCTCCTGTTTAATGGTAGCCGGGAATGAAGCTTCGGTGAATGGCTGAAGACTGAGATTTGTAAGAGATGAACTCATCTACAAAGAGAATCAAATGAAAATGCTCGTAATGATCTTTTAAATCATATACAAATGGTCAAATCTAAATTTTACTATACACTACACCGATTTAATTCTGTGCTCTTGATTGCGTAGGCATACCATCAGAATATAACCAGTGACATAAGAAACAACGGTCCAATCGCCACAGGCAGGGAAACGTTGTGACTCTGACAGCTTTCTATTAGAATCACCACTAATCTAAGCTACAGTTGCTGGTCTGTTGGCTCAAGCCCCATCATTGAGCCTTGGCCGACCATATTTCTATCATGAGTTCATCACTGTAGCTTGTTGGATCACTTTTGATAGCTTCGTGTCCATCCATCCCAATTTGACTCGAGAAAATGTTCACTTGCTACCTAATACATCCCACCCACTTAGAGGTGGTTATATTGTTTTATCGGGTAAAATTGAATGCCTGATTTGTTCAGGAGCACAAATAAACTGCTAAAAAAAATGTGGAAACAATTAGATTAAGTGCCGTATAAAAGTAAATAACCCCTGAAACATTGGTTTGCTTTTTTTAATGCCTGTGAAAAGTCTTCATCATCTGGTTCATGCAACCATCAAACCAACCATCTGGTTGCCTAAGATTTAAGCCTGTTTTGTTTTTTGCTTGTTTGTCTTCTTGTCACATTCACATATTTCCAATCATCAACACATTTTAGATCAGAAGAAAAGGATAGCTCAGTAAACACAAAACTGAAGTTTGATATAAACGTTTTCTTTATTTTGTTTAATTAGAGAATAAAGCCAACCTGCCCTGCTCCTTAAATTATGAATGAATTATGATTAACTATATCTGGTTAAATATCACTAGCCAGACCCAGATCTGATTACTGAATTGACCTTAAGGGTCAAGAAATTATATATAAATAAAACCTGTCTGACAACATTAAGTAGGCTTAGAGATGTTTTAAAAAGTAGCAAATAATCATGAAATACCCTGGAAAGGGTTAAAAATGCATTCAGCTAAGGAGATGTTGTAATGCTTCTCCACAATAATCCAGACAGTCCTGCTCTGAATAATACCAAAAAGGTAAGGTTTTAAAGTGGCCTGAGAATTGTGTGCACATTTATCTTAGTAAGCTGCAGTGGCAAGGCCAATTATTCTTCAAGGTTTCAAATATGGCTTAACTGAAACAACTCAGCAAAGAAAAGTAAAACAAAATTCTCCATCTGGGATGTGAGAGATTCATTGCACCTATTGTAAGTCCCGCAATCGTGTCGTAACAGGACAGCCTTAATTGTTTATCAGGCAGCTGCAGCTGATCCAGAACGCTGCTGCCTGTGTTCTCACTGACATTAGGAAAGTGGAGTGCATTACCACACTTTTAAAGCCCTAACACAGCCCTCCAGTATCCCAGGGAATATACTTTAAAATTATTCTGTAAATAAATCACACAATGGTGTATCACTAAAATGCATTACAAACTTCTTGCCAGTACTGTATATCACCAGGCCTGTCATGCTTTCCAGCTCCAGTCTACTCTGTATACTGGGAACCAAACATGGAGCAGCTTTTAGCTCTTATGCTACAATAATCTGAAAAAAAAATTACAGAAAACTATAAGAGTGCTGAAGCTAAGTTATTTTAAATCAAGATTTAAACATACTTGTTTAGAATGGCCTTTGATTTAATATTTATCATTGGAAAGGCCTGATAACAGCTGTGGTCACCAAGGATAATAGAACCAATTATTAGATGTGGAGCTTTTTTTTCTTTTATTTTAATTGGGTCAGGCTACGTTGTGTAATTTATGTCAAAATAAACAAAATCATTAAAAAACTACACCTAATAATTAAAGTGGTATTTTACTGTAGTTTATTGTTCGGTATAGACAGTTATTAGGGTTGTCCGCTCCTCAACAAATCAGGCTGTATACATGTTAGTAGCAGGGCTGACTTCGTGTTCAGTTACCAAGCAAGAATTTAATATAGGCCATTTGAAATACACGTCTACTCCAAATTGTTACATAATCCGGTTTGAAATCATGCTGAAATGTTTTCCAGAACATTCTCAAATTGGGATGGTAAGAAACGAAAAATAGTGTTTGATTGCACATCAATATGCTGTCGCTTAAAGACTTCTTGATATATATAAATCTGAAACTAGTCAGAACATAAATAAAAAATCAGACAATACTTATCAGCACACTCGTCAGTGAGAGTGTGCTACAGAGGACTAAAACAACTGATCTCAATGTAAATCTATTTAAACAATGAGTTTTTTATAAGTAGGTTAGCTGAAGTGTCTGACCAGTTCTCCCAGCGGGTCAGAGTTAAAACTGATCTCTTCTGGAATTGCGCCATTCAGCATGCTGGGTCGGGTTAAGGGTTTGATGGTTCCATCACATCTCAAGAGCTGTTGAGGAGACGTTTCACTGGCACTGAAACTGCCACCTGCATCACCCATACAGAAAGATTCAGGTAGAGTTAGCGCTTTTCATTTATTCTCTTGGTACCTAATTAACCTTTCATACATACTCTACAGCAGGCTTTTACAGAGCAAATTCTGAAGAAAAAAACCCTAACAGAGGTCTGGTCAGCCATTCTAAACAGAATAGAGACCTTACATGTGCGTGTAAAACCACAGTCAGCTAACTGGCCATTGAACAAAGATGTCTGATAGAGCTGAAGTTCTGCTTTTTTTGTGATGTGCTGCTTTCACCTGTTTTTAGGGATGCTGGTGCCCTCTCCAGCTCTGGCTCTCTAATTCCCCCTGCTGTTGGAGAGGAGGTAGTGCGTCTGCCTCTACTGAGTTTCTGGTATTTTCTCAACCTCTCAATGAGATCCTTTCGGGTACCAGAGACGGGCAACCTGCGCAGCTTCAATTCACACTTTAGTTCTGCGACCTGGCAGAAGATGGAGTAAAAGACAAATTGAGAGTGAGGGAGGAAAGTGAGGAAAAGCAATATAGATGAGGGCTTGAAAAACAGAACAATGAAAAGGAATTAAAAGAGAAAGAGAACAAGACAGACCAATCTATCACTGTCGCTGTGACTATCTTTGATGGTAGATTAACCCATTTCAAACTTCAGCTTCTATTCACATAAATTGACCTTCGCTTTAAAATTGGGATTTGTTCTTTTTTTTTTTCTTTCTGTCTCAATAATTCTGGATACCTTAAATAGCATTGTTTTGTTGCTTTCCTTCTTTTCTACAGGTCCCCTGATGCACTCTGATTCTTTTTATATCCAGTCCTGAGTTCTTCCATGTTTGTTTTATTCAAAAAAACACATTCACTGAATAAAGGCTTCTTTGTTTAACCATACATATAGCAGCCTTCAAAATATTACATACTCTCATCATAAGCATCATCATTCTTGTCCAAAATGATAGCTTTCATGTCAATCGATTGATTCCTAGCACAAAACAAGCTTTAAAGCAGCTCATGTACTTTAAACAGGGTTGAAGTTAGGGCCAATCCTGAAGCTTAATGTTAGTGTGATGTATGCTTGTAGGACTAGTTTTGCTGTGTCTTTTATATAACAATAATGTGTGACCAGAATCCAACTATTTGACCCAGACTTTTACCCTTAGAAGAAAAAGGGCCAAGTAGATTGGGCCATGCTGGAACATCGTTGTCAATGCAGATCGGGGCAAGTTTCACATGATCAAAGACCAAGACGGAGTTGGACCAAACAGGAAGCCCCTTATCCAAACTCAACCCCTTTAAGCTCACTTCGCAGCTGCCTACAGGTATTTTCTGCCAAAGAATTCTACATTCTAAAGAAAGAGAAAATTAAGTAATTGCTGTCAGTAATAAAAGGTTTGTTTGGTGAAATTAAGGTGAGTCTTTCAAACTCAAGAACACTGTTCCAGTTGGCAGGCATGATGGTGGCAGTATCATGGTGGCTGTTTTAATGCCAGAAAATCAAGAGAGGCAAAAATCCACCCCAATTGACATATATCTTGTTGGGAGCATTAAATATTCTGGGATGCGTTGGTGTTAAAATGTCCAAAACCAAAAGAGCCTGTACCAAAACCATTTGACTTTTGGTGTGAAGAAACTCTGCAGTTGCTTGTTTTATTTTTTTATTATTTGTATTGTTGCATATAACTCTAAATTTATGCTTTATATATAATTTTGCTATGGCCTGGTTTTGCTACCACGTAGTTGCTGTTTGTTTTATTGTTTTTGTATGTTTGCATTTAAACCACACATGGACTACATGGCTGTAAATAAAATGTCCTGCGATTTCCTTTGTCATAAATCTAATGACTTAGCATGGTGGTATCAACATCCTGCTGTTGGGATACAGTAGTACTGGTGGATTTAGCAGTAATGTCATAATGAATGAGTTTATAAGATTTCAATTCACAACTTTCATGGTTTTCCATCTGAAAAAGCAGGTTTCCCACGCACCATCAAAATAGCACCAAAGGCATATTAATGCAGATTTTTGAATAGGTTTTTTAATTTCTGTAATTGTCCTTGACCTCAACTCCACTTGGGACAACAAATGTATTGAGTTGGGTATTTGCGATCTTAGTAAAGTTAAACTTAACATTTCAGGGGGAAGTTGAGTTGTTAAAATAAAATTACACTAAAAAAAAAAGTTCAAAAGAAAGACTAAACTAACCTTCATTTCATCCAGATCTAGATGCAGTGACAGAACTTTTGTCCCACCTAAATAAGCAGAACTTGGACAACTGTGTATGTGTTGAATAGAGGTGACTGTTGAAGGAGCAGAAGAGAGTTGAGCTGAGGAGGAATTGGAAGGCAAGTTGGAAGAAGAGGAAGGAGGTGGATCCTGATCCCTGCTGGTGATACAGACAGTCAAATGTGAAAAAACCTCCAGGTTAGCTTCAGGCTTGGACATTTGAGCCAGGAGAGGAGGCTGGAGTTACGCTTGAATCCCTATATGCTCTATGCTTACTTGGGTTCTGTAGAGAGGAGGGTGTGATGCTGCTGCTGACTGAGGATCTGAAGCTGAAGGAAGATCTGCTGCTGCTGGAGGATCTTGGCATAGGATGAGTCCAGATTAGGAAGAGTTTCTGTTTCTCCTTTTTTGTCAGGAGGAATGTACTGATGGTATTTTAGCTTCTTGATCTAAAGAGAAACACATTAACATCATTCAATATACCGGTAACAAGATTTTATTTCTAAAACTGAAGCAAGAACACCCACCTTCGGTTTGTTGTCCTTAGTTTTCTTCTGTTTCTGGGTAAGATGGTCAGGGATTAGTTTCTGCTGGCATTAGGAAAGACATGTGGTTAAGGTCAGCTTTATGCTGACACCTCATGAAGTAAAACTGGGTGGACAAGACTCAGTAAATGCAGATTTGAGTCTTTTTGTGTTTTACCTGAGCTTGAGTGTTCCCACAAGTTCTCTGCATGGAGGAGTTCAGAGGAATGGCTGAGAGCTGAAAAGGAAGAGCTGATGGAGGGACCTGGTGGGCGATACACATGACAAGTTTTCATGGTTGAGTAAATGCAGTGCAACATGTTAATATACTGTATTGCCTACTACCAGTTCACCTTCCCTCTCCTACATGTAATTGTACCTTAGCTGGAGATGAGAGGTTGTTCCCAGCCATTTTCTCTGCTGAAGAGCATGCAGGTTCAATAGCCACCAAATGCCCCCGGCTTTCTGACTGACGTGGAGACAGACTGTCATTACTGTCCTCATCACATGATGAGTCCACCCTCGAGGTGTGTGGAAACCGTCTCTCTGGGAGTCAGAAGGGTGGAAAGGAAGTCATTTATATCCGGCTAATTTTAACTTGAAAAATAACAGGCAGTACTGGCCCCTGGATAACCCTCCTTTAGTGTATTACCATCACCGGTTAAAATCACTGGAAACCTTGCCAAGAAACAAAACGGGTTCACAAAGCATTCAAATAAATTAGTCTCTTAATGCAGTTCTTTAATCTGTCACTAAAAATCATTGTAAGTATACTTTGTGGTAACAAAATAACTGGTGGTGATGCAAAGGTTGGTAGCTTTTTATATTTTGTGAAAAATTTTGCACAGAAGTACTTAGTCCTCTTTGCAACATTACAAGGCTGGAGAAATCATTGACTATTCCTGAATGGACGGTCTCATCCAGAGTCCAACACAATTTCATAATATTTTATAGGAATTAAAATGTATGTTGAAGGAGGTTGAATTCATAACTGGTTAAGCATTTATAGGTTGTTGTTTTTTTTTAGTTATTAATGCAATGCACTCTAGCAGGGATCCTGCAGTCTTTTGAAAAGAAATGGACCCCACCAGACTTAACAGTGCACAACAAGAATTTTCCTACATACAATGTGTTTGTATCATATTAAATCCATATGAAATATTTGCAGCCTAGACGTTAACTTTTTTTCTTTTGGCAAGAGTGTCAGATGATTGTTTTGAACATCAGCCTGCTCTTTGCTGCTGTTTTATTTGAAAAGTTTGCCATTTTAATTTTTTTATTTTCATATTCTCCAACTCACTTTCCATGGCGGCAATATGAACTTGGTTTCCTGTCTGTCTGTGTACTGACCAGATAAAAGAAGAACTTGGCCTATACAACATTATATATGTATAATGCAGATTAAAAAAAAGCAATCTAAAGTAAAATATTTGTTGAAAATGCAAAAGTTTTATTTTGCTAGAGATGTTAAAGTAAAAAAATACCTATCAGGGTAGAGAATTTGTATTTTATGTGATAACATGACATAAAACTAAAGGTAGATTGTATAGAGTTAATATAATCTGCAATAAAACAGATTATATCAACTCTATATTAACTGCGACCAATCTGGATCTCAATCTGTCATGAAGTAGATTCTCTTGAGAGAAAGGAAAAAAACAAAAACAATTCCTGTTATAGTTGATGCTTGTATTTTACTGGGGTTTCTTATGAGATGTATGGTGAGGTATTGACGGTAATATAATGTAAAAAGGCCTATCAGCATACATTTTGCATTAGTAGGTTGTTAAGAATGAAGTTTCCTGTTCACTGCTGCTGCTGATTACATTCTCTTCACATAATGTTTTGCAGGCAACCAATTAACATTGCTGAAAACAATGGAGACTACACAAATTAAAGTGCACCTGTTAAGCCAGAACAAAATGTTCCTCGCTAACAATTGTTGGACAGGTTGAGTCATCCCATGGGACCTCAATACATCCAAGTCCCCGAGTCCATGCTAATTTTTCTTCCTCAGGCGTATCATAGCAGACTTCACAGGGATTTAGGGAATAACAGCTCCTGATACAATCCTCTGAACCACTGTTGTAAGTTTTCCTCAGAAATAGATGTGTGTTATTGAATTATACGAGGAGACAGCTATGTAGAACACACTCCTGGCCATTAATTCACCATCAGCAGGCAATGATGAAAACACAACATGGGGCTGATTTATTATCCTGTGATACAATAATGTCCTGAGTTACCTACTGCTTTGTTTAATGTGTGTATTGGGTGTGTGGGCGTGCACGTGTTTGTGTGTGGCCAGGTTTTTGTTACCCTGTGGGCATGTCTGTTTTCTCGGGGGGCAGGCGGGCCTGGTGTGTGGGGGTCTGGGCGGCTCCGGCGGGGGTGGTGTTGGGGGGCCGGTGTGGATGGGCTGGCTGCGCGGTCAAACGGCGCCGTCGTCCAATCAGCGATGTCTCATGTTTCCCTCTGTTACCTACCTTTTCCGGTAGGTTAATGTAATTGTGTTTTCCTTAATGTAGTTGCGCTTTGCTTTATGTAGTTGCGATTTCCTTAATGTAGTTGAGCTTTTAGATTTGTCGTTGCAGTTTGCACTTCAGGGCCACCGTATCTTCCCGATGGAAAACTCGACAAGACTAAACCTGTTTGCACCTTGTGCAATGCAGTATTGGTTTACTGTAGGAGTTCTTCCAGTCTCAAGGACCACCTAAAGGCCAAGCATCGCTTAGCCTATGCGAAAGATGGCGAAAGGTGGCCCATGAGCAGAGCTCTATCAGCCAAGCTAACCAATCTCCTCGCTCAGTGGATAGTCACAAGTTGCTGGCCAATCACCATGGTTGAAGATGATGGTCTGGAGCGTGTTCTCTAGGCAGCCACAGGTGACCCATCTTATAAACAACCTGCGAGGTGAACTATCATGAGAATACATGACCAGAACGCCACAGAGAAAGCGGCAAAAGATGAGAAGTTAATTCAGGTGATGTGTGTAGCACTGACATGGGACCACCGGACATTTATCAATAATCATATCTACCTCTGCGTCACTGTACGCCTCATCAATACCAGCAGGGAACTCCACTCCTTCGCTTTTGATAGGCTATGTTTTTTTTTTTTATTATTTTATTTTACCTTGACATCTACAAATGATTACCACATTTTGTTTGCTTCTTGATGATTGCTTTGGTGCATGTGGATAAAGTGGGACAATTTTTTAAATGTAGCTTCTGTGGTATTTATTTAGCCTATTTTATTTCTAGAGCTAAAGTCATGATACATTTTTCAAAACCTCGGGATCTTCACATCACTAGAGACATTCTAAATACAGATTTTATATTATCCTCAAAACGCAGTTGTCCCAAAGTCAGATTTTTGGAGACACTATATCGTTAAAGTTCGACATCCATCATTGGAAGTGGGAGACTTTTTTTATTTTGCAGCAAAAACACAGAAACAAATTAGCAAAAAAAGTATATCTTTTTTTTTTTAAATCTTAAGTAAGAAGACAAAATTATGTGTGATTTTGCAAACAAATTACAGATTACAGTTACATTAATATAGATTTAAAACAAATAATCTACGCCACCACTAGATATGCTTGTATTTTATTGTTGTCATTTGAAGTGGAAATAAATGAGCCGGTGTTCTATTTCATTCTGTGCGATCTCCTTACTCCAGTGTAACCTATTTCCTCACACAGTATTTTAGTTTTTAGGTCCCACAGAAAACTTTGAAAGGTAACCCTAACCTTACATTTTTATCTGGTCTTACAATGTATCAGTATTGTGGACATTAATATTTAAAATAATGTATATGTTGACATATATAAGATGACCTTTACAAGGTGTTTTTTTTATTTTACATGGCAGTCTTCATATTCATGTGTGCTATTCCTCTCTACATAACTACATTACTATATGCAAATCTAAGGTTCGATTACAATTAGTGTGAGTGATATCTGATTGAATAATTTAGAGTGCAATCTGTAATTTTATTCAAGTAATATAAAATCTTGCTTTTACAGACGTGGTAGCTCTTTAAAGGCAGAAATAAAAGGGATATCTTCACATCATGTCTGTCAGATGAGAGGGCATAAATCATTAACTATGAATTTGTGCATGTGTGTCATTAGATAAGCTGAGACTTCTTACGAAAAATCATCATAGATCAGCAGATTAATCACAGCTGGAAAAAAGTCTGGTGAGATATCCTATCAGAAGACTTAAAACGTGAGTGTTATCACAGTTTTAATATAAAAACACTCCACATTTCTACATCTGCATATATGTTACGTAATATTCATAGTGCCAGCATGCTTTAAGTCTCCCACCATCATTCTGATCCCAAAGAAGCCTCAGGTCACCTCACTCAATAACTACCGGTCTGTTGCACTGACTCCCATCACTATGCTGCTTTGAAAGGCTGGTAAAAGAACACATCATCTCCAGTCTCCCCACATCATTCAACCCATTCCAGTTCACCAACAGCGAAACCGCCCCACTGAGGACGCCATCTCCTCCGCTCTACACATAGGCTTAGCACACTTAGAGGAGAAGAACACCCATGTGTGGATGCTGTTCCTAGGCTTCAGTTCACACTCAACTGGCTTCTAAACTTTCTCACAAAAAGACCTCAGTCAGTCAGGGTTGGACAGAACACATCTAATCTCACAACCTAGAGCACAGGCTCTCCTCAGGGTAGTGCCCTGAGACCCCTGCTGTTAAATCACGACTGCGTCTCCAGGTTCACCACCAATCACATCATGAAGTTTGCAGGTGATACTACAGTGGTGAGCCTCATCGGAGACGTAAACGACCGGGACTACATAGAGCTGGAGCAGCTGGTGGGCTGGTGCAGAGACAACAACCTGATCCTGAACGTGAAGAAGACGAAGGAGAACATTGTCGACTTCAGGAAGAACCGACCTAACCATGATCCTCTGGTCATCAACAGCTCAACACCAAATTCCTGAGGGTGCACATCACAGACAACATCACGTGGTCTGTGAACACACTTCACTGGTCAAGACCACACAGAAACACATGTGCTTCATGTGGAGGATGAGGAGAGCCCACCTGCCCCCACCCATCCTCACCACCTTCTACAGAAGCACCATAGAGAGTGTTCTGACCAGCTGTCACACTGTGTTGGGTGGAGGCTGCAGCGCCTCAGACTGGAAAAACATGAGGAGAGTGATGAAAACAGCAGATAGGATCATAGGGGCTCCTCTTCCCTCCATTAAGGACATTTCATCCCAGCGCTGCATGTCCTGTGCCCAAAACATCATGAATGACCTCTCACACCCTTATCATGGACTGTTCTCCCTCCTACCCTCTGGGAGGAGGCTTCACAGCATTCAATGCGGAACCAGGAGGTTCTGCAACAGCTTCTTAACCGCTACCATGAGATTGTTAAACTACTGAAACTCTAATCAAGACTGCATCGCACTTGAATACATCATATTCGCATTACCAGTGTGGCTGATTTGTTCTCATAACCCCTTTAAATAGAACACAGTTCAATGTTCTATTGCATTTTGCACCATATTTATTTATTTTGCACTGCACTGAACCTTTCCATATCAATGCCTTTTGCTGCCTGACTCTACACGGGTTTCCCATTTCTCCTAAACTGTCTACATTCTGATCACAGCTGCACTTTATAAATGGTAATGTTGATTTCACTGTTGTAAGCTGCCCATTAACTGTTGGAAGTTTGTTTTGTATACACCCTGTGTGCACAAAATGACAACCAGTCACTTGCTTGTTAAGGGTTAATGCTCATGGGTGGTTTTGGATTGGGTCAATGATTACTACATTAACATGCTACATAAAGCTCAGTTGCAGACTTTTATTAATATGATTGGTTAGAAAAATTATGTTAAGCTACAACATGCAATTCAACATTGCTACCATCACACAGCATGACTCTTAACAAACAGTTATCACAAGAACTAATTAAGCCTTCAAAAGTTAAATAATATTAAGGTTTTCTTTTAGCATTTGGTGGATAGTTTACTAGCATTGAAGTCCGTTCTTTGACTTAAAGCTCTAAAATCAATTTTTTGCTTGCTTGTTCTTTTGTTCTTGTCCTTGTTTGTTTATTTTTGTAAGTAAGCATGCCTTGAAAAACAAACCAAAAAGCATTATGCCTTACCTGTGATGGGCTGTTTAAAGTATGAGTTTACAGGTAGGATGTTTTTGTGAATCAGCTCCATGGGCCCCGGTCGTTGAGCAATCCTATTGCTTAATTCATCGGCATGGCGAACCTTCCTCTGCTGAAGCTGCTTGCCTTGAAGTGGTATCTTTGTAGACTTCTCTACAGAATGCATAAAAGAGATGGGGAATATTTTTGAAATTGAAAACAGAAATTTAAAAATGAATAAACATTTGTAAGATTTTCTCGATTTCAAGAAATTAGCGGTTTGTTGGAGTACCATGAGTCACGTACCATCCAAAATGTGCTTTCTGATTGCCTCAGGACTCTCTGACCCGGACCTGTTCTTCCTTTTATTGCAATGTTCATTCTGCCAAAACATACACCTGTTAAATGTTTATCCTTGTGTCTAAGTTCTAATAATAAAGTGCACTACACTGCAAAGATCATTGAATTCTACTGTCAACTGGTCATGTTGTGATAACAAATGGGGAACAACAAGACCAAGCTTTGCTATATATGTTGTTATACTATATATGTTACTAAATAGTATATATATGTAATATATATCTTACTATATATGTTCTTTAAATCAACTACAGTGTGCTAAATGTAGGATTTTCATGGCCAACATCTTATTCAAATCTAAGTTAACAAAGTTTTTTAAAAAGTGTTGAATGCAACATTTCAGATTCAGGAATTCAAATGTATCATAAATAATCTAATCAATAAGTTAAGATGGGCAGTATAGAAGCGATTTGTTTTTATGTTTCAGTCAAGTGTCTTTTCACCGCCATCTTTTAAATATAGATAAGTGATGGAGGCAGTTTTGCATATTTAGTGAATAAGAGTATGCTGAACCTCCTATAACCTTCTTCAAATTCCAAGCAGAGGGTTACATGTCAGCTCATTTTATCCGTTCAGATTTTCTGTACCCCCCGGATTATTGAAGAGGTACTGGAAAAATGTCACATCTTGCTAAGCCTCTTAAAGGCAAAAAGTAAACCAGTTTAAACCCTAGTTACTGCTCTGAGGGTAAATCTCTCACCTTTGCTCGTTCCAAGCTCCGTCTCTGCTCAGGGAAGGCAGCTGAGCTTTTAAGTGCTGAAAGAATAAAGACAAAAAACTGAGAGAAGAACACAGACTGCATTACCACAGGTATGAATCTATTTATATACAAGAAAAGAGCTTAATTGCTCTAAATAATCATTCCTACATCACTCACATACAAATAGACTTATTGATGAGGGAGATCATTGTCCTTTTATGGCCAAAGCTTTGCCTGATATCAACATCAGCAGATTAAATGTCTACAGTCATCCTACAGTGTTGTATTTTCTTTTGTGCATTTGCACAATGGCTGAAGGAAATGTATTGTAATTCGGGAAGTGGTTCTGAGAGCAGCTCCTTGAAAAGGGGAGAGATCACTCATAATGTGAGGAAGACAGGGCTTCTATTTGAAACCCTGATATAAAGCCGCTATAACTCTGAAATATGGGAAGCTTTAAAGTCTTTCAGAAAAGCTTCGTGCAAGTCAATGACCACACAGAAATGACAAGGTTAGGGGTACTAAGAAACCACAAGGCATTTGAAAACGCTTAGTATAAGAGTTTGCTGCTTTTTTAGGCTTAAATATCTAGTTCTTTAGGTTAAACCTCTTTCTTTAAGCTTTATAGTAACCGCCCTCCCATATTATGGGGATTTTTTTTTTCTCAGACAAACAAAGGCATCTTTAACACTTAAATGACTGAAGCTAGGGCTGGTTAAGTCTTGTTTCTGCAACTTTCTATTTTCAAATTACATGCTAGTTTGGTCCGTGGCACCCTGCCTTGGAGGCTAAAAGGCATTGCAACAGCTTTAATCCACATACTCATGTTATTACCCATACATATAAAGTGTCTTGTAAGATTTAATCTCCAGAACAATTAATAAAAAAGACTTGAATACATTGCAAAATTATAAATTCAAAAAACCTTAAGCGAATGATAGATTTGTCAAATACAAAAACTAACAAAAATGTTGCAATGTTTCATAATTTTTTTGTTAAAAATGTTCTTTAGAAAAATAATGTCTGACATTTTATATATTATGATATTGAATAACTGACAGCTAATATTACAATGGATGGATGGATGGATGGATGGATGGATGGATGGATGGATGGATGGATGGATGGATGGATGGATGGATGGATGGATGGATGGATGGATGGATGGATGGATGGATGGATGGATGGATGATATAATACTGCATAAGTTTAGTTTAAAAATATAATAAGTTGTTGCCTGTCTGCTTTAAATAAAATCAGTTAGATCATGTTTTAAATATTTGCTGATACTCCAGAGTTTTCATTGAGGTTATCATCTCATAAAATATATCTTATTTTCTCTTTAGGACACCACTTTTACTTTTTGCTAAACAGCATCGCTGTTGGTATTGCTGTATATATTATATATATAGACAAATTCTCTAAGCTAAAATCTAAAAGTGTAAATTGGATATTAGTGCTATGTTAACATGGACATTTTAGTTTCGCTTAACTGGTCGTTAGATTTACCACTACTGCAATTTGATGGTCTCAGTGAAGCCAAAAGTACTGCAGCTCAGAAGATAATGGGCTTTTGTCTCAGTGATGTCTCTCTGCTCTGTAGACACACACATCCACCGCTATATGACTGGATTAGCATCTCGAAGCAAGGCTCCGGGTACCTGCTCAAGCCTCAGTTCACCTCACTGCACACTGTCACTCTGCTGTTCCACACCCTGGAGTCATCAGCCCCTCTTGGAATCCTGACTCTTTCACAAGGGGGCTATGCTGCTTCTTTGGAAGGGTATGAACCTGTCTTTCTCTGACAGTGAAAATGAGTGGTTCATGTGATGGATGGATGAGCAGGGAGTCAGCTTTTCAAAGTAGAAGGCATAGAAATCCATTTGAAGGTTAACCCAAAAACAGAAGGAGAGAGGATTCACCAAAAGAGAAAATAAAGCACGTCAGACTGAGGGGAATACAACAGAGATGGGTGGGATCAGGTCAAAGAGAAAAGACCCCATTATGTGCTTGAGTGAATAACTAACACTGCTGGTCTTTAAACTTTGAAAACATCAAGCCACATCACTCCTTCTGGTCTTGATGGTCTTTTTATGTTCACTCTGCTGCTGACTAGAGCTTTGTTCTCCCTGGTGTGTGAACTGAAAGCTTTTTCTGTATTTTACTTTACAACCCAACTGGTCAGCTGGTACAACTGTCCAGCATATCTGTAAATGTCATCAAACCAAAAGATCAGATATATAAAATGTTCTTCATCTTTCAGACTGAGTGAATTTAGTGTTTTAAAGTGACAAAAAAAAAAATCCATATGAAAACCTCCAAAAATCAGGCTTCAAATATGATTGACAAAGTAAGCTTAGATTATATTATGCCTTGAAGCTAAGTGTGAGCACTGAATAATTTTACAGTACTATAAAACTTCCCTTTTTTTGTCAGATACCAACATACCAGTTGAGGCATTAGTTCACACTTATGATTCAGTTTTCATGAAGGCTATATCACACACAATACAGCCGCATGAACTCTGCACTCACAGATATTGTCCATCTTATTGTGCTCTAATGATGAAAGTGAACATAAGAGGTGCAAAGTGCAAAAGCTCAGTGCAAATAGTTGTCTTGCATTTGGGTATTTAGATAGCTGGGTAGATAGGAATTTCCTTTCTCATAAATACTCTTCTGTCTGTAGAGACCAAGCTCCAGACTTCTTGCAGGCTTCAGTTTAGCTTAAAGAAGAGAGAGCTTTTAAGAATAGGTTTCCATGGCTAAGCAGCTCTGACCAGGACTTATTCAGTGATATGCAAAGAATTGACTGCTATACTCTAGAATGCCTTAAAATGAACAGTTGGTGCATTAGTCTGCAATGTATAAGAATGTTATGGGATTAGAGGACAGTAGTGCCACTTTGAATAAAGAATACAGTTTCAGGTGTTAAAAAATATATTACCAACACTCTGAACTGAAACATAATGATTTTTAGATTTGCTGAGAATGCTATTATTTGCATGATGAAAGTGTCAGTAGGGAGCCTAGGCCTTGTTTATGAGGCCTGGGGAAATTTGGTTAAACCACTTTAAAATGTAAGATTTCTAGGCCCCTTGGTTATAAAATAGAAAGAACTAAGGTGAGGTTTAAAATTGTGCAAAGTTCTGGGCAGATGTATCCCTGACTTTTGCATGTCAGCTTCTCTTTCTTTGTCGACTTCCGTATCCTTGAACCTCAGACGGCCTCGGCAGATGGTCGCTCACACTGAGCCTGGTTCTGCTGGAGGTTTCTTCATTTCTTCGTTAAAAGGGAGTTTTTCTCTCCACTGTTGCTACAAGCATTCTGCAGAAAGTCAATGAGTCGATGCAATCATCTGGTTTTCCTTAGAAGAAAACCTTAAATCAATCTGACTGTATGATCTGGTTGCATTGTCTCTATCAAGTGCCTTCAGGAGACGTGTTGTGAATTGGGGCTATAGAGATAAACTAAATTGAATTGAATGTACATGGAGAGAGGATGGGGTTTTTACCATATAGGTACTGCTAGACTGCAAAAAACATTTAAAGTATAATATTAAAACAAATTTAACCCAGAGGAAGTTTTAATCAGTTTTTATATATAAAAAAAATGTAGCTTAAGCTAAAAATTAGCTTTCCTAGTTACATTATGAATCTGATTTATAGGAAAAACTTTTTTTTTTTTTGGAGCAATGTAGCTATGCTTGACACAAAGACAGAGTCTTTACATAAGAAGAATAAAAGTTGATGGATAAGCGTGCCAAATAACTTATGTCGTTTTGTCATAGCCAGTTTCCAGAAAGAGGGCAACCCAGAATTATGGATGAGAACAGAAATAAAACGATCTGCGGTTACACTGCAGCTGATCACTGTTAGACTGTGGCTCTGTCACAACTCATTATAATCCCCACATTTGGTGCTTTCTCAATACCCTGATGATGAAAACCTTAACTGTTTCATTTGTCATTGTGAGGAGAGGCATATTGCATTATGTACATCTAATTTTTGTGCAATCTAATTTATCTAAGCCTTCATTTTACCGCTGCCTGCCAGCCAAGATAAGAGCTAGCAACATCTAGCAAAGAAGTAATCTACGCATTTATGCTGCTGAATGGCAGTGAGTTGAATGTAGAGAAAATCCACATAAATAGTTTACAGGCTGTTAATTCAAGTCAAAACGAGCCAGAGTAATTTAGGTGGAATAGATAATAAAGAAGAGATGAGTCTGTCATGACAGGATATCAGAAACAGGTGTTGAAAGGCAGTGACTGAAACTCACCATTCACTAAAATGAATAATGGCAATGGGCCTAAATGAGCAGCTGTATGCATTAAAAGAAGTTTTAAATTTATGCAAAACACTTGCAGGGAACAGCAGCGTAATGATAGAGTTTGTAAAATGCTTTGTAATGCAAGAAAGATGTGGTTTCCTACAAATGGAGATAAAAAAAGACGGAAACGCAGCGTTTTTCAGTTTAATGGGGAATGGATAAATCTTTTGAAAAACAGCATGAAAGCAGTTTTTGAATATTCATATCTGTAGTTGCTGCAGGACCTCTACACACCTTGCTTTGATGACTGAAACTACCAACTATCAGCAGACGGTAGAATCATCTTAACCACAATCCCACTCAAACCAGACATAGTTGAATGTAATTCTCACATTGCTGACTGAAAAACAAACCTCGACCTTAAGACAGAGCACCTCCTGACACCTAACATTCAGCTAAGAGGCTTTTTTCCACAGTTAACTACTTAGGAAACAGACTTTTCATGTTTAAAAAAATATGTTAACTGTATTTTTAATAGCAGTATAAATATGATTCATATAATCCAATAATGTAAGAAGTTCATTATGGATTTTCTTTAAAAACCCTACTGGCTCTTTTATTTATAATTGTCCTTCGTGTTAATTAATTCTCTCATATTTCAAGATTCGGGTCTTGTGTCTGCTTCTGCATATGGGTTAGTAGGAACTCTATGACAGTCACAGACAACTGCAAACATGGTGGCAATGAAGGGAATCTCAGTTATGTGCATTCTCATGTTCAGTCTAGAAGAGAACACGCCGCAGTAAACAGAGGTGGTCTGAGGGGGGATCACATCAAAACCGACACTTAGATGAATACGTTCTTTTATTGCTGTTATTGATTTGTCTTTGTTTATCTGATGTATGTGAGCAAAACTACATGATTAGAGCTGGTTCAATTCAGTTTGTTGTGATTACATATGTCTGAAGAAGTTCAGGTTATAAGAGGAAAAATTAAAGAAGAATTAGTCAAAGTAGGAAGCCTTAATGAGCTCTTTCTGCAAAGGTTTAACATTGATTTTCCTCATTTTTTGGCTGTGGCAGCCTTTTTGATAAATATTTTTTATTAACAATATTCAGACCCCATGTGGGTAAAAGAGGTATTGCTTTAATATTGAGGGTCAACACTTAGCAGCAATGTAGGGAATGTTTATTTAAAAAGTGTATAGTTATATTTGCAAGTTACTTCTACAAAAAAGCAACAAAATTTGTAACTTTATTACTACACATCCAAAGTTACTTGTTACTAGCCAAAGCAACTAAGTAGTAATTGTGATCTAAATGTAAAAAAAAATAATAACTTTGAACTAAATGTCAAAGAAAATCAGTTTCCTGTTACCAAAACTTTAAATACAACTTAAGGTTTGAATATGCAATATAAAGTGTTGCTATTAGTCAAGGTCAAAAGCTACATATCTGAAAATAATCTGGTGTGTAAGGTTGTGTGAATGTCAATAGAATTATGCATATTGTTTGTATATATTGTTTGTAATAGAATAACTGTAAGATGTTTTAGAACTTTATAATTTTGCAAGTTAAGTGCCATTCATTTGTTTCAAAAAAGTTAACAGAAATAAAATAAACTTTCTACATGAATTAAAATGGTTAAACTATTCAGATAATATTCACATTAGAACTGTAAAATCCCTGTATTTCTGTGTGAAACAATAAACATAAAGTATGCAAGGGAAATCAGTATAACACCGAGACAGTTGAGGACATCTGTTGATCAAGGCAGCAGCTGTCAGTTAGTGTTGAGATGATGTGAGGAGCTTCCCTAGATTAGAGCCGCTTCTAACCAATACAGATAAAAGTCTAAAAATCACAGGAACATTTACCCTTTAACTTCCCTAAGCACTTTATTCTTAAAGAATGCTTTCACTGAATCAACATCAAGGCACAATCATCTCCCCTCAGTATATGTTCAAAGCATGCTTGACATTACAGTAACATTACAGATACTCAGCCAGTCAGCACTAGGTATGCCTCTATCTCAACTGTCCTAAACCAATCGGCATCACATACGTGTAACTCAGCTCCCTTCTTGTCTCTACCTGCCCAAAAAAAAACCTTTCTCTGCAGCAGACTGTCTCTTTTATAGATCAAATTGTAGCACACTTGAAAAATTAGCTAGAAATAAGTAAACATTTCTTAAATTAGGTGTATTTAGCCTGAATTTGAATAGGTAAATGAGATAATTTGCCAATGGAATAAGTGTTTTTACTCTTAAAATAAGATAATTAGATGATATGTACTTGAAATAAGACAATGCAATTGTGTTTTCTTAATTTAAATCTAAATTGTCTTGTTCAATTGGCCAGATGTCTCTTTTATCTCCTCAATTCAAGAAGAAATGCACTTATTTTAAGAAAAAATGACTTATCTAGTTTTAGATTTTTTTTCAGTGCAACAAGCTGCATTTGATTGCAAGTAACCAAACAGCGTGATCAATATGCAAACTTGTATTAGTTAGCGTACTTTTCAATGAAGAACAAACACAGTTACTAAAACCATTATTAAATGCAGGAACCAGTGATTGTATTATATATCAGCCATATGGACCGTTGCCCACTGCGAAAAATGGAAGGGGGCACAGGAGGACCATAGAGAAATCACTCAGTTATACCCTTAAAATATCAACCTAACAGTCATGATTTTGGACTGTAGGAGGAAGCCAGAATACATGGAGAGAACCCAAGCCACACAGTGAGAGCTCAACTCCATGCAGAAAGACTTGGGTTCAAACCTAAAACCTTATTGCTGATGAAACCATACAGAGAATCCTTAATATAAAAGTGGGACTATTTTTGCCCTTTCTTTAAAGGATTTTTAAGATCAACAACTTAAAACTACCATATGCTCTTGCGCACAAGTTTCCACAAACATCTCCATGATAGTACGCATGGAACAAAGTATGCAGTGGTTTACTATGCTGCTCGGCAGTGAAGTGCTTCTCACCAGGAATTAATATTCCTACCAAACTGTTTCAAAAGTGACACAGAGCTGACTAGCCTACCCTTGCGATAGCATATACACCCATATACACACTCTGCTCAGAGCAGTAGCTTGCAAGAACCCTTACCGTCTCAGCAACTGTATACATTATACATTGTTTTTGTAAGCCTAGAAGGCAAACACGCCCGATGATACCATAGTGTTAGGAATCCAGTTTGTGTGGCCTGTTTTTGTGTTTCCGTTTTTCACCACCAGGAGGTGCCCTGTCTTCGCTGTCCCTCACTGCACACCTGCGGCTAGTTGGACCATTATCTGGAGGATTATTTGAGCAGTGGACTGTCACTACCTCGACACCAGAGTGTTTGTCAGTTTTAGGTTCTCTAGCCAAGCTGAGTTTAGCTGAGTCTAACTTGTTTTTTTGTCTTTGCTCCTCGGCAGGAAGCTTTCCCGTGTAACTGGACACCTGGACCTTGTCTCCCCTGGAAGGAAAGACCGAGTCACACTGAGCAGGGGAAAACCTCCACATGTTCCGTTCAAGTACCCAGCGGAAATCCGAGTGACAGTCCGGTCCATTGCTCCTCCGGGTCCTACGCTAGTCTAACCTGTCCGCCCTCCAACGTGTGCAACAATAACCCTGGATTCACCACACAGTCTGGATTCAAGGAATACCAAGGGCCCCCTCAAACGTGAGTTCCAAACCACGCAAAATATTTGAGTTACCAAGATTCCCGCAGAACCTGAACTCACCATTGAACTTCCCTTCTTACTTCCAGTTCCGGGTCACCAGCTCACTCCAAATCCATACCCGTTACTCCTGCAATAAACCTGTTAAAACTTTTACGTGCTCACTGAGTGGTTTCTCTGCATGTGGGTCAGAGTTGTAAAACCAATCATGACACGTAGCAGTGTGGGAAACAAAAGCTTTTTTCATCAGAAGTATAAGAAAAGGTAGACTTGATTATGAAAGCTAAAACGTGCCTGTTGAAACTCTGGGGAGTATAGAATTTGCAAATCCTTGCAAATATTTTAGGACCTTAAGGGATCAAAAAACGATTTAATCCAAGTTAAATTATCTCACGTGAGTCAAATTTTTGGAAAGCATTTATATTCTTTTGTGCATAAGATAGGAAGATCTTTAAAGTTATGTTGGAACTATATTTGAGCTGACAGTTTATGAGTAATAACTTGCCTATCAGTTAATCAGCAACAGAAACTAAATTGTGAGGTTTTTTTTTTAAAGATAAAAATCTCATAATAGATATTTCCATATGGTTTAGAGCATTTGGTAGGTTTATACTTTTGCAAGTGTAACACAACATAGAGTAGTTTTTATTACAATAGTCTAAAACTGAAAAGAACATAATCAAAGATGAGGAGGACAAAGACAAAGAACAGCATCCTAACTGCAAGTTTTGGAAGTTATGGAGTAGGTTGTGTGAAAGCTATATATACAAAGTCTTTTTCACATAAATTTGAGTAGTTTGAAAAAGATTTAATTGCAGGCTTAAGAGAGTCATGTATTGCTTGTAAAGATGGTGTCGTCTGCATAAAGAGCATCACATTTGTGTCTAGACCTTGTCCCAACATTTTTTACATAAAAAGAATAGAATGGTTCCAAGATTTACTTACGAGGCATGATCCCACAGCTCATTAATGCTTCTTTGGTTCTTCTTTGTTGCAGCTTCAGCTGAAGAACTAAACGACAACAGAAACATATAAACATCAGTACCAGTATATTTAAATATATCATTAAAATAGTAATTTATCATCAATCCTGACCTGGTTTTATAAATTCAAAAAACTTAAAATTGCCATCATTACTTCTAAGGGTAAAATTAAAGAGAAATATTCAAATGTCAATAGTGTTTGAAAGGAATAAAATCTAGGTTGCTCTGTAAAGAGGACTTTATCTACTCTGCAGTTGTTGCAGTTGTGGTCCTCTTTGACAAAAGCCGAAATGATTGTGTCACACGATACAAAGGGAAGTTGAACACAGAAGCTTACATTTTAGCTGTTTCCTGTTTCGATCTTTATACACTAAAACACATCGATGCAATAAATGGCAACACTTGATGTTCACTGAAGGTGTGTGGAAATACTGAATAAAGGCATTTTCTTTAAGGACTTTGAATTTAGTCTGTGAAAGACTCATAAACTCTTTTGATTCTGATCAAGCATCACACTTTTTCCGAGGTCAGCAGATCTAGCCTCCAAGATAAAGTGAAATTTTAAAGGAGCAGGAAATGCCTCTCAGCAGATTAAATGTTTGATCTCAAAAACTCTACACAGAGGTGTAACAACATGATGTGCTTAGAAACCTTTTTACTACTGAAGTCTTCGCCACAAACCCTCACCATCTGTGGTTCAGGTATCAGCACATAACTGTAACTGAACAGCGGCAGGAGCTGTTAATCTGATCGCTTTCTTTTCTAAGCATGAACCTTACTATACATACAAGACACTATATTTACATGCATATATTTATATAGATATAATTATCTGTATAGCCAGAAAGCTGAAATGACAAATCTATTAAGTTACAGTTATTTATTGCTTCACTGATTGCAGTTAGTTTTCTTTGACATTCAGACTCTTGCTTTAGGCCTTAAAAAGGGATCAAACTGGTTAAACTTTAAACACGCTTTATAAATGCTGTCATCTCACTTCCCTTTTATTTTATAAGAAATCTACAGAACTGTGAAAGAGCATCTTCCTCCAACAAGTTTTTTAACTTCTTTTTTGTCACGCGTAAAAGTTTCAGACCATCAAACTGATATTGATATGATAAAAAAAAAAATAACCAGAGCAAAAAAAAAGAAGAAAAACCTTTTCAAACCCATTTTAAAATCATCAATCCAACGTAACCAACAAAATTTTTTGGAGAATCGAGCTCCGTTTAGCAAGCTATTCGATACCCTGAAGTCAACAAAAAGGCCTTGAAAAGCAACATATCAAGCAATGTTGTAAAGAAATAATACAAAAAAAAAAAAAATAAGAGAAGAAAAATTATCCAACTGAGTAAAGGCTGTTTAGTCCTTTAACCATTTGGGAGTTGGTAAAGGGCTAAAAAGGCAATTCTAAAGTTTAGAATTTCAACAACCCACATTGATGGAGGACATTTTTCAAAAGGAAACCACAAATTCTGCCCCATGAACACAGTTTGACCATGTTCTGAGCAGCACTGATACCCCATGGAAGTAAATACTGTGACCACTGCTCAATTTGCTTAAACTCAAATTTTATTGGGTTATGAGCAGGATCCAAAGTATTCCTGAAAATTTCAACATGTTGAAAGTGGCCTAGTCTGGAATTTAATTCTAATTGTGTACCGCAACTTTAAGCAGGCATTCATCCTTGAAAAGCTTTCCTGTGGCCTATTTAAAACAATTCCACTTTCATGATTGATGTCAGTGAAGGAATAGAACAATGAAGTTCCCGGCTCTTATATCTAACCCACTGTTCCTGTTTTGGGTATGATGGCCCAGCAGACATTCATACTTTAAGCAAACTTCTCCAGGATTTTGCTTCAACTGCTTAGACCTGCAGCTGTAAAGTAACAGGGCACGGTTCTGTTGCATGTACCTTTTGTTACTCGGTTCAGATCCATGGAAGAATTGTTTCTCAGATAGCGGGCACAAAAGAGGAAACATGTTTCAGCATTAACAGAATGTATTCCAGTCAGGTTTATCAGTTGTGGCCTTTCAGGGGAGAACCCACTGAAATGCAGAGAGCTTCTGCCATCTTTTCCATTTTATCTAAAAGTCATCCAGTAAGTGTCTCATCCAAAAGCCCACAGTCAGCATCTAGGCCTTCTCACAGCCTACAGCATGACCATATAAGGTCATGCTGGAGCCGCTCTGACCACCATATGTCTGCATAAGAATGTCCATTTTGGCTGACCCACACAGAATAGTGAACAGAGGTGAAAAGAAATTAATCTTCAACAGTTCCATGATCCACAGTACAGAACTGGCTAAAACCAACACAATCAACTCCAGAAATCAGACTCTGGCATGTTTAAAAGCGATCCAGAAGTTTGGTGTGAAAGCACTGACGTAAAAAAGACGTACTGTATCATTGCAAACCAGCCCTAAAATGGGGTGGCAACCTCTTTTACGGTGTAAGCAGTTCCCCGCCGATAACTGCTGGATTAATGCACCAGTCCCTTTACAAACCCGAAAGAACAAGGTGATATAGACAATTAATTGTTAAATGGATAGTGCCAAATATTTGATAGCAGTTGTCGCTGCCAAAGACCACAACCAGAGATTTAGAAAGAAAGTTCTATTGTTTTTAAAAGGTACAGGTTGGTCTAGATATAGTTTTTTGTCTCAATAGTTGAGATACCTTTTAAATTCCACTTTATTCAGGCGATTTTCTTTTATATTAAGGTTTGTTAAAATTTTTAACTATTCTAATGAGAAAATACAGAATGCTACTATAAAAGGTTTTTTTTTTGCATATTACATGATTGAAATCCGATATTGTCCTCACTTTCCGGGCAATAACTTGTATTCAATCTGGGAAAGCTTGTCATGCAGACCCTTTAATTAGACACAGTTTTTTGTCTGAAACAAGTTTATTTCATTCATGTGACATAAAGACTCACTGTGGGCTGATATCAAAGGGACCAATCAATGCTTCGAAGCCATTGAAGTGGTATCAACCAGTCTAAAGTATGACTCTATGAGCTATGCAGAGGTATTAGCATTTCTTTTGCACTGGCATCAAAAATGTGAAAATAGTCAATCCTTACTTCATCTTGATGCATCAGCAATTCAGATAACTACAAGCTACTTGTTTATTGCTACATTTAAAAGGTCACGTTATTTTCCTTCAGCAAAACAAGTTAGAAAATATATTTTTGCCTTGCATTTAATGCATTCAAACATTTTCAAAATACCTTCTCTAACAGGCTGTGCAAGGAATTTAATGAAACTCAAACTGTTATAACATCAGACAAGTTGTTTTTAAATGTAGCTTTTGCTATGTTTTATTGGTGCTCTGAAGACATCCTCTTAGAGTGTGTTAAACAGTGTTGTAAAAAAAATAAAAATAAAAATTTATCCCCTGATTTCTGAGATTAAGGTCTGCCGGGAAAGCTCTGTGTAACCGCCTCGGCAGCGACAAGGATTGAGCTGGCTCCTGCAGGCAAATATGAGCACAATAACACAAGCACCACCACACTACCTCCATTTCAAGCACTTCCAAATACACACATGAAAAATCATGGTTACAATCATTACACATGTGTGCTTTAAAGGAAAGCCTTTCCTCTTATATGACAGTTGTTTGGATGAGACATGACTTGTGCTTAGAGATGACAGGAAAGTTATGCAATGTGCTGATACTGAATCTATTTCAGGAACGTGCACTCATCGCTCAAATGTCACTATGCAGCACCAAGCGGGGTTCCTCTTACCGGTAACAGTTACTGCAGTTTATGTTCAACAACATACTGATAGTGTTGCAAATTTTTATTGCTATGATTATATAATAATGAATCATATTTATTTTTGTTATGATCAGAGGCAGGAAGAACCAGCCTAGACTTGAGGCCATTTTAGAGGCAGAAACTAAGTTGGAAAAAGGAAAACATTACACAAATACATGTGTCATATTTACAGCTTAAATTTCTTTTTGAAGATATCTTTTTACCCTCCATTTTTGCCTCTTTTTCATTAAATACTTTAAGCGCAGTTACATCGAATGGAGAACATCCATGGAAATCTTTTCCAGCCCTGCCACAGACTGAACTTTGATTTGAGCAAGTCATTTTGTAGCTTTGTTTGTATGCTTTAGGTCGTGCTTCAACATAACCCTCTGCATATAACAGCTTAAGGAGAAGTATCACCACAGCATGATGCTGCTGCCAGCATGTTGTAATTTTACATTTTATTTCAGTTCCTTTCTTATCTGTCAAGATCTTCTTTCTTATGAATACCGTGTCCCCTACATGGTATTTAGCATCTTGAACACAAGACCTTTAAGGCATGGTGCGTTTATATATAATATGAAAAAAAAAGTCAGTACAGTGACAAATCAAAGTGCTTAACATTCATTAATAATCTAAAGGATTATAAAAGGATAATAGGATAATAAATGTGAACATATTCTGTCGGCAGGTTTCAGGATTTTAAGTTCATTTATGCATCAATAAACTGTTTCAGAGGAGTGATCACAGCCCTGTGTAATCAGCGATGTGTCTGTCTCACGGCCAGCTCCTAGGTTTGAATAATACTTGTAATAAATACACCTTGCAGCTATATTTGCTGTTATCAGTGGGAATAAAGTAGTTTTAATATGTTTTTAAGTAAGAAAATCCACCTGAAAACTTAATCATTGCAGTCAGTTCATCCAGATTATCATCCTGCCTACTATTTCTGTCGGAGGCGCTCAGACCCCCACAGCGGTGCACCGACAATAGGAATGTCTCACGGCCAGCTCCCAGGTTTGATTAATACTTTGTAATAAATACATGAATAAAGCACAATCATACTCAGTTTTGCTCCCGCTCTATTTTTAAATACACAGTAGAGGTATTTAAAGTTAGTAGAGGACATGTACCTCTACACATAACTGAGACTGCACCTTTTAGTACGGTGCGCCTTATGGTCGGGAAAATATGGTAGATGGATGAATGGTTTTTATTCAGTTGGAGAAAATTATGGCACGTATTAATCTGTTATAAGCATCTAGCCAACACTCTGTTGGCTCCATAGTCACCTAGTGGCAATGTGATGTAAAGCTGTGTGTCGCATGCATAGTTATGGTAACTGATCTTGTTTTTTTCTATTATCTAAGCTAAGGGGAGCATGTATTGAACACAAGGGGCCCCAGAATGGAGCCTTGAGGAACCCTACATGTGATTTTTCTGGTCTCCGTTTTAAAGACTTATAAAAGTCCCTGTCCTTATAGTAGAATTTAAACTAGTCAAGAACTGTAACAGAATGGCCGACCCAGTTTTCCAGAAGGTCTAATAACCTATTGATCAACAGTGTCAAATGCTGCAATGAGGTCCAATAAATCCAGCACTGTTGTTGTTCCAGAGTCTGAATTAATAGGGATGTCACTGAACACCTTAATAAGGGCAGGAATTGCAGAATGGGTGAACTAAACACAAACCTCTCTGTGCTACACTGCAGCATTTCTAGGTTTGCGGTGCTGTTGAATGTCAGATGTTTATGCACCAAAATTGTTGGAATGGTTTTAAAAAACATGTTTTGATTATAGCTGGAACAATGATTCTATCCCACCTCTCGGAAATTACTCAAAGCTTTTCGGAATGCGAGACATATGCAATTAGTCATGATGTTAATAAATCATAGCATATTATAACAGATTTAAACAGATTTCCTTTAGAGATATTTTTTACGTAGTTTAACAATTAGAATTTACAATTCATGCATTTATATTTTTCTTTATAAAACAACATGATCCGTCTTCTGCCTTGTAGATTTTATAATTTCTCCTTAAATGTGTCTTACTATAGAACTCTAAGCTCTTAGTGTACTTGAAGTTCTTCCCCTTGGGGTTTGACTATCCTCTGCTCAATTTTCTCCTTGTGTCAGTACTGTAGCAGCTACAATCCTAATCCCTCTGGACAGCAGGATGAACAGAAGGAAAGGGCAATTCTGGAAGCTTCCAGCGTACACAGGACTATATATAGGGATAAAAGAGATTTCCCATTTTAGTATCAACATGTTCTTATTTTAAGGTCTAGGAAAAAAATTATCTCTTTGAGTTAAAAATGTGATTTGTGGAGCGGATTTTAAGGATTTCACAAAAGTATTTGCAACCGTTGGCTCTGTATTTTTTCTCTTTACAATCGAAAACTGCTGTCAGGATTTTATGTGCTTTTAGGTGTTAAGCTCTTTGTAAGAGAATGTTTAAGAAAAACAACTATAAAAAGTGTTTTTTTTTTTGCATTTCCATTCAATCTCACTCCAATCCCATCTTCCACTGTGACAAATTAAATCAACCATTGTCATTTGAAGCCAACTATTTCTAAAAGTCCACTTGTTTGATTATTTAATTTCAGTATAACAACAAAGGAACCAGGCCAGAAAATCAGGAAGACAGTTGTAGAAAAGTTAAAATAAGGGTTGGGTTGCAATTCAATTGAGAGCATTTATGTGTTTGCCTTCATCAATATGCACACCAAATCAACAAACACCAAACCAAGTAGTGACGGGGGGGGGCTCTTTTATAAAAGTCCGTTTTGGTTCCCTGTGCTTTTTACTGTCCAAAAACAATGTGATGCTACAATACACAGGCAATAGGACCAAGTGGAAAAACATAACTCAAGCTGAAGCCCGCCTCCCTGAGTTTAGACTGACCACAAGCTCCTGATTGGAGCGGTCTGTCACCGCTGTCACTCCTGAGAAGCTCAATTTACAAATATTTAATGTGTCACTGAATTGCTCTGTGATTTGATGGTCACAGTGCTGCTGAAGTCCTAAAAGCTACCATAATGCTTTCTGGTACATTCTGTTAACAAATGGTCAAGGAGTTACCATAGGCCTGCAAAAGACAACAGTTGGTGAGGGAGTCTGTTACTGTAAATTAGGCATTTTTTATTCTCACGTAATCTAAAAGGGTTGTAATCATAGGCGCAACTTTTTGAAGGACTGGTGGGGACAGTCCCCACCAATAATTACCACTTTTTTCCCCCCCATTTCCGCTCATTTACCTAAGCCAAAAGTAACAGATGTTGGGTGCAGCTATCTGTGTTCAGAGCATTTTGAGTCTGTGTTTTTATTTTTCTTCTCTCCCACTGCTACCATGTCCCGCCTCTCGGTGTAACATCATCGGACCTGTCTTTTTGAGACATCTGATTTGCAAAGTAGCAATGTGGTTGAGGGAGAGACACACAGCAGCACTCAGTGAATATTAACCGACAACTACTTTGAGGTTTAAGTCGAAGAAAGGAGATGGGTTGGTTAAACAAAATTTAGATCATACCACTTAAAATAGCTTTTTCAGCTAAAAATGGCAACAAATAGTAAGTTTATACGAGTTAGTATTAAAAGGCAAATAAAAAGCTTGAGAAAACATAGTTTGTTCTTCTTTACTAGTTCAAAAAAGCTTGGTTTCTCAGAGGACCATGACTCCCAGTTACAGGTTAAAATTAATGTTTTCTTATTGTGCAGAAAGAATCAGACTGTAGAGCTTCTACATAACTTGAAATGTTGTTTCTGGCATCATTATATTAGTAAACAGGTTCATAAAACTTTTTTAAACAGAGCACAGAGAGAAGAAGGGAGAGCTGCAGATTTAAAGGTGAAACAGATTTACTGGGATATGCAACACGTAATGAAATATATCTCCAAGTTTATCAGAAAAAAATATGCAATGCAATATTTAAAATGCAGCATATCCATATTTTTCTGGATGGATAGAATTTAAATTTTACTTCTAGGGATGCATGATATATCGATTTTGGCATCGGAATCTGCTTTTCATTATTTCTTCATACATTAATGTTTTTGGGCCCTATATATGTAATGCAGTAAAAGATATCTCTCTAACTATCTATAAATATAAATATCAGTGTATTATAGTTATCTTGTGTTCTCAACAATAGGAAAACATTCAATAAATATATTTTTGAGCTAATTTTTGGAAAATACAAACATCTAATGAAAGCGTTCGGGTTGAGTAACTGTAGGTCCATCAGCCACCACCCAGGTGTCCCCACCATTTTTCATCACAGAGTTACACCCTTGGTTGTAATATCAGGTGTATTAATTTACATTATCTTTTAATTGGTGTCATGTGCGTGCGTGTGTTTGGTCATTAGACCCGCAGCTAGGGTGTCTAAAAAAGAAAGAGAGACTTATTTAAAAGTCAAAGTGTAAGTTACATTCAAAGAACTGTGTAACACACCTCCTAAAACACCTTCATGGGCTCCATATAGCAGCATATCCATTTGAAGATACTCCACTGAGTTATAATGCTTTCAATAAGTTGACTTTAGTAAGTAATTTTTTTAAGTGCTGATAAAATCAATTTTTTATTGTTAGATATTATTATCATCATTGGAAAAAAAATCTATGAATGTGATTTTATATATCTAAGCTCAATATAATAGTAAAAACTATGTCTGTAATGTACATGGATTGTTGCACCCCAAATTATCCAGTTGTTCATGTCATGCATCCATATATTTTGTCAGAAGGACAGCAGAGATGCAAGAGAAAGGGGAAGAAACATACAGAAAAGGTGGAGGAAACAAACACAGAAGAACTACTAGAAAACAGGCTTAACTTATATATAGTAGTTATATATAACATACTTGTGTTAACCCCCTCACTTCTAAAATCTAAATTTCGTCCATGGGTGGAGGATATGCAAATGTAGGCATTTACCATGTGCAGATTGATTTTTCAAATTGGAAACTCTTTTGTAATGATAGAGTTATATGTTTGATTCATGTATGGGTTACATATATGTTAAATCCTAATAATACCTGCCTCTTATGTTTTAGGGCTCATGATTTCTCAAGCAGTTTATCTAATTAGGACAGTTCTTCTGTTCTGTTCTTCATTACTTACATAAAGATTTGGAAATAAAATAAGAACACAGACCGAGTGGATAGTTCTTAACAGCAAGCTCTTTGTGTATTTTGAATTTCAGTTTTTGTTCTATAAGAATAAATGCAATCCTTTTGTCAGACTGTGTCAGTGTTTAGAGGTATGTGTTTTGTAACTATTGTATTCATGATTTGGAACATCTCTGTTGTTGTTATCTTCTCTATGCTATGCCAAATCTCCACATATTAATGTCATACACCCTGCCTCTGTTCTGTTGTGGTTGGGCTGGCTGGATGCTTGCCACTCTCTGTTTATGGTCATTCTGATAATTAAAGAGAGTAGATACACCAGTCTTTCTCCTAATTGTTCTCATTCATCCCAGCTCTTATCTTGTCTAATAAAACCTGTCTTACAGCCAGTATCTACTATATTGATTAGTTAACACCCAGTGCTTGTGTGCAACCACTGCCTTCCTATATTTCTGTGCCTCCCCTCCCCTTACTGTGTTCTCATCAGCCTTTGTTTCTGGGCATGACTTGAACTTATCTTGAAACCATGGTTCTCGCTCTTCCCTTTGGATCTGTTAGCCCCCCCTCTGCCTGTTTTCTCCATGTAAGGCCATGGTCCCTGTATCTCATGGATTACTTTGTCTAACTCAGGGGTAACCAAATAAAAATCAGCAGGGTCCGATTAAAGAAAATCAACAACCAGTAAAGGTCGGGAGACATTTTTAATTATAATCTGTTACTTTAAACAGAATGAACACTGAAATAAAATGAGGTGTTTATGCATCCATGTCATACATTGTAGAGAGTACAGAACAACAATCGTATAGTTTGCTATATAGACAATTTACTGAGTCACATATTTTATAATACACCTGAATTGAATTTTTTTTTATGGCTTAATGAGAGAAGTGGGCTTTAGGCTGACCTACAAGGCTTTAAACGTGGGTTTGAATGGGGAAAAAGTCATTCTCAAGAACATATCAACATGCTCATTTTGAGCCTGGATGGATATTTATTTTTGATTATGTTCAGGGTGGAGAATAATGCTTGACAGCAGTTGGTTGAGCGAAAAATACTCAAACTCAGCAGGGTCATCATTGAGCATGCCATTTCACTTTTCTGTCACGAGTCACCATAGTTCTTCCAGCAGTCCACACATTCTTTCAATTTTTCACATTGTCTTCTGCTTCTATCCCACCACTCGGCTTGCAACAGGTTTGCTTGCTGTGTCCAAAAGTAGCTAGCAGTAGCAGCCCTGAATGACAGCTCATTGGCTGATTTGTATCATGTGTAGCCTCCCGGGTGCTCAGGAGGACTTTACTGTACAAACAGAAGAAGCAGCGCAAGTGAAATTAGACACTGCCGTTTGACAACATGTGGTAATTAATAAATGTTTTAAATCAGGTTGGGTCCAGATTAGCCAGCAGTTTTGTCCAGATCCGGACTGCAGTCCACTAATCTGTGACCTCTGCTCTAGCATATTTAGCCTATCATCTATGGCAGTGTGCAGCTCTTGTTTACCACTGTTGGCCTTCCTATTCTCTCTAGATATTTCCTGCCAGTTTGTTTGTTCTGTTTGTATTTAACTTATTTTATTTAATGTTTTTGTTTAATTTTGTCTTTATTGTGGGATGAGAGCCTTATCTTTTGACAGGGAGAGTTATTTGCCGCTGGAGTGCATTTATGCTCTGCAATATTCTTATTTTGGAAGGAAGTTCAGTTCAGAGTAGCAATGTCTTGTGCCAGACCTTCTGACAGGCAGACATAGTTATGAATGGAGGTCAGCGAGATATCCTTCTTTTTGGACAGAAAGAGGGATGGTTGCTAACCTAAGAATATCTCAAAAGGAGAAAGACCAGTAGCAGTGGAGATATAAGAATGTGTTGTGAGATGAAATAATAGTGTGCCTTTCCTTGGCCAAATAGGAGTAATCTTAGAGAAATCTGGAATGTTATGCAGGGAGTTAAAGTAGGGATGACAGAGAGCAGTTGCCTCCTCACTCTAGACAAGGGTGAAATATAGATACATGCCCTTTAAGGCCTTGGGCTGCCACCTTATCGTGGTGGAGAGGTTTGAGTGTCCCAATGATCCTGGGAGCTATGCTGTCTGGGGCTTTATGCCCCTGGTAGGGTCACCCAAAGCAGACAGGTCCTAGGTGAGGAACCAGACAAAGCGCAGCCCGAAGACCCCTATGATGAACACAATTCGGCGTTCCCTCGCCCGGACGTGGGTCACCGGGGCCCCACTCTGGAGCCAGGCCTGGAGGCGGGGCACGATGGCGAGTGCCTGGTGGCCGGGCTTTTACCCATGGGGCCCGGCCGGGCTCAGCCCGAAGAGGAAACATGGGTCCCCCCTTACATGGGCCCACCACCCGTGAGAGTGGCCATAGGGGTCGGGTGCAATGTGTGTTGGGTGGCGGCCAGGGGAAGGGACCCTGGCGGTCCGATCCTCGGCTGCAGAAGCTGGCTCTTGGGACGTGGAATGTCACCTCGCTGGTGGGGAAGGAGCCAGAGCTAGTGTGTGAGGCTGAGAGGTTCCGGCTAGAAATAGCCGGTCTCACCTCAACGCATGGTTCTGGTTCTGGAACCAGTCTCCTTGAGAGGGGCTGGACATACTTCCACTCTGGAGTTGCCCACGGTGTGAGGCGCCGGCCAGGAGTGGGCATACTTGTTGCCCCCCATCTTGGCGCCTGTACGTTGGGGTTTACCCTGGTGAACGAGAGGGTAGTCTCCCTCCGCCTACGGCTGGGGGGACGGGTTCTGACTGTTGTCTGTGCTTATGGGCCGAACAACAGTTCAGATTACCCACCCTTCTTGGAGTCCTTAGAGGGGGTACTGGAGGGTGCCCCTCATGGGACTCCCTTGTTCTGCTGGGAGACTTCAAAGCTCACGTGGGCAATGACAGTGAGACCTGGAGGGGCGTGTTTGGGAGGAATGGCCGCCCTGATCTAGCCTTGTGAGACCATCCCGATCTCGCGAGATTTCAAGGTTTCACTCGCAAATCAGTCTGGAGACTTTCCTTTCCGTTCACAAAACAAACGTCCAATCAGCGTTGGCTTTTAGGCGGGTTGAGGTGTGACGCAACGAGAAGCGTGACAGTTCAGTCTAAAGAACATGGCGGCTTCAGCCGATGAAACTAGCGTTAGCATGGCTATCGAGCAAGTTTTATCGGAATTACAGAATATTTCTTCACTGAAAGAAGAGCAAAAACACTGCTCTGGAGGCTTTTCTCAGAGGAAAAGATGTTTTTGCTCTTCCCCCGACTGGTTTCGGCAAGAGTAGCCTGGCTTGTGGTTGTGTTTTCGTCGTAGCTCTATTAGTACGTCATATGCTTCGTTGATCTGATTGGTTTATTTGGCCCATCTATCACCAACATAGGCCAATCAGCTAACCAGTATTTTCGGCCCTTCCCAAAATTACTTCAACAGAAGGTTTCCAGATGGATATGCTGAGCAAATCCATCTGGCGGAGTCAGGTTAGCCCTGATCTGAACTTGAGTGGTGTTCTGTTGTTGGACTTCTGTGCTCGTCATGGATTGTCCCTAACAAACACCATGTTCAAGCATAAAGGTGTTCATATGTGCACTTGGCACCAGGACACCCTAGGTCGCAGTTCGATGATCGACTTTGTCATCGTTTCATCTGACTTGCGGCCGTATGTCTTGGACACTTGGGTGAAGAGAGGTGCGGAGCTTTCCACTGACCACTACCTGGTGGTGAGTTGGCTCCGGTGGTGGGGGAGGATGCCGGTCAGACCTGGCAGGCCCAAACGTGTTGTGAGGGTCTGCTGGGAATCTCCGGCAGAACTTCGAACACATCCCGGGGGAGGTGGGGGACACTGAGTCCGAGTGGACCATGTTCCGTTCCTCCATTGTCAAGGCGGCTTATCTGAGCTGCGGCTGCAAGGTTGTCAGTGCCTGCCGTGGCGGCAACCCTCGAACCCGTTGGTGGACACCTCCGGTGAGGGATGCTGTCAGGTTGAAGAAGCATCCCTCACATCGGACTGCCCCCTGGATTGGCAGACTGGGATGGTGGTCCCCCTATTCAAAAAGGGGGACCGGAGGGTGTGCTCCAATTACAGGGGAGTCACACTCTTAAGCCTCCCCGGCAAGGTCTATTCGGGGGTGCTGGAGAGGAGGGTCCGTCGGATAGTCGAACCTTGGATTCAGGAAGAGCAGTGTGGTTTCTGTCCTGGTCGTGGAACGCTGGACCAGCTCTACACCCTCAGCAGGGTCCTGGAGGGTGCATGGGAGTACGCCTAACCAGTCTACATGTGTTTTGTTGACTTTTAGAAGGCGTTCGACCGTGTCCCTCGGGGGGCCCTGTGGGGGGTTCTCCGGGAGTACGGGGTGCCAGGCCCTTTGATACGGGCTGTCAGGTCCCTGTATGACCGGTGTCAGAGTCTGGTCTGCATTGCCGGCAGTAAGTCGAGCTTGTTTCCGGTGAGAGTTGGACTCCGCCAGGGCTGCCCTTTGTCACCGATTCTGTTAATTACCTTCATGGATAGAATTTCTAGGCGCAGCCAAGGTGTTGAGGGGATCCGTTCTGGTGGCCTTAAGATTGCGTCTCTGCTTTTTGCAGATAATGTGGTCCTATTGGCTTCATCAGGTTGTGATCTGCAGCTCTCACTGGATCGGTTCGCAGCCGAGTGTGAAGCAGCAGGGATGGGGATCAGTGCCTCCAAATCTAACGCCATGGTCTTGAGCCGGAAAAGGGTAGAGTGCCTTCTCCGGGTCATGGGGGGTGTCCAGGAGGTTAAGTATCTTGGAAGGTCGACAGGCGGATTGGTGCAGCGTCTGCCGTGAAGCGGGCGCTGTACGGGCCGTCGTGGTGAAGAGAGAGCTGAGTCAAAAAGTGAAGCTCTCGATTTACCGGTCGATCTACGTTCCTACCCTCATCTATGGTCATGAACTCTGGGTCATGACCGAAAGAACGAGATCGTGGATACAAGCGGCCGAAATGGGTTTCCTCAGTAGGGTGGCTGGGCTCTCCCTTAGAGATAGGGTCATCCGGGAGGGATCTGGGTTGGATAAAGTGAGACAAAGAAGAGTTGATTCATTTCCTGTTTCAGATGTTGTGTCTCACCAATAGACTGATAGGGATAACCGGAAAAGAGCAGAAATGTTTCCACATTTAGGAGATTACCTGAAAACCTCAATCAGACAGAACATCTACTTGGACACCGTACTGTCTGAAATCATGCTAAACCAAGAATTCAACTGTTTGTAAGGCTGAGGGAGGCTTTCTGAGAGGATTAGGTGCCAAGCTATGAAAAATGGCCCATAACTATGAAGATGGTATATACCTTGAGACAAGGGGAGTCTGGTGATGAATTTGACTACTATGTAGGACTAATGTGTCAGTATTTCCAGCCTTGAATGTATTCCCTGATGTATTCGCAGAGGAATTGGTGGGCCAGTAGAATTTACTAAGAAGTAGAGCAATGGTCTGACTCGAACCAGGATGGCAGCAGGACTTCAACATGAGGCAACCACAGATCTAGAAATGGGAGCTAGTAAAATGGATAGAGTGCTACAGGACATGACTAGCCCCCGTCCTTCTGAGACACATTGAAGAAACACAACCCCAAGGGAGAAGAGGGTGTATTAAGCCAGTGGCATGGTACTCAATGATGAATGTTTCCATGGTCTCTCTTTCGTTGTGACAGATATTGTAAAGTTGCCAGAAGATAGAGGCTCCAGGTAGCAGTTCCATAGCACAATCATTGGGATGGTGGGGTGGCAAAGAACGGGCTTTATCCTTACTTAACACCCACTTTAATTCATGCTATTCTTCAGGAATAGAACTATGATCCATAGAGTTGGCTGAGGATTCATCCTCTGGTGTCGGGCTACAAGGATTGGCAGCTTTTAGACAGAAGGAATGACATTTGGGTGACCAGGCATCAATTCTCTGAGATGTCTGTGTTTAGGATCAAATGTCAATGATATTAGAAGGAGCAAGTCCCATGATATAGCATTCCTGGCACACAGTTTACTTTAGCAGCTGACGCCATGCAGCTTTCGGGCCTCGAAAGGGGAGACACACGCCAGTTTTCAGCTGAGGCCATGATGTAGCCACCAGATCCCCTTCGGAGAAGAGTCTGTGTTCACTAGCCCAATCAGACTGCACCCTGCCAATGATTCACAAGGAGCTGAAATAGTGTCTTGTTTTTCCTGCGTTTCAAACCAGATTGAACACAGTGTTTTGTGAACCCGCCTGCTAAAGAAGATGAGAAATCCCAGAGTTCTTCACAAGCTACGGAAGAGCCAGGCCCAAATTGCTGTTCGTCGAGGAGTGGTTATAAGCTGCCGACCCTTGTCCCACCCGAACTGCTGCTGAAGAACTGTGAAACCACCAGACCATGACCCACCTGTACAGCTATAGTGTGCTGTGCTGCCACCCTCCGAGCTGCTGCTACAAAGTTATCCACTGTCTTAAATGGACCCCTCTTCTAAGGTGGCTGTGAGTGACAAAAGCTCTTCAAAGTTTTATTCTGTTGTTTGCATCATAATAACTCAAATCTCCTTAAGAGCTGCCTGTTGGATGAGCAGACTGTGTTCTTATGCAAAAACAGACAGACATCTTCAACAACCGAATCTAATCTGACCGGAACCAAACCCTGCCCCCTCCATTCCAATGAGCCAAAAGTAAATATCATTTTCCCTCTTTCATCATTTGCATAATAGATACTCTGCTTGAGCAAAATGCAGGTAGAATAGATAGTTTAGATATGTTGTTTATGTCTTATCTGAAAGAAGCTTTCTAATTCAACAGCTGATGGTTCTTAAGTAAGAGTTCTGACCTGAATGAAAATGCTCACTGAGCCTGATTGGATGATCCATACTGTGTGTTACTGTCTGTTTAATTCCTCTTTTTCATTTGTTTGAAGAGTTACGCTACTACAGTCAGACTGGCTAGCATTGTTACCACCAAACTACCCTATTTTAGCAGCCATGTTGTGAGTCCTCTAACCCCTCCTTGTTCTAGCTGGCCCACCCCCCGGAACCGGGTGTCCTGTGCAGCTGAACTAACCCATTATCTCCAGCGTCACTATTTCAAGGTATTCCTGAGATGAGTCATTGTTCATCTTTCACTCTACTAACCTTGAATAGACTCTTAGAACCCCCGTTTTTCTCTCTTTTCTTTACCCGTGCTTATTTTCAGGAACATTTAGTCTTTGAGTAGTTATAAGATATAATAATACTGTGTGAGAGATAGCTGTCACCAGACGGATCAAGGCTCAGCAAATAAGAAAACATCAGGGTCACAAAAGTAACCTTAGATTCTTGGAATTTATAAGAAAAATATTGTATAAGCAGTTTAAACTGGCGTCCAGAAATGGGGCTTGTGTCCACAGCTCAACAACGTATAGGAGACTTGGCATTTGCCAAAGAACACCAGGATTGGCCAATTCACCACGGGCGCCCAGTGCTTTTCACAGATGATAGCAGGTTCACACTGAGCACATGTGATTGACATGACAGTCTGGAGAGACTTCGATCTGCTGCCTCCAACGTCCTTCAGAATGAACAGTTTGGCAGTGGGTCAGTAATGGCATAGGGTGGCATTTCTTTGGAGGGAGGCTTATCCCTCCATGTGCTCACCAGAGGTAGCATGACTGTCATTACTGCAATACTGAGATGGGATCTTCAGACCCCTTGTGAAACCATATACTGTTGCAGTTGGCCCTGGTTTCCTCCTAATGCAGGACAATGCTAGACTTCATGTGACTGGAGTGTGTCAGCAGTTCCTGCCAAATGAAGGTATTGAAGCTATGGACTGTCCTGCCCCTTACCCAGACCTGAATCTGATTAAACACATCTGGTACATAATGTCTCGATCCAGCCACCAACGTCACATTGCAGCACAGACTGTCCAGAAGTTGGCAGATGCTATGATCCAAGTCTGGGAGGAGATCCCTCAGGAGACCATCCGCCACCTCATCAGGAGCAAGCCCAGGCATTGTAGAAAGTTCATACAGGGACATGGAGGCCACACACAATGCTGAGCCTCATTTTGACCTGTTTTAAGGACAGTTGGATCAGCCTATAGTAGTTTTCCACTTTATATTTGAGTGTGACCCAAATCCAGGCCTCCATTGTTTAATAAATTTGATTCCCGTTGATAAATGTGAGTGTTCCCTTTATTTTTTTGATGAATGCATTTTGTGATGTTCACACCGGAGCAGCAAAAAAGTGCCTGCTGCTTCATTTTCGTCTAAAGGGCGTCTTGAATCGCCTCCAGTAAAGTGGGTACAGATGCAGCTGAAGCATCTAATGCTTCTGCTGCTCCTGTTTTCAATGGCAGATAACATCTTTGCTATATATTTGCTGTAATAAACTGGTAAAAAGCAGTTTTAATATATTTTTAAGCGAGAAAGTCCATCTGAAAACATCAGCTGTGCAGTCAGTTCATCAAGATTATGTTCCTTCCTAAAAAATAAAGTATTTAAATGCTCTGCCGGTATGGCAGTCTGTAGTCTATTTGTAAAAAAAAAAAAAAAAAAAAAAAAAAAAGAAGGGGGATGGTGGATTTTTTTATTTTTTTGGAAGCATACATAGTCTAATTAATATAGCCTATTAACCTAAAGCAATTTTCATTGTATGGTTGTTACATATCAGGTACGCCGGTCATTGACCTTGACCAAGGCACCTTAGAGTAGAACTGCAGTCAGTCCCTGGACAGGCATGGCTATCACTGCCCCTACATTGTTGGGGAAAAATGCAGAGGACAGATTTCCAACTGGGATCAGCTTCATATTTATTGTAGGCCACCTCTTTGATGTTATTTATTTTGCTCAGGCCAAATGTTGAAAGGACAATATTATTGCCATTACTGTTAATATATGGTAGTAATTTTACACATTCAGTGATAAAATGTCACAGGGGATGGGATGGGGGAAGGTCATTTAAGAAGGGGGATGATTTTTATGATTTTTTTAAGAGGGGAGATGCCATCCCCCCCTCGTCCCCCCTCAACTCAAGAACTGGTGGCGGTGCGCTGTCACTGGGAGAACCCGGCAGCAGCTGGGGGGTTTCCCTTTAATCATGTACAAAAAGAAAACAATAAAAGGTCATATCGCCATATGCTTAAAAAAACACCAAAAAGTAAGTAATTAAATCGTTTTTTTTTTAAGTACTTTAAAGTGTATTTTTCCTACAAAACTAAAGGGATAAACTAAAGGGATAAACGGATATTGACTATGGGTATGCTGGTCTGACCAGGTATGCTTATCTGAAGGAACACTCGCAGGTTTTGACATTCTAAGTTAATTTAGGCATTATTTAACAGTTTCAAGGGTGTGATCACAGCGCTCTGCATCAGCGGTGCAGTGTCTATCTCCTTGCCACCTCCAAGATCAGCTTCTCTGATTGGTTGATGTGGCAAGTTGAGCAGCAAAAATTCAATTTTTCCCACTCCAACAACTGCTGCTTGTGAAGCAGCTCAGATGCTCAGAAGCTCAATATGCTTCTGCTGCTCTAGACGTTCTACAGGACCTTATGATGCGCCTTGATGAACGTCAACCATTGTCTTTGAATGTAAACCAGCTGCTTCTGCTGCTTCAATGGCGTTAAGTTGAACATATCATTAGAGTAACCATATTGCGCTCTTAAATTTTACTCTGAGGGTCTCTTGTCACGACCACTTTGGTTGCATTCAAATTTGTCTGTGGGCGGGGTTATGGTCTTAAGTCAAGGTGAGTAACACTTTGAGGAGTTCCAGTTCTTTGTCTGATGGTCTAATATATTGTTTATCAAGGCACCAGGATTACTGCCTCTAGTATGTTTTTTTCCAGCTTCTTCTGAATGTTTTCCTCTCTGCTTACCTCTCTCATCTTTTTGTGGTCCCTGAGTTTTTGTTTCTTTAGTGTTCCTGGATGGCTCTGGCCAACCACATTGTAGCAGTTTACCTCTGGTACTTACCTTGTCCACAGTTGTTCCTCACAGTTCCTTGGTCTCCGCTTACCTCCTCTGGCCCACTTTCTTCTATTCTTCGAGAAAGCACAAGCCCTCCTTAATACCGAATTCCATTCTTCTAAGAGATGAAAGACGTATTACTGGAAATAGTCACCAAAAAGTGCGTTGGAATCTTACCCTCACCTCAAAGTTGTCCTTACATCTATCTGAACATAAGCTTGCTTCCTCTTAGCTGTTCAAAATTATTCAGTTTTCTCCAAACATCCACTTTCTCCTCTCCAGAAAGTGTTTATCCATAAGAACCCCTTGGTTCTGCATTTACTTATTTACTTAGCTAAGTGGTTCAGCAAATTACCACACACCATGTCAAAATCTTTGAAATCACTTGAGAACTACCTTTCAGAGGACATCTCATCAATCTTACTATGCAAGAGCTAATTTAGTAAAGAAAGAGAAGCAATTTAACAAGATTTTATTCAAGCTCCTCCATCCATATTTTGGTGTTAGTATTCAACAAATATTTTCTCTCAAAAGTAGTACTGTGATGAGAGAATCTGTTCAGCCAGACAAAACGGTTTGTAACTGTATTTGTGTTGAATTTCCGGTTTGTAAGGGACTGGAAGCAAGCATTAGCTGGCAGGTTGATGACTGAACCAGTTGGTGACAGACAAAGCAGATAGGTAGCAGGTTTGGTGACAGAACCGACTGGTGACAGGCTGCTAGAGAAGGCAGATGATGACCAAACAGAGTCAAGGTTCTGAGCAGACTGAATGATAGCTGACAGACTGTAAGCAGGCTATAAGGATAAATATGGAACACACTGATAACAGGCAGAAACTATCCTGACATGGCTATCGAGTCAGAGGTCGATGAGAATCCAGTTAGAGCAGGCCAAGTACAGGAGAACGGAAACACAGAGGAACAGATGAAGACACGTGATGCTCAGTGACACTGGAGCGAAGAACCAGAGAGGGAAGGTCAAGCACTGGAATGCAGAAAAGCTGAGGGCACAGAACTGGAGTGACTTTCGTACGAGCTAGACTGAGACATTCTAGCAGGGAATAACTGAAAGGGGCTGGTATAAATAGGAGCAATAACAGCTGGGAGGAAACTGGTGGATTGGGGAGTGGCAAGATGCATCTGCTTAGTCTAACTAGAAGAGTGGAGCTGAGCGGATAGTGATAACAGCCAACCAGCCCAAAAAAACAAACAGGCGGGAGTCATGACAAGCGCACTTGATTATAATAGATTCTTTCTGCGATTTGGGGTCAAAACAGTCGTTTGATATTATGATTAAACACATCTGATAAACGAGTGTTTAAATGAGTGTTTAGATCATAATCATTATTTTTTTTTCTGCTCTAAGAAAAGACAAACTAGTAGTGAGAGAGGCCTTTTTGTCATGCAACACCAGGATGTGGCAACTTTATATAGGGGACACTGATTCTGATGAAGCAATCAAAGGCCTCTAACTTTTATTGACTGATAAAGGCCCCCTTGTAATAGTTAACTTCTTTAGTTTTACCATTTCAGTTGTGATTATAATGTGATGACTTAAAGGTATGTTCTTCTTCCAGGTGGATCATCAAAATAAGTAGTTCTCCTAATTGTTAATCATTCTGGTGATATAATTACATAAGTCCGTCATACGTGCTCGTCCCATTAGATATCTTTTTCTGCGCATGTGCACTTTCAGGTGTGTATCTGTGGTGAGCTGCAGTTTCAGACATTTATTTAAGCTCACTTTTCTCGCCGCTGTTCTTTGAAAATGGCAGAGGGTCGTAGGAGAGAAAGTGTCTACGAAGTGTATGAGAAGAAAAGAAAGGCCTCAGAAGAGGCAGATATATCCCAGAATGCTTTTCACGGAGAGCTCTCCTCGCAAAGCATTATGGGATTTGCTCTCAGACCGGCCGGCTGTCACTACCCGATAGCAGCGACTAATAACAAAGATGGCGCAGGCACCAAGCGGTGGAGGTGGAGTTACATGACCACCAGATCAAAAATTAGTTATTAGTCATCTGACCGAATAGTAAGTTAAATAAGTTCGCTATAAAGTCCACTGTATAGTTCTCATTCTATTTAGTGATTGAGTGATTTAGGGGTTAAAGCGGACGTTCGGACACAGTAAGCTCGTATGAGCAATCGGAGCTTGTGCACGCTCTCGCACGTGTTTAATAGGCATACCCTCTTGGGAGCAGGTACAGGGTTGTGTATGTGCATTTTTTTTTTTATTCACAAAAATCTTCCACTATACCTTTAAATGTGTTTATCCGTTGTGGTCTGTCGTAGTATAACCCCACTTCTGTTTTCTTGAAGGGGAACCAGTGGGGGGGTTGCATGGGGGGGGGGGGGGGGGGTTGGGGGGGGGGGTTGGGGGGGGAGTCGTTGTTTATTATGTTAATCTTAGATGATTTATTATTTTAGGCCCTTTCTGTAGAAATTTTTTCCTAGGATTTCATTAACCGGTTTTTGTGAAAATGTAAATTTGTCTGTTGTCGTTTAGCATCCCTTTGAACCCTGAACAGTTGTTTATGTGTAAAAAAACAATACTACAAAGTGTAGACAGGGGAGGGTTACAAATCCTACTGCTCACAATAATACCAACTTGTAAAATGTTGAAGTTTATGGTTGTATGAAACAAAAGGTGAACATTTTATTGGGGACAGGGCAGTGTGAATGTGCTGTCACAGTTGCAGGACAGGTTGATGAGTTCATGCAGTGACGTCAATGCATGCAGCACTCAGGCTGGCTGAGGTCCAACTGTAACCCAGCCATATGTGAGCCATCCGATCCGTTGATCAACTCAGTTTAGAAAATAAACCTGGAAGGCACCTGTGCCTTGAGCACCTGCTTAACATACTCTATGGTTATTAGCTGCATATCCGTGTAAAAACACATGCAATCCCATTAAATGAATCACGTGCTGCAGAGAGAAACAACAAACATCCCACCTTTTCTGAAGCTCATAAAAGCCCGACGCTCTAACGCTAGCCGCTTGGCTCTCTCATCCATGTTACTTCTGTTTCGCTGAGGGCTGAAAGAGGCAGGGTAGACGCAGATGCTCTCTAGGTGCTTCAGCATAACAGCTGAATATAACTAATAACCACTCATGGTGCGTCACCCCACAAAAGCACAGGATCAAGAAGATGCTTGAGGTTCAGGTGCTGGATTATGTAGCTGTCACAAGTCTTTCGTCTGTAGGAATCCTCTTACAGAGTTCTGATGGTAAATGAAAGGAAATCCTGCAAACTACAGGAAAAAAAAACTAAAAGGAAAAAATCTGCAAAGCTTCCCCAAATAAAGATGATCCAAAATGACTTCCATCTAGTCCGTTATATAAATAAATCAGAGCCTGTAGATTTCAAATCGCAGTGAAGCTTTAGAGGAGACTTCACATGTTGTTGGAAGGCTGATTGAGGGTGTGTGAGCCTTCATGTGTGTCAAATGTTGGCGAATGTGTGATCAAGCAGCCTGTCACAGCCGTTGCTTTACCCAGTCCTTCAGCCGGTGACAGACGCAAACAGGTGCACTTCCTGGCCACGCACACGTGTGCATGCAGTCACGCACACACAACAGATTCCTCTCCCTTAGCGCTTAGTGTGGTGTCAGTGAAATTCACCTGTAAGGGCGCCTTACAGCTGTTACCTTCTCTTTAGGTCTAAAATTATTACCGACATACACAAGCATTAACTGTGTTCTCTTTTCCTGTCCTCCTTTCTGACTGTTGTTTACTGCCTTTTATGTTTGGAGGGGTTAAAGTTTATGAGGACTTCAGATCATTTTTGGTTAACCCTTTATAGGGCACTCAGTGAAATACTTTGAAAAAGGCAACTTGCCCGAATATATTAAGGAAAATGACAAAAGTGCTTCTATAAGAAATTCATGAAAAAGAAACACCTTTTTGTTGGTGCAACAAAACCATAGAGGCATTAAAGCTACAGTGTGTAATAATTACAGGGATATACAGTCAGAAATGGAATATATTATACATAACTATGTTATTTTATCATCATCTACGAGCTCAGCCTCTTAACCTTAATATTTGCGTTGCCTTAGAATTCGTTATTTATAATTACATAGGAGCGGGTCTCGCAGCCATGGAGGCAGACATCTTTGCGCTACGGCAGCGCAGAGCCAACAAACTAGCGATTGTGAGATCGCCAAAACGTCACAACGATGTAGAAAAAATAACGGGTATATTTATTATCTTAAGTCTACATGAAATCTATACCCTACACAGACTAATGAAATACTATCTGTAAAATTATCTATGTAAACAAACCTCATCACTGGAGAAGGTAGTGATGCGGACGTCGTGGAAGACATTTTGTCCCGTAACGCTCGCCGTACTGTTGGGGGGGAGAAGCGGTGGGGGGGATATGTTCATGTTGCTGCAGTCTGCAGTCTGACCGCTAGATGTCGCTAAAAGTTACACGCTGTAGCTTTAATGCTGATACTGGCACTTATTCACATTTTTTGTTTATAAATCTAAAGATAAATGTTTTTTTTTTGTCTTGTTTTTTACTTTACTTTTTACTTTTCAATTAGCTTTTTTCCTTTCTTTTCTTGACTTGTTAACTTTATTAGTTAACTAGGTATATAAACTGTTTTCTCACCCCTCGTGGGGTGGTATGTGTCATCCTCAAGCTCGGGTCCTCTACCAGAGGCCTGGGAGTTTGAGGGTTCTGCGCAGTATCTTAGCTGTTCCTAGGACTGCGCTCTTCTGGACAGAGACCTCTGATGTTTTACCTGAAATCTGCTGTAGCCACTCTCCCAGTTTGGGGGTCACAGCCCCCAGTGCTCCAATTACCACTGGCAACACTGCTGCTCTTACTTTCCACATCTTTTCTAGTTCCTCCTATATATATATATATATATATATATATATATATATATATATATATATATATATATATATATATATATATATATATATATATATATATATATATATATATATATATATATATGCATTGCCCTAAGGGTTAAATCTGTGGAATGGGGGAAAAAAAGCATTGGTTTATTTTTGTAGCACTTCAAATCAATGACAAAAGCAGATCTTTACCATCTTTCCATTATGCAGCTTATTTGTTGATATAAATGCAAATAAAAAAAAAATCTGAAACTTGTTTGTAAATGTTGTTCCTTTATCAATATAGACTACATAGATTTTAAATTTTTTTCTTCACAAATATAAATCTGAGCCCCCAGCACCTTCAATTTTTAGAGTATGTGTCTACCAGCTTTGCTCTATTTATATTTCCCGTTATTTTATGATGACAGCTCTAGTCAAGGTGTTTGGAGACATTAATAACTGTTTATTACAACTCTTGCCAGTCTACGTCTTTGACTTGGACATTATACAGCTTACAGGAAATAAGCAATGAATCATTTTCTAAAGCAATAATGTAAGATATAAAGAAAAAAATCTATATAAGGGGAAAAAAAATATTTTATGATTTACAAGGTTTTTATTTGTTTCATCTGTGGGAAATTAGTTTTTTATGCGCAGAATATTAAGCGATTTTTTTGACTATTTTACTATTTTAACTTTTATATCTGGGGTTTAACTGTGTTTGACGGTTCAGGTGGGTTCCTAAAGGGCCAGAGCTTTCTTTCTCTGTCTGTCTGTCTGTCACCTTCTTTAAACCTGCCTCTGGGTTTAAAACACCTGTTTACCTCTACTGACAGCTTTGGATGTCTTTGTTATCGAGATTTTGTCCCAGGTGACAACCCCTAATAGGACATGGCATCAAAAGGTGAGAGAGGGCCTGCTTTGATGGTAATAACCTAAGTAGTTTCTTCAAATCTGTCAGTAAGGTTTAAAAGTAGCTAATGTTAGATGTCATGTTCGTGGTATACCGGAGAAGAGAGAAGAAAATGTAGGTTTGCTTCAAAAATAACAAAGTTGGTAAAGCAAAAAACAGAATTAGGTTATGCATTGATTTATTGAGTAAAAGGGGATATTTCTGTGTTTAATTTGTTGGAACATGCATTGTTCTTACACAGCAGGGTTGTTTCTTCTGAAGAAAATTAAAAATCTTTTATTTTTATTTTTTATTTTTTGGAAAGAATAAATAAATCCAGCTTCTGATATATAATAACTCCATACAACAAAACAATCACAATTCTGTCCCTGCTAATTGTGTTTATTATGCTTGTACAGCTGAATGTGAATAATTCCTGCATCTTTGTTTGCATTGTGCTCTGTGTAGGAAACAGAATCTTAGAACTATGATAAACACATTGCTGAAATCAACCCAGCATAAATTAGAGGCTGTTATTCAATGTGTTGCTCCAAATGGGCATATTCAGCTAAGGACACATACGCCAAAGCAGAAGTACTTCAGCGCTCGCCATGACAAGTGCTATCCCGATACTGTTGGCAGTAAGGAAGGATTTTGTTGTAACACCAGCTCCTACTGAGCTGCTAACTTTGCCCGTGTTCCCAAGCAATGTCAATGTCAACCATCCAGTTAATCTTTTTTTTTTCTAATTTTAATACAACTTCACATTTAAAACGTAGAATGATACTTTTTTCCCCAGTGTGCCACCTTTATGCTCAGCAGCTATACTTTAGACAACATGTTGGAGATATTTTGTATGTTTAGGAGCAGAAATGCAACACAAAGATGAGGATGGTGAGGTTCAAGGTGAGGTCTTAACATGAATCAGTGATCATTTTCACTGTCAGGGTTAGGTTATGCTATTGACATATATGATATTGTATGAGCCTAAACACAATGATATAATCATAATGCAATGTCATAATACCATGGAGATAGGCTGCAACTGCAGCACAATGAGGAGTCAGTGAGGTATCATACTTGGCTAATAGATTTAGGAGGTATGACTTTTATTTATTTTTGTTGGACATAGGGTTAGGGTTAGCATGGAGTTTTTTTGTTTTTTGTTTTTTTAGAAAATCAAAGCTGATTTATTAGACTTTTCATTATTTGAAACTGTTCCAAGAATTTAACCAGTAGTTTTTATTTTAGGTTCCCCAAAAAAAAAAAAAAAAAAAAAAAAAAACATTAAGGAGTGTGATTAAAAAAATTATAGTTAAAATATTGGGGTTCTTTTTCTTTCACAGTTAAAGTAAATCAGGGTTTTTTTTTTACTTGAGGAACCCATCAAATGCCAGTCAATCTTCATATTTGCCTTTTTGACCAATAAAAAAGTTAAATATTTACACTAGGATTTGGCAATTTGACATAAAAACCTAATTTCCTATTAGTTTTTTTTTTTTTAACCAAATCGAATTAATGTATTTTTTTTCTCTCTTATGCCATGTTACAGAAAATTAGTAGCTTTTATTTCACCAATCACTCTGGAAAAGTGACCTTTATTTAAAGGGAAATAATATTCAAACTCTGAAACATGCTTGTAATAAAAATACATAACCCCCTAAATATGTGCAGGTGGTGGTATCAAAGAGTGAGCTACTTTATCAGATATGAGTGCACATTTGGACAAAAAAGTGAAAAACTGATCTCTCTCTGGGCTAGGGAAGCCCACTGATGGAAGCAAATCCTTATTTCCCAAAAATTAAATCCTCATAAACAGAAGATTTGGTTAATTGAAAAATGTAATTGATTCACAGCCCTAATTTTCTCAATTTGACAGCCATCATCAATGTGCTTAATGACATCTGTGAGGCAGGAGGCTGTCCGGATTCAGCACGGCTCCTCTGGGTTTTATCAGTCTCCTCAGGTCAGAGTCATCTTCTCTAAATTTTTGGTTAGTACACTCTGATCTTCTTTATGAGCTGGAAACTCCTTGGCAACGGTAACAGCAAATGAGGATGTGTAAACTCATCCTGTGAGCAAAGATCTAAAATAGGTTGTTGCTTAAATCATCTGACTATGAAAGCATTTGTCTCATTGTGGCTGTAAATCTCCAAAATTAGAAATAAACTGATGATAAATAATAAAATAAATAAATAAATCCACAAATGTTGCCAAAACAGTGTTTCAAAACAAATCTCCAGTGTGCATACATTTAATCTGTAAACAGACTCAATACTGTATGTGTTCAAATGAATGACTGATCAGATTATTTATTTCTGACATCAGAATATAACACCGTCTGTGTCAGGATCCATGTTGCTAATATTAAAGGCTGGCATCTCATATTTCGATATAGTTTAGTAATTAGTTCATTGGGTTTATCAGCCAACATGTGTCATGACTTGGTTATATTTAACTTCATAAAAGGTAATGAATCCAAGCTAACACTGATCTCTGCTTCACTTCAATGACCAAATTACAGGAATAAGGCAGAGAGTTCCAAGATATTGGCCGCTGCGTGTTTGGTTTCATTTTCCTTTGAAGAGGCAGAAATGTTATCAAGCATTAAGTTAGCTGAAGTCCAGCTCCTCCTCCTCCACCTGTTAGGATTCTCTTGTTTGCTCTTCGACTACATGTGTGCTGTTTACTGAGTAAATATTGTATAATATTAACAGGAAGCTGCAACTTTTCAATACTAACATGTTCTTTATCATCATAGCCCCCTTTACACCGTAAGCCTTATGGTTTGTTTCCTTGTGGGCATTCTGTTCCCATTCTTTACAAAAGCCATGGACCATGAGTTTAATTCAGCCTAAAAAAAACAGTGCTACACCTTTAATCCAGCAGGGGGCGGGACTAAGAAAGAGCAAATCCTTAAACCCCATTGAAGTTTTTAAAGGACAATCACCTATTTTCCTGAAGCCTGATAAACCAGACTAAATGTGAGATTAAATGTGTAATTTAGTCAGGCCCAGATGAATGAGACATCAGAAGATTGTTGAAGAGAACAACCCGTTTTTTTTCAAACCATGTCTGTGCCTATTGGCCAACGCTCTGACCAATGAGCACAACTGACTGTGACGTAGTAAGCACGACAGAAAGCTGGTGGAGGATGAGCGTAGAGCCTCTTCCTGCTCACTTTTTAATGAAAAACCCCAAGTCTAATCCTTCCCAAACTGATTCCAAAGCTGAGTCAAAAATCGCCATCAGAGCCAGCGGTCCTTCACACCCGGCTAAGCCGAGAGAGGGCTGCTGCAGACGGGCTGTGGTTAGCCCTGGCTGCCCTTAGCCTTGGAGGTCTGCTGGTTGCTGCGGTCCTCTCAACTTCGGAAATAGTTTTTTATTTACGCATTAAATCGGTAAATGGACCATATAGTGATGCTTTAAAGTACTATATTCTTGCCTCAAATTATCTTTAAATGTACTTTTATTGAACAACAGCAACAGAAAGAGAACCTTTAACTTTGAATGGAATGTGTCCATGCTACTGTTCAATAGTTGTTCCCATCTTCCTTGTTGTGCTTTCTCCAGTGTCGTGCAGCTTTGTCGTCACGCCCTCAAAACCCTGCATCCAAAAATTCAAAGCCCTTCTCTGCGTTGTAATTGGTCCGCCACTTCTAGGGCCTGGGGCATTAATCGAGGCTAGACCAAACTCGCCGGCAAAAATGATTTTGGCTGCATGCGGGTGGGGCTAGTTTACTAGGCTAATTTTCCTTTTGTTTCATTATGAAACTTTCAGCTAATTAATAATCATAGATAACAAGCTTTAGGGCCCTAAAGGAAGCAAAGACCCCCTTTGTAAATATTTAAAAAATGCAGGTTTCAGGTTTTCAAAATTAGTACTTTCATCCAGAATGCTGCTAACTTAACCTATTATCCCGAAAACACATAGTGGCACACAGTATTGGCAACAGAATACTGTTTTTAAGACACTGAAGCTGTTTAGATTGGAGTGTTAGTGAGATGCGCCATCCAGAATGACTAGGCTATGAACTAGATCAAAGCATGTTAGAAAGAAGAGGTGACCCCTTGCTATGAAGCCCCATGTGAAAAGCAAAACTTAAATTGTAAGCTACTGCTTTGAAATTTACAAGACAACACGCCGACAGCACCCCCTACTGTTGAGATGGAGCTAAAGCTAGCCAGAGCGAACTATTGCGCCAAACCCATTCTATTTTTTGTTTGTTTGTTGTAACTAATTGGAGAGGATGGTTTGACTATCAGAAAACTGACTCATATTTTAGGAACTCTCTTTTGTGATTATTTGTTTATAACCTCTAAGGTTTATTTATTTATGTATTTATTTTTATTTACAAATTTTTAGCCACATTTTTTGTTATTCTCAAATGAGATAATGTCAAAACATATATTGTTATGGACAGACAAACAGACAGACAGACAGATGGATAAATGGATTTATGTCAAAGTTGATATATTTAAGGCTGCTGAAGATCTGTCCTATTATCGATCTCATTTTATTTTGTTGTTAATCAAGAGTAAAACTAACTGATAATATTTTCCGTCTAAAAGTTTGTTATTCAAAAATTACATTTTTTCTACCTACTAAAGAGTAATTTAAAATTAAATTAAATATTTCAAAATTTTATTTAAGGACGCTGGAATTATAGAAAAGGTGAATACTTTGGCAGGCAATTAAAGACTGTTTAACAATCTACCACTAGATGGCGACAAATAGTAACACTAAGGATTTACTGGAAGCGGAACCTTCCTTTCAGCCGCAAATAGAGGGAACTGTAATAATGACGGACAGTTATGGCAGCGAAAACAGCAAAACGAACATCTTAGCATAATATAATCATTAACATTAAATAACATTTTCCGTGTTAGAATGATCACAGTTTGATATTTAAAAGTTTACTCGTTCTTTTTTTTGCGGCGACCTACTGAGCGCAGAAATTCACGTTATTTAGTTAAACCTGCTGGAGTTTAGCTATGTGGGGTGAAATCGACCCTCCTGCTAAAGCACAGCCCAGTTTGTGTGAGAGTGAAAACAGGGAGGTATTACCAGAGGAACCTGCTGGTCCTTTACAGACATACGAACACTACAGACCCAGATACTCCACGGATAGCAGGACGGACCTCCAGCAGGACCCCTCCGTGAGATTTCAAAGGCTTTTCTTAGAAGTTGTGGTACCTTTTCTTCCTCTGATTGCTGTGTTTCTCCCTGCAGGCAGAGCCTAGCTGTGTGGGAGACATGATAGAGTCTGTAGCCATGAGTGGGAGCCCAGTGAAGAGCCAGCAGATCGGAGAGGCTGAGCTGACCTACGGGGAGCGGAGAGAGGAGCTGCTGCATCAGTACCGCAGCAGACCGCTGGTCTTCCTGGAGAGGTACCATGTAAGTGACAGCACATCCTTTACGGCTTCTGCATGCAGATAGGAGCCATATTTCTCCTAGCTGCTGATCAAAAACTCCCAGAAAGACATAGATCAAAGCAATACTTCCTCTGGAACAGTAACCCATAGATCTAAATGCTTCCACTGTTATTAAATAGACACCAGTGCTTCCTTGTTTTCAGCATCTCCCATTTGCCTAAAACCAAACAGTGACTATTATGACCAAACACCTCAGCTTTATGTCTCCAATTTTGTTGTATGTGTTCTGGATGCATTTGCAGACTAACCAGGCATGTTATGTTGTTCTTAGATCAATGGCTTCTTCATTTCTGAGTGGCCTTTCAGGTGTGGTTTCACTATGGATAATGCATGGCAGCTTTTGACTGCATCTTCACAAGGTCTTTGCTTTTATTCAAGGTTGATTCTCTGCACCAAAACAAACTATTTCCTTAACAGTATTAGGTCTGGATATTCTCACGGCTTATACTTATGTTAATATTAAGAAGTTGCAACTCATTTTTTTTGTTTTAAAGCATGTCTCTCATGTTGTCTTAAAGGGGCATAGTCACACTGTAACATTTTTAGATTTATAGGCTAAAAGTTCGCTCTAGTTGCATACAAAGTATTTCTGAAAAAGGATCCTGTCCTCCTGGGGTATTTTTTTTTTTTCATGTGTGCTAAGCCTTGCTTTTGCACAGTTTGTAAATAAAGCCCTTTGAGTACACAAGGAAGTAATGTTCTTAGCAATTTAGCATGTTCCAACAAAGTTGTTGAAATAGTAAAGAAAAGTCCAGGATGCATTGTGAAGGAAACGCCAAAAAAATATTTGTTTCCAAGACGGATAAGACTGAACTAGAACTTAAAATACAGTATAAACATTGGTGTTCTCTGAAGTGGGAGCTAAGGCTATGGAAGCACTCGCGGGTGGCTGCAGAGTTATGCATAAATAGATGATCTTATTAATAGTTATACTAGTGATAGCAAAGGTTTTCTTAGTCTACAGTCTAAGTACTCATGCCTAGGCTGCGTTAAATCATTTGATCACCCGTGTTCAATCCGAGCAGGAGGGTTTCTCAGATTGTGTACACAAAGAGGGAAACATCTTTAAGCATTAACAGAATTGATTAAAGTCATGTTTAACAAAATCATTGATTTAAGCACAAGTTGCAGAGTAAGTCTATACTTTCTTTCTGAGGGCTGTTTTCTTCTTGACCATATCTGAGAAAGCAGGAAAATGGCGCAGCCCTACTAAATGTTTTCCAATCTATCTAAAAACGCATGACTTTTTAAAATTTCTTTTATTGGAAAATGTTTTACCTTCACGCTGTTCCCCCGTTGATGTTTGCTAGGAACAGGAATTTTCTTTTCCCTTGATGATCTGATAGTAGGTTTTTAGGAGGGTTATCTAGAACTTAAAGATGCAATAGAACCGTTTATTTAATTAGCATCGGTTGGTCTTTGACTACGCCAAGCTGTTGCTTTACCAAAAGTCATTACAGGACAATCAGGCTCTTTACTATGTAGCTGCCTCAGTTGTCCCCATCTGGATTTCCGATACTTCTGCCAGCAGATGGCACCACATCTGTTCTTGTCTGCTTATCACAAATTAAGCTGGACTTCTGTTTAAGCTAAAAAAAAAAAAAAAGGGGGTAATCTAAACACCACCAGGAGGGACACTTGATGTATATAATTTTATTTTATCGTGATCAAATGGTTTTTGGTCTTATTAAGGCATTTAAGTTAACTCTACCCCTTAAAAATACATCCACAGATTATCCAGAAGCAAACAAAGCAGTGGCATCCTTCTGTGATCTTCTTATAATTGTTTAAAGGTATCATAGCCGCTGGAACACATTTTAACAGGAGGGTGCTGAGGAAGCATGTGGGTCGTTATGGCTACTGATTGTGAGGACACACATGCACTATTTGAAACTATTTCACCATATTCTGAGAAAAGACAGCTTACAACAAGTGGAGGATTGGAGAAACAACTGACATTGAAGGAGAGCAAAAAGGCAGACTGTTGCTTTGCTGCAGGAAACAAACTCTATTTCAAATTTCTATTTTTTTTTTATTATTATAAAACATCATCTCTAGGTTCATTTGACTGCAGTTGATATCTTTTTTTTTTGTCATGGTGCACATATAGTGAAACTTACTGTGTACTACATGGGCTCATCCTGAACAGTTTGGGTGGTTGAATGGCATAAATGGCAGGACTCACATTGTTATGATGAGGATCAAGCCATACGGCAATCGATTCAAAGTTATTTGTTTTTAACTTTTAGCACCGTATGATTATTTTTTTCTCACATAATTTCACATAATCACATTTATTTATTTTTTATAGTCCAGGCTTACTTGTAATTCTGTTGCTTCTCCAGCAGGGGGAGCTGCAGCCCTCCAGCACGAAAGGTGTTGTAAAATTAGTTGGTATACCTTCAGAATCTGATATAAAACAATAATATAAAACTTCATCAGACAGTGTGGAGAAAACAAAGTTTCAAATACCTGTGCAGTGTGTTAGATTTGTTTTTGATTTTTTTAATCTTTATTTACTGAAAGGCAACAGCCAACAACAACCACCAGAGTGTTAACATATTAAAACTAAAGAAAAATTAATTCCCTGACAAACCTTTTATCTGAATGGATAACAAAATACCAAACAAACAACATTCATAGTGTCAAATGAAAATGAGCTTAATAAACTGATACCATATTTCTTACACTTTGTGCTCTTCCCCATCGCAGGCCCATTTGAAGCCCGACCACCTTCCTGCTTTTTCCCACGTCAGCTCAGACCCGAGGGCTCAGCACTACAGCCAGTTGGTGCAGAAGCGAGCTGCAGGACGCACCAACAGAACCAGAGTCAGAAACCACCGTTATGCAGCCCTCAGGGCGCTACAGAAGGGTAGGGGTTTGGTGAAATGATTGAAAGCCCTTCTACTGATTAATAAGATCTTTATTTTATCTTTATTTTATTTTTTATCACCAGACAGCATACTCTCTGTGCAATGTGGAAATAAGAATAATTGTCTTGATGCCAAAAAAGAGCCCAGCAGATTTTACTTTCACAAGTGGAGCAGTACGGCTATCGCCATAGTGTTCCGCATGATTTATGCATATAAATTGCTTTATTATAATTCATGCTGGGAGTATTACAGATTATATGGACACTGCAATGTCAGTAGAACAGGAAAGGAAAAAAAGGAGAAAAGATGAAAGAAAGAGGAGAAAATGGGGAGATAATGATAAAACGTCTTCAGTCTGCTTCATCACCTGCAAAGAGATGTAAAAAGAACAGCACAACCAACAGATATAGTATAAGAGATACACTAAAGTAAATACTATCAAGACGTATAAGTGGTATTATTTAATCTGACATGTATACTGTTGTAGCTGAAGATAAGAATATGGGCTTTCTGTATGGAAGGGAATCTCTAAGTACCTGGGACCAATTTAATCTTTATTGAGTACAATGACTGTCACTCAGTAGTCTGGCAATCAGAGTCAAAGCTTTCCTGTTTTATGGTATGGAAGGTTTTGTGGTTGCATAACTCTTACTAGTTCTAGAAACGTAGCGGCTGCACCACAGCTTTGCACCTGGAACCTTACACAAAGAAATCAGAGGTGGGTAGAGGACCAAATATGTAGCATTACTGTAATCTATTTTAGTCAAGTGTATAAAAAGTAATTATTCAAGTAAGAGTAAAAAAAGTATTTTGTAATAAGGCTGCTGAAGAACTGCGTAACTGATCATGAGATCTGATTCACCTTTTAGATTAATGTAAGAAGACAGACTGAAATATAATCCCTCTGTTCCATTGGATGGGAAAGGGGTGCAGCTGTGCTTGGCCATGCAGTAACTCTAGTCATTCAGAGCTTTTCCAGCCTGTGAGTCTCTGAAGCATCCCCCAGATGCATCAGTGCTCACTGCTTCTCTGAAATATGTAGCATGTTCTTCCTTTTTTTTTTTTCTTCCTTGCTGCAGTGACGCCATGTCAATGTGGAGCAGAGCGGATCATCAGACACGAAGTCAGTTGATCAAAAGCAAAGTGGATCCAGTCGAGTTTACAAGACTACATGAGCAGACTTTTGATTGCGTTTTAGTCTAGAATTAAAGTAGTTTGATCAAGAAGTTATTAGCAAAGTCTTTGCAATCTGGACTGTTATAAGAAAGTAAGAAATTCTGTTCATATAGTTTATGAATAAAAAAGAAAAATGAAATGTTTGAACTCACTTTATTGATGAGAGATCCAAAGAAAGCAGCCCCAAAAAATGCCAGTAGTGCTTCCCAAATAAACCCTTTACAGAATTTTGTTCTATTTATAGCCTACAAATGATCTACTACCATACGATAGTCCATCCTTTTGTTATATGAGTCCAACCACAGAGAGGCGCTCCGCTCTAAATCACTGCTGGTGGAATAGCGTACCTGGCAGAAAGCATATTGCAGCGACACCACTTTCACACTCCCATTAACCAAGGGGTAAGGTTATGTGCAAATTCTGGCACTAAAGTAAAATTAATAATATAGTATAATTATAAAGCAACAACTTCTGTCAGAAGAAACAGTTTTCCAAATGATTTTTTTTTCTCTACATAGAACTACGATACATCCGTACAGTTGGCATTGTATACAATAGGGCTGCAAATAATGATTATTTTGCTAATTGATTAATCGATTAGTAATCAGATATCAAAACATTCCTTAAAGAAGATTTTTTGCTAAATTAAACCATATGAAAATAAAAGTTTTCCCCTTCAGGAGCTCTGATAGAGCATATTGACAGATGAAAAGTTTTTTATCTAAAATATTTATATATTTTTTCACTATCTTGTTATAATTACTTCTCTAAGTGGGTTGCTCTGTGAACTAGAGAAATGTTTTATAGTCTCTATACTGAATTTAATGATTATTAGATTACTAAATTAGTTGATGATTACTTAAATAATCGGTTAATCCAATAAAGTGTACATGATAGAACTTTGTAAAGTAGCTTCAGTAATCACTATGTGCTGTTTACAGTATATTACCTTGAGTTTTGCGTATCTAAAATAAATTTGTGCACAAAAAGCAATGCACAATTTTAACATAAATGTCAATGATGTGTCTGTTTTGGAGGCTTTGTGTAAAAGCTTGTTTTTCAATCAGTAAAGTTACTTTCATTGGGTCGAGTTGACATACATTTTACTAAAGTAAGAATCATAATGATATTACTCAGGTAAAAGTTAAAGGTTTAAAAAAATCAACAACAAAAAAAAGAATAAATGTAACTAAGTCAATAAATCTAGTTACTGCCCACCTTTCTGAACAAGTAGAAATTCCCCATATAAAGAAAATAGGGAATTAAGAAGGTTTAGTCACACTGTCAATGCATTGAGTCATGCAGCACAATAGATACTAGTTTAAATATTAACTATACTAACTATTAACTTTAGTTTTTACCTGATCATGTCTGAACTAATGAGCTAACAATAACCCTGATAACACCAGACGTGTCAAAAGTATTAATATTTATTACTTAAGTAGAAGTATAAATCCTACTGTTTAAAAAACCCTTTTGTAGAAGTTACAGTATCAACATAAGCATTATGCTCAAATACATTGTAAAAGTACCAATTTTAAGACTACTTGAAGTCTAAAAGTAATGAAGGACAAAATGTTAAGGACAGAAGCTTACCTGCACTATCCTATTAAAGGAATATTTTTCTACAATTCTGGATGATAATTTCCTTATACTGAATATTCTTAGATATACAACTAAAGGTAACAGTGTCAAATTTAACTTTTCATCATCGTCAAAAAATCTTTATTTTTGGTATGTGGCAAAGAAGAAGTTGGTGCAGTACTGACTCCAACGACAAAGAAATTAATTGTCTGGATGAATTTTTTTTTTAAATACCAACAGGCCATAACAAAAATGAGCTTATATGAAACAAAACTAACAAGTCTATTTTTAAAATGTACAGAAGAAAGTATAGAAAAAAAGAAGAAAACAAAAATAATTACTCCAGTAAAGTGTAGATAGCTAAATTTCTACTTAAGTAACAAAGTATTTGTACTTTTTTACTTGACACCTCTAGATAACACTAATACTCACCTGCCACATGCTGCTCTCTCCCTAATATCAGCGAGAACTTTCAAATGACCCAGAATCATTTTTTTTTTATATTGATCGCTGTGAGTTAACTGCATCAAAGTTCATTTTCACTTGTAATGCAAAGACTATTCCTAAGTCTTCTTCTCTAAATACTTCAAAGGGCTTCTTTAGTGTGAAAGGTAGGTTGAAAAAACATATTTCTCTGAAAAAAAGATCTTCAATGATTGTGAGTTTACTTTAATTTAAAGCGCCAAAATAAATAACAGCCATTCTGTTAATATATAGTGAATGCTGTTTTTTGATCTGCTGTATGTGGATGGAAAAATCACAACAGGATGAAACACACGCAACACCTGACATTTAAGTTACAAGATGGTGACAAATGCATGTAGATTAGGAATTTTGTGTGTTTCAACATAGATTAAGTGAACAGGTCATAGGGACAATCTGGAGGTGTGTGCGCGAAGCCACACACATGAAAAGCCCAGGTTAATTAGGGAGTGTTTTTGTCGCAGAAAGGAATCAGAATGACAGGTTAGACATTTTGTATCTATGGTTATCCTTTGAAATATTTATAGAGGTCTATGCTGTGTTAGAAGAAGGAATCCGAAGATCGTCACCACTGTTCTTTGAAAATATTTTCCTAAACCATTTGATGATGAACTGGAGATGTCAATCTTTCCTCTTCCTCTTCTCTTCTCATTGCAGCGGGTGAGTATTTCAGTGAGGAACAGATGCGGATGAGGGAGCCGCTGCTGTATGAGCAATATATTGGCCAGTTCCTGACTGACGAAGAGGTCCCTGTCATTTCTTAGTCAACAATATTTTTCGATGTGCATATATAGACAGAATCTTGAAAATGACGAACTGCTTGAATTGATTTATATTTTAGGTGTTGGAGCGTTCCCAGGAGGCCATGCTGGAGGGTGCACAGGAGGGACAAGGAGGAGGATCATGTGGGCTTGCCAATCTCCTTCTGAACTCCTACCAGGAGCGTCTCATCCAGAGCCGTCTGCAGGAGCAGCAGGAGAGAGAAGATGGTGCCCAAGAGGAGGATGAAGATGATGAGGGTAAGAGTGTTGGAACTGGCAGAGATGTCAGAAAATGTAGTTTTAGTTTCTCTTCCAGTCTCCATCCAACCGATGCATGTTTGTCACGTAGATGACGGAGAACAGCCGAAAGGATGGGAGCCCAACGCAGAGGAGAAGGCTCTGCTGAGGGAGGAGTTCATCAGTCAGATGCATCAGCGTTTCCTGGATGGCAAAGACAAGGATTTTAACTACAGGTCGGTTAAGGTCATTGCTACGTTGAGAATTTATATTTTAATTTACAAATGAATCTAAAAAGGTTGGAATAGAAAGGGAAAGTTTTTTTTATTTCATTGAGTAAATTAAAAAGAAAAGAGAAATTCATATTTTTGAATAGAAAATTAGAATATCATATAAGACTAGTAGAAATTCATTACTAATATAGAGATGTAAGGTTTATCGCTTGCCCTCTAAATGGAGGATATCCTATAAAAAGAGGCTAGAAAGTTTAGAGTAGGGGTAACCAATTAAAACTCAGTGGTGTCCGAATAAAGACAATCATCATCCAGTAAAGGTCCGGAGACATTTTTAATTATAATCTGTTACTTTTAACAGAATTGACACAAAATTAAAATTATGCCCCCATGTTAAACATTAACTTGTTAAATAAAAAATTATATAAAAAAAATATAAAATTTTTCCATTTTAAAATCTAAATGGCTTTTTGAAGTAGAGAACAACAATCGTTCAGTTTCTAATTCACATCTTTTATAAAACACCTGAACTGACCGTTTGTTTTTGTTTTTTCTTTCTTTTTTCTGGCTTAATGAGAGCAGAGGGCTTTATGCTGCCCTGCAAGGCTTTAAACCTGGGTTTGAATGGAGACAAAGCCATTCTAAAGCACATATCAGGGTTCTCATTTTGATCCTGGATCCATATTTATTTTTGATTCTGTTCATGGAGAATCCTGCTTCACAGCAGCAGGTTGAGCCAAACATACTCTAAATGTGCAGGGTCATCTTTGAGCACCATTGCACTTTTCTGTCACCAGTTCACCACAGTTCTTCGAGCAGTCCACACTTTCTCTTTTTCTCATCATCTTCTCCTTCTTTCCCATCGTCCGACTTGCCACAGGTTTGCTTGCTGTGTCTAAAAGTAGCAGCAGCAGCAACACAGAATGACAGCAGCTCATTGGCTAATTTGTATGACATGTAGCCTGGTGCTGGACACTCTGGAGGGCTTTACCGTAGAAACAGTAGAAGCACTGCAAGTGAAATTAGACACTGCCGTCGGACACCATGCGGTAATATATAAATGTTTTAAATCAGGTTGGGTCCGGATTAGCCAGCAGGTGGGTCCAGATCCGGACCACGGTCTGCTAATATGTGACCTCTGGTTTAGAGCAAAGAAAAAATGAAAATGGATGCATTAGCAATAAGAAATACTAGATTACCACCTGCAGCTTCAAGCAGATGTCACAGCAAATGGACACGTCTGGGATATTTGTTGATGACAGGAGGATGAGAGAATCCAGACCAATGTGATCACAGTGGAAATGTATAACTATTCAGCGAACACATGATCCTTAAATATTCCTATGAATCAAACATAATGGCAAGCATGAACTGGATATCTTAGTATTTGGATACATCTGCAGTTCTGCGTCCAGAAATACGTTAGATTTTTGATTGATTAAATCTCGAAGCATTGTTCATATAGAAACTGATGTCTGGATTGCAGATCATCACATCCTTAGAGCTATATCAACATAAGAACCTGAAGTATCTGTGTATATTGGGATTAGTAGCATCTGACCGAAAGTTACATTTTTTATTGATTACTTGAATTAAAAATGATCTTTTAATTAATTGATATATCATAAAACCTTCAGTATAGCCTTCATATCTAAAAATATATTACGATAAAATATCTGAAATTTTTAATAGCTTGGTTCTTTTAAATATATAATAACTGAATTTTGTATGTTGCAGTGAGGTGGATGATAACCCTGACTATGACAACCTGGACATTGTCAGCAGAGATGCTGAGGATAAATACTTTGATGAAGATGACGAGGAGGAGGAAGAGGAGGAGGAGATGGAAAAGGATGATGAAGAAGAGAACATGGCTGAGTAGGGAATGGTTCATTCAGAATGACTCTGCTGCTCTGATTCATCTGTAAATAAGAATGTAAAAATATAAACATTTGAGATTTGGATTGTTACATTTGTCTGCATTAAAAAGCATTTTGGTCTTTTACTACTCTGTTTTGTTCTTTCACATCTTTATATAAAAGATCTAGCAGATTCAAATTTGTTCTTATTAGTAACCAATACTATCTGAACATGCTTTTGGCAAAAAGGAGCTTTAGGATTTCAGAGGAATCAGTTGTGATCAAACCCTAAACAGAAGACTGGTGCTGTTCCTTTAATTATCTCTGCCACAAATAAACAGGAAACAAAGCTTTAAGGGAAGTTAACTTTACAGTTTAGAGGTAATATCACAGCAATTACTTTTTGGTGTCCTATGGAAGATTATCCTGCAGAGAATGGGATTGAATGTATTCTGTGTCAAGAAAGCAGAGATGGGAAGTAACGAAGTACAAATACTTCGTTACTGTACTCAAGAAGATTTTTCTGATATTTTTACTTTACTACTTATTTTTATGGCGACTTTTTACTTCTACTCCTTACATTTTTAAACAAATATCTGTACCCTCTACTCCTTACATTTTAAAAAAATTGGCTCGTTACTTTAGTTTTGAATCATTTCAATGGAGTTACCGTTATTATTTTTCACGTCATCAATACCAAATTCAATCTAATTGGATGGGAATCTATGTTGCATTTGACGCACCACTACAAGATGAATCGACAGATTCGGCGGTATTCATTGGCGGCAAATCATTGCAGCTTGGTGGCGGTGGCGTTAGCATAGTAGTATGGACACAACGGAGATCTAGTCCTATTGGCAGACATCCATTTAAAATGTAGGCAGCGGCATGAAAAAAGTGGTTTCTACTTTTATACTCTAAGTAAATTTACAAGCCTGTACTTTGTTACTTTTACTTGAGTAAAGAAGTTTAATCAGTACTTCCACTTTTACCAGAGTATTTTTTAACACAAGTATCTGTACTTTTACTCAAGTACGGAAAGTGAGTACTTTTGCCATCTCTGCAAGTAAAGCTGCAGTGGTTCCCGGCCCGTTCATACGAAGACGAACACGGTTAATTTTCAGAAAGACTCTGTCCAAATGAGAGGAACTAGCACCACTTCAAACACTAGTAGTTTCCCAGGCTCATTCGGACACTGTGACATTGCCACAGAAACATGCAAAAAAAAGCCCAAAAAACATCAGGCATGTGCAGACCCAATATCTGGCTGTGCAGTATCAGCCAATGTGTATACATGAAGAACTGCATACTACTTGGATGTAAAATAATTGCCATCATGTTTTTGTCAAACTGCCTACGTTAGTGAGAAAGACTAACACAAAGTGAATCCAGAAGAAATGTTGATTGCCTACCTGGAATTGGTGACAATGATTGAATAAAGTTCTGGCTCTCAAAATGGTATCGGTGCCCTATTTGTTGGTACTCTCTGATACCGATATCACAATTTTAGTGCAGTATCGGGGACCCCTGATACTGATTTCGGTGCAACACTAGTAAATACAACAGGTCAGATACAAGCATTTATGCGTGTGGATTGCAGCTCTAATGTGGCTTGGTAATTGGCAGGCCATACATAGTATTAAAGTGGAGCTCATCTTAAAGCTTCATTTTCAGCAACATTTAATAATCAGACTACAGCAACATGAAGCAATTTCCCCAACGCTTCTCCGTCTCGCACAACACAGGGCCTTACATGGTTCAGAATGGCTTCTGCAATGTCAGCATAACGTAGCTTGTCAAGTGATGACGAGATTTGATTATTGTGAGATGAGATATTACACTGTGCCTTTCCTCAGTCAAATAGAAGTAACCTTGAACCTGTCTCTATGCTGGAGTTATGTGAGGAGTTGGGATTGAGATGAAGGGAGCGGTTGCCTCCTAACACTAGACAAGGGTAGGGTGTTTAAGACTCCCTAATGCCGTGAACGGCAGAGACAGCTGTCTTGAAATGATTTTATCTGACTGGTGAAAAATGTATATCTTTGATGAACTCAAAGTTGTTTCTCTTGGGAACACCCAATGTTCGCGTGTGAGAATTCTCTTTATATGCAGGGGTGGGAAACCACCCTGCCAGAGCCTCATTAACAGTTCAATTTTATTTATTTATTTTTTTTTTTCATACTGTTGTTGTTAGCAAAAAGTTTAGCCATATATTTTAAAGATAAAAAAAAGTAGTACTTTAGCTGATTTAGTTTTGTTGTGTTAGTTTTTTGGGGGGTTTTGCCTGTGTTACAATTTAAGACGTCAAAGTTTTTGGTTTGTATTTCACTGGATATGTTGGTCTTTTTTCTTTTTTTTCCTTGGCTAAATCATGTGAGCATTTTTTAAAGATTTCACCAAATTAGGTTTCTTTTTTTGATTTAATTCTCTACTTATAACAGACAATACTTTGACTGTACATACTGTATGCTTTGGGCCTTTGTTGCTGGAACACTGTATTGGATTTATTTTTTTATGTTCTGCCAGTGTTCCCCAAGGCTATACAGGCTGCACATGAGCTGTCTCTTTGATGTTTAATCCTAGAAGCAACAGCTGGATTGTTTGTTTTTTTAATCATCAAGTCATTTTTTAAAGCTGCAGACTAATTAGTTTAAGATAAGATTAGACTCTTCCTCAAAGATGAATACTGACCACACAATAACAGTACAGGACAGACCAACGGACTCTTTACTGAATGCATGAAGTTGGTTGCACAGACTGGTGGTGTCAGTAAGCATAAAACCCTAACAATTGTTTGGATTAGATTGGGCTCCAATCTCTCCATTTCAATGTAGCATCATGGATTAGATGGCAGCTGGTAATCTGCTGGGAAAGTAGATAACTCTAAACATGGTCAGTCTGATGGTTAGGAAGGTTTATTACAAGCTTAAAGGTCAAAGGGTAAAACCTTCCTGCAGCATTTAGTGTTCTAACTCACTGTTAATAACTTTGTGTAAAATAAAAACCTTAACCATTTGTTAAGGTTTGTTCTGTTTAGATAATAATTTACTCAGGCAAATTTCTGTGTCACATTCTTTATAAAATTTAGTCTTTCAGAAGATTGCTAGGGTAGATGTTAGAACCCAAAAGGGAACTAAAAAGCATTTAGGTAGCAGCTATGGAAGGAATATTTGTTTAAAAACTACTTAGTAAAAAATACCTGTTCCAGTAGGTCTGGTTCCATCAACTCTTTCTAATGTGTATTTTGAAGTCCAAAAAAGTTTAAAAAGTAAAAAAAAACAAAAAAAAACTGGACTTTATTTGAAGACATTTCGCATCCCATCCAGGAAGCTTTCTCAATTCAAAATGTCTGAATTAGCGTTGTGTTCCAAGCTTTATAGAGTAGCCCAACAAAAGCCTTGTTATGGCTTAAGAAACATGTCCACCCCAACAGAGAAACAGGTCCACCCCTTAGTAATGGGGAACTGTTGAGGTCGTTGTTGGCCTGCAATACCCGACACTGGCCTATGCCTCTGAAAAGGGAGCCGTTATAGAAACCAGTGGGGTTCAGAACTTTATAGCCATAGCGAATAATATTTAAATGTCAAATCATTCTGGCTTAAACTTGTATATAAATGTACTCTTTATCAGACGATATTCTCCCAAAAGTTAGAAAATTTAAATTGAAAAAAAAGATTTTTTTTTTAATCTGTGGTTTTTTTTTCCGTTATCTTATGCAGGCAAGTTAATCATATGTCAGCTTGTACACCTAAATTCGGGCAATCATATATCAACGGTCATAGCATCTTAAATCATATGTTGCAGCTAATATATGCAACAGTTGAAATAGGAATCATTTACTTTCCCATTGAGTTCTGTCCCAGTGTTCACAGGGATGGATGTCTGTGTTTTCGGCAGGCGTAGAGTTAACAGAACTGGCAGAGTTGCGAGGCAAGGGCTCAAACATGTACTGCTGTAAGCCTTCTACACCAAACCAAGCTTCAGGGGAAGAGGGCGAAAGTGTAAGACATACTGCATCGTGTTCTCAGTACCAGAACGTTAAATGGCAATTATTTTCTAGATTCCCCAAATAAGAGTTTGTGACAAAATTCCTATCACGTTTTACTACTCCTCTTGAAAGAAAATGCAAAAAGCTGCCCAGAAAAGACTTAATGAGCACAAGTTGCTCACAGCTACCTTGCCTGCTACTGACGACTATAATTACAGAGGCACGGAGCTACAAACAGACGCTGATGAGGAACACCAAGTAAGTCCCCAGCTGCCAAGAAACCTTCTCCTAGTATCCCTCAAACAACGAGCAATCTAAACACTGAAGATGCTACTACTATGCTCAGGGCCGGCGATTGCTACAGGCGAGCTAGGCAATTGCCTAGGGCGACAAATGTGTTGGGGGCGCCCTCTAGCGTCGCCCTTAGGCTTACTTCCCATTAATCATAGAATTAGAAAAAAAAGCGAATTAAACCGGTTATGAAGCGTCCGTCAGTTTGACTTAACCTTACGTATATATAAATAAATAGCAAAATATGAACAAATAAATATACCACCGTTTTTTTATTTATTTTTTCACATTTAAGAGACAATCGGAAAAGATTCTGATCACTTTTCAAGCGCCCTCCAACCTGGAAGTCGTGACGTCAATCACTGCAGCATGTACACCAATATTTTGGAATGAAATTGTAAGCAAACAGATATTAAAAGTAAAACAAGTGAAGTCTGACACTTAACTTTGCTCGCGACTCGAGGATGGCTGAAAGGAAAAGACTCCCCTCTCCTCCTCCAGCTGCAGTCGGCCCGTCTTAATCATCCACTCAGAGTACCACTGGTTAGCGCACACAGACTTTGTAGCTTGTCCGGTCAGTTAAAAATATTAATTGTGAAATCCGTCTTGTAATCGGAAGCATACAAGCTAGTTAGCTTGAAAAGTAAATAAAGTTTCAGACGTGCTGCGTGATGATGCGTTCAGATTGGCTCAGTAAAACGATAATTAGGTTATCATGATGCATTCAAGTGTAACGTAAAGAAAACGGGAAATTTAGTTTTTGGCGAGAAACATGAGTAATACAGTTGTACATTGCTCTATATATAATTAAACTACTGATGCCAACATTTATTAAAAATTACATTTAATTTAAAATACAATTATTTATTTGTTAAATATTTTCCTAATCACTAAAAACATGATGAAAAGTGACAGTAGACAATACATTAACCAACAATTGTGAAAATATATTCTAGTTAGTTTTATGTCATTTCCAAGTGGCCTATTACATTAGCCATGTTTATTGAAGGCTAGAAACGTTTTTGTTATGCTCACTTGTTAAGCAATAGAAGCAATACCAGTTCTGTTAATAAAATTTTGTTGCATCGTCTTTCCACCAAATAACAGAAAAGTATAGATAGTGGTATCGATAAAGACTCAGATCGATAAGGAGTATCGATAAAGGTATCGATATCATTAAATATTAACGATCCCCATCCCTAATGTTGACATCATTTTTTTCTCAGTATATATGCAGCAGAATTATGTGCTATATTATTAGCTTGAGAATGGGTAGAAGATACTAATATAAATAAAATATTTTGTAGTGATTATCTGCATTGAGTATTCAAAAGGGATGTACAAATAATCATCAAAATATATGAAGTTATGGCTGTTCATCATAGAATATGTGAACAAAAAAAAACAACAACTTCAAACTTTACAATTACAAATTTTGTAATGGTATTCATAAAAGAACTTTTGTTTGTAGAGGGTTAATCCTTTCTTTAATCACTAATCAATGTCAGAAATCAGGGTAAATATACCTGATATATTTTATTTAGAGGAAAATTTTGTTTATCTCATTTCTATTTATGTTCAAATGATTTAATTGAACTGGAACAGAAAATTTAATTTAATGTTTATCAATTACTTTTTTATGTAGTCCTTGGTTGAAGAATTTCTTAAATTTATTATTTTTTATTGTTATTTGGTAATTTCTGAAATTGATTTATTTAATATTTGTTTAATGTGTGTTAAATTTGTTAATTGTCTGAAATAAATTCATTCAATGATTCAATCCAGTTTTTTAGTTATACTTTACCTAAGTGTCCTTACAGATGGTTAAAAGTGTTTTTGCACAGTCCTAACTTTGAATGTGTAATAAATTATTTAAAATAATAAAAAAGAAAAGGTACTGCAACCTATTCTGGTATTTGTCTATGCATCACTCCATGCTAAGTTACAGTTTTTTCTGAATGCTTAAACACAACCTTGATTCTTATAGCACAATTTCTAAAACTATTAATACTTAAAGCAAATCCACTCACTGAGTTCACAAAACTAAAAGAACAAACACTGCTTTGCACTCAATTAGCAATTTTGTAACACACACTTTGCACAGCTGTAGGCACAATTCACCGCACAGGGGGGCGCAAAACTCAATCTCGCCTAGGGCAACCAAAGGGCTAGAACCGGCCCTGACTATGCTTAATAACTTGATCAACACAAGAAGTGATGCACTCTTTAAGAAGAAGGTTTACTACGGTACATGGAAAAACGTGTAGAGCTCTATGAAAAAAAACACCACAGCCTGTTCGATTCATGTTAACAAACTTGAGCATTATGCCGATGGAACCTGAGACTTCACAGGGTCCCTGAGATGGAGAAGATGTTGGTGTGGCGTTGGTGACCCAGGTCTGCCAAGAAGTTTTACTGAGAGAAAAAGAGAGGCTTTAGATTTTAATTGATGTTGCTAATCTTTTGGGAAAAAGCTCACCTGCAGCTCCCATCCTATTATCATTCGTTTTGTCGCCAGAAGGTATCGAGATGACATATGGAAAGCAGCTAAAAGCAATGACTTTCTTAAAAAGAATAGTGACCGTTTTACCGAAGATCTGTGCAAAAAGACCACGACCTCCGACAGAAACTATGGCCTTCCATCCAAAAAGCTCGGAAGAGGGCAAATCAGCATATTTCATAGGTGGTTTCATCAACGGCGTGGAGATCCCTGCAACTTTTGTCCAGAGGAGGAGTAGTCTGGAGTTTAGATATCCTGTTCGGTTTATTTTATTATTCCAAGAGTGGATATTTTAATGCCACATAATATTTAGTTCCTTAATAAGGTGCTGGTCCATGATGTTCGTGTTACTATACACCTTCTTTGACCGAGCGCTCTTTACTTGCTCTTTGATTGTTATATCTTTCATTTATTTCTCTCAATGCCAGGGCGATGCGTAATATGTTAAAAGGAAACCGTTGTTTCTATTTGCCAAAAATGTTCGTTCTGATTTATGTTTTTTTGCCTCATTCAACTGTTACCTATGTTCATTTTTGGAATTCCCAATGTGGAAATCCTATTTGGTTTTCTCATGTTTCTGAGCATTCTGCAGCAGTTATGACATTAAAGAATAGATCTAAAGGGAATATTATTGCCTCTGAATATGACCTAATGGGGCACTATATCTGTCAAGTTCTTACTTTTAAATACTATGACTTCATTTGCACAAATATTTATGGTTATAACAACAAACGAGAGAATGATAAACTGTTTCACGCATTCAAGATTTTTTTTTTCCAATATGGTTAAATGAATTCCCCAAAGCTATAATTATCATGCGAGGGGATTTTAATACCGTGCTTGATGGCGATCTTGATAAATTGCCTCCTAACAAACATAATGCCTCTAATTCAACTGTCAACAATTCAACTTGACTGATATCTGGAGAGCTATCCATCCTCATGACTGTTTATTCACTTGGAATAATAAATCATCACATAGGCCGTCTAGGAACGATTTCTGGCTAACATCAAATTCAGTAAACAAGGAGGGTGTAACCGTTAAGATACTTCCTACTCCTCTCCTTATTAACCATAAAGCTATTAAATTGATTTTTGCTCACCATCATCCTGGAAAATGAACAATTCTTTACTGCAATGTAAAGGAGTCTCTGCAAACATATCTACACTACTCAACCAGTAGTGGTCTAAATCCTATGTAGATGTTCGCTATAGTCTTAATTGGGAACTTAATTTCAATCTGGTCAAATTTAGTAGTAATAGGGTCGAAATTATTAGAGCAGAAGAAAATAATATAATTTTCAGATTTGTTGAGCTGTCTCATCCAAATCCCTCTAGTTTAAGTGACTGTACATTAATATAAGTAAAGGTGCATTCGTGAGATCAAGAAGAAAATGGTTGGAAGGAGAACAAAATACACATTACTTTTTCAATCTTGAAGATCATAATGCCGTTAATAGTTCTATATGCAGACTAAAAATTAACAACTTTCCAACTGATGATCCTGATCATATCACAAAATACTGTTGCTCATTTTATGAAAAGCTGTATCGTTCCAACATCTAAAAAGCCTAAATTGATTCCTTATTGAATAATTTAATAGTGAAACTGATATCTAAGATTGACCGGAAACGCTCTCCATTCACCGTTCATGAAAGTTTTGATGCTATTGCACATCGCAAAACAAACAAATCCCCTGGAACCAATGGTCTAAGTGCCGAATTCTATAAACATTTTTCTAATGACCTTGCCCCTTTTTTATTAGAGGTCTTTAATGAAAGTATTACAAATGTCACTTTGCCTACAACTCTTACTGAAGGCTTAACCACCCTTATACCAAAACCTAACAAGGATCCTTTACTGCTTGATGATTGGCGACCTATTTGCCTACTTAATACCGACTATAAAATATTAGCCTTAGTAATTGCTAAAAGATTAAAATAAATTCTTCCTTAAATCATTGACGAAACTCAATCAGGATTTATGAAAAATCGGCATATCACAAACAACATAAGACTTGCTCTTGATATCTTAGATTATCCTGATTTTGTTTCTGATGATGGATTTATTTTATTTTTGGACTTCTATATGACTTTTGACACTTTAGAACAGGGTTTTATATTTCAGTCTAGAAAAATTTGGATTTGGAAAGCTCTTTATATCGACTATCAAAACTCTGTCAAAATAACAACAGCTCTATCAAATTAAGGAATGGCTCCTCTCCAAGATTTAATCGGTCTCCACCTACATGTTGCTTTTGGTAGCTCAGCTTCTAGCAGATCTTATTAAAGCCAGTTCTCTAAAGGGGTTAACTGTTGCTGAAAAAGAACTTACCTTAACACAACTAGCAGATGAAACTACCCTGTTCTAAAAGGACAAGAATCAAATTGAATTGCATTAGTAATCCAGGTATTAAATAATTTCTCAAAAGCTTCTGGTCTGCATTTGAATCTCAAAAAATGTGAGATCATGGCAGTTAATGATTGAATGTATTCCAGTTAAAACTGAGGCTGTTTATTTAGGCATAACCTTCACAAAAGAACAAAAAAAAAATTATAGATTCTTAAATTTTGATGCTTTAATTCTAAAAGCAAAAAAGAAATTTAATCAGTGGTTTGTAAGGGATCTTTCACTACGAGGTTGTGTTCTTCTTAGTAAGGCAGACGGCATCTCTACGCTCACTTATGCTGCTCTGGCTTTAGATCTTGATAAAGAAATTGATAAATTGCTCTTTATCTTTGTTTGGAAGAATAGGTTTACAATTGATACTCTATCTTAATTAACTTATACGAAAATGGAGGGCTTAACTGTTTATTTTTCTCTACCTTAAATAACACTTTCAAGATAAATTGGATTCACCAGTTCTTCACATCTCAAATAATATATGAAATAATATCCCTTATCATGTATTTTCAAAACTTGCGGGTTTAACAATTTTCTTGGTTTGCGATTTTAATGTGCATACAATTCCTATCGAGCTCTCTAATTTGCACTGCCAGGCTTTTTTGTCATGGTCATTTATCTACAAGCACAACTTTTCGCCTCATCTGTATTTCATTTGAAACAATAAGGACATCCTCTTCACTGTTTCTGGATCCATGGTTCAGTCTTGATATTATTGTGGTTGATCAGCTGTCCGACAACAGTGGCACTTTATTGAGTTATGAGGGATTTCGCTCTAAATTTAACCTTCCTATTTCTTATGGAGAATATGCAAAGATTTTTGGTGCTATTTCAACTAGGATCTGCATGTTATTCAGACAGAGGCCAAGACTCGGTTCTTCTTCATCTCCTTCTCTGACTTCCATGGACTCTCCTGTGGGCAAAATATGTCTCACCTTCTCTCTTCATAAGAACAATAAGTCAATCAGATCCCTCTTTCAGAAAGAGGTGGCGTCAGTTCCTGCTGTTGTACCATATCGGAACCGTCTGGTAGCTGCTGTATCCTGGAAACATACTTCCTGCTACCTAATCAATATCTCCTCTCAATAAGGTGAAGGAAGTTTTATTCAAACTCATTCACAGGATTTAAACCTGCCAAACACTACTTTAAAAAAAAATAAATCTGATATTATTGTGAACTGCACTTTTTGAGATCTTCTTCCAGAATGTGTTACACATTTGTTTTGGTTGTGTTCATACTCTCAAACTCTGGCAACACTTTTGTAACTATGTGGATTCAAATATTTTAAAAGATTTATAACTTCATTGGGAAAACGTTGGTTTTCAGCTGCAAACTAAAATGTTTCCCAAACCTTTCCTTTTACAATCTGGTAATTATCTTGGCTAAATTTAATTTGCATAAATTTACATTTCTAAAAGAAAATCCAGACTTTAATGTTTATTTAATTAGACTTAAACAATACTTTAGTACTCTCTTCTCACCAAAAGGCACAAAAAAAAACATTTCAATCTGTTCCCAAATCAAAGTTCTGGACAATTTATTGACATAGAAGACATGTGTATTTGTACATGTATGTATATGTGTTTATATACATATGTATATATATGACACTCCTAAACACATATGTTTGTAAGTTTGTTTGTCTTTCCTCCTGATTGTACTTGTTTATTGTTAATTATATTATTATACCCCCTGGCATATTTGTTCATCTGTATATTTTATATGTTATTGTTCACTTTAAGTGAAATAAAAAAATAAAAACTAAGATGCTTCCGACAAACCTGCCACCACCAAATGTGCTTGCGAGCCTTCCCCACAACAATCCCACCCTTTGTTAAACGACCAATCACATTCACTTTATTAACACGTGTAAAGTCAGGCACCACTCTGGAGAATTCGTAAAAGCAGTGGCTGGAACAGCCGCTTCCCTAACACTTTAAGGGTCGGGCCTAGCACTATTGGGTTAAAGACAGTGCAGAACAAAGTCTATATACGTCCATCCAGACCCTCAAACAAAGCATCTTCTTACACAGTCAGCATGTGTAAATATGTGCTTTGAGGTTACCTGCGTAGTTCAAAGAGATACAGAGGAGAAATTACCTCTGGTCAAGATAGAGCCAGAGCTCACTGCTGCTGTGAATGATGAAGAAAGAGTTTACAAACAGTAACTTTACAAAAGAGTAAGAGAATCAATGTAATGACGCATAAAGCGCTGCTGCAGATGGAAGTAAACTCTGACCGCTTGAGGTCTGATGAAACTCGGCTCTAGTTAGTAATCTAGAATTCCCTCTGTGGTATTTGAAGCTGGTGTTTTTTTCTTCCTCTGTCATTTCAAAGCTGTTCATTCTAAAAGAGAAGGTCCTCTCTCTTCTCTTTCTCCTCTAGCTGTATCTTACACATATCTGCCACACTGTTACAGATTGTGGCTGCCTATAGGATACTATACAGTAATGAATGCACATATTTGCTCCTTTATTGGATCACGTTGCACTTTGTCTTGACGACTTGAAGACAAACGCCAATTAAACAGCACCAGGTGTTGTTTTACAGCCCAGTCCTGCACACAGCGACACATCTGGTCATCATTCAGACCTGGCGGTCAATATTCTATTTAAATGCCACACTAATGAGAAATCCTTGCAAAGCCAGGCTGATCAGATTCTCTTTGTAGATTATCCAACGGCTAAAATAAAACTCAATCAGACTATAATTGTCTGTCACATTGGTCAGTTCCTCTGTTTCTGTAACTGCTACAGAAGATGTGCTATGTTTTACGATTTGGTGCACACCACCCACTTATGCTGAGGAACAGGCAAGTTTGCTCACATATTTTTTTTTTTGAGAGAATGAAATAGTATTTCGATTATCCATGAATCACACTTGAGGGGACACTTGAGCCACCACCCAAGTGTCCCCACCAACTTTCACCCTAGCGGTGACGGTAGCCTGGACTTCAGCGGACCCGTGCTTCTCCCCGCCAGCCCCAGAGCTGATGGCCCGGTCCGGCCCAGCAGGACCCCTCCCACCAAAAAAAGTGTCCTCCTTTTAGGAAACCAAAATCTGGTCATCCTATATTACGCTGCTCCTTCGCGAAAGTCAGCTGCCCACACTCTGAACACCATGACATAGAATAGGCTATCAGTTGTTTATGGTAGAATGAAAGATGATGGTGCAAGATAAATTAATTAAGATAAAATATTATTAAAGAAATCTACGCTGAAACAAACTAAACTCAGCTTTGGAACACCAACAGGTCAGAGGAAAAGAAAGAAAGAAAGAGGTGAGTTCATTTCGCCAGTAAATATATATCATTCAAAGCACGGCTAGAAATAGGAATCTCATCGTCCTCAGCAAGCATTTCAAGCAACTGTCACTAGTATTTCGTTTTACAGTCGGAGCCTACTTAAAACTATTGATGCACACGGGGAAAAATAATAGAATGAAATTGTACTACATTTTTCTTGAGGTAGCCTAGTTGTGTTGCTCATGTTGCATTATCAAGAATACAGAGTTCTGCTTTGGCTATTTCAAAACGGAGCTAAATAATATGATCAAACAGCAAATAACAACATTGTTCTTGAGGTTATGTATGAATAAAGATTTCAAACAGCCCATGTACAATATTGTATTTGAGGTTAGCCTAGTTGTGTTGCTCATCGTGCATAATGAAGAATTAAGATTTCTGCTTCACCTATTTCTGGTTTATTTATTCAAGAGACAATCAAACGGGTCTGATTACCATTGCCTTGAGCAAGTGGATAGCAGAAGAAGAAACTGTAACTGCACACAAGAACATACTCAGCTAAGACTACTAAGACTTCACATTTCCACCTTCCATTAGATGTGCTGGAGCGCCGTCTTGTGATATATTATTGCAGGTCATTTGATTCATTTAGTGGGCCATGCATATGTATGGTGATGATGGCGACAATAACATTAGTAGAAATAATAATGCCATATTAATAACAACAGCAACAACAACAATAATAGTTATAATAATAATAATAATAGTAATAGTAACAATGATGTGTAGGGCGACAGTGGCGTTGGATGTAGAAGTTTGCCCTGAAATCGAAGGATTGACGGTTCAGTGTCGTTGTGTCCTTGGGCAAGACACTTCACCTGCATTGTCTACTGATGGTGGTCAGAGGGCCCGAAGTACATGTCTTTTACCATTCATATTTACTTACTTGATGGGCTTGTGATTTAACTGTCTTTATTCTTGTTTCCAAAATATATTTTAAAAAGTCACCATATTAGTCGCAATATTTGACCTATGTATTTCAAAAATCCTGGTTACGGCTCTGTATTATAAATATCACTAATTGCATTTCTACCAGTAGAAATAAAATTTTAAGTTATCTGGAATCAAATACGTACTAGTAAGAACTACATTTCAGATATCTACAAATCTTTAATTATTTCAGGTGGTTGTTTTAACATATATTTGTTGGTATTTCAGATATCTTTAATAGTATTCCTCCTATCTAAAATGAACATTTCAGATATCTGAAATGTAATTTTTACTAGGACAAATAACGTCCTATCTAAAATAAACATTCTGATCGTCTAAAAATGCATTTCAGATCTCCGTAATCCGATTGCTAATGGTCATAATTTTTTATTTCAGATATCAAGAATCAATGACTAAAAATAACATATCTGACGTACTTTAAGGTTTTCAGACCTAAATTCAAGACATTTGGATTTATGGGTCTAGCTTCCTCTCTGTGGATTTGAAAGCATTTTATCTCGTAACAACGAGATAAGACCTCATAATTACGATATACCAATCTCGTAATTATGAAATAAGATCTCATAATTATAAGACAACATGTAATATTTAGGAGATCAGGAAGGACAGTCATTGCAGAGCTACGCTACATGAAACATGAACATGAATGGGTGGTCGGATTTAATATGCTTTTATTTCATTTTAGGTATGCCACACTAGGAAATACCTCAATGTGGATGGAATTTGTTTTAGTTTATCAGCAATACGCAGTAAGTCCTGAGAATTGTTAAGGCAAAAAAGCCCACTCTACTCTGACTTGCTGGAAATTGCACTGTTCCTGCAGGAACAATTAAACCAGCACGGGATGCTTTATGGTTATAAATGAATGCATCTGAATGCATTCCAGCTGGCTTGGTGGTGTCCCAAAGAACTGTTGGCCGGTACCTTCTCAAAATCCTAGATCCGCAAGGAGTACAGCTGAGGCTTCAGAATTGTTTAAAACTACCAGATCCCAACTTTATGTGGCATGTCGATTCATATTAAAAACTAAAACCATGCGGAATCTGAAGCAATAGAGCTGTAGACGGATTTTCGCGTATGGTCATAAGGCTACATGCTTACTCAACAAGTAGTAATCTCAGGGTTATAGCTGCATACTTTGTATGCATACTTTGTTGGTGAAGTGAAAAACAGGAGCGTAGTAAGCTCCAAAAAATGTTTTAAATGTGTATAAAACTGTGTAGAGTGGAGGATGTTCTTTTTCCAGGGGGATCATCAAATTAAGTGGTCTTCCTAATTCTCAATCATTCTGGTGATATGTTTATATAAGGCCGTTCTACATGTTCGTCCCCATTTTCACTTACTGGTCGTGAGTGTGACATAGTGGAAAATTTGCAAATCTACTTTTGGAAAGCTTGTATGAACGATGCAAACAGCAACTTTTAAACAGAGCCTGCACGAAGAGAAAGGGGCTCGTGCATATGCTCGTGCACACATTTAATAGACGTTCCCTCTCGGTCACGGGTTCAGGTTTTTGCACATGGATTTTGTTCAAGTGGAAAGGGCAGGTCTTTTAAAAAATTCATGAAAATTCTCCACTATATGTTTAATTCAATTCAATCCAGTTTATTTCTATAGCAACAATTCAAAACACATATCAACTCAAGGCACTTTACAGTTCAACCAGATCATACATTCAAATGGATTCAAAGTTGTCTATCAAAGGAAAACCAGTTGATTGCATTGACTCATTGACTCGAATGCAATCCCTCTCACTAAGCATGCTTGTAGAAACAGTGGAGAGGTTTCTTCCTTTTAAAAAGGTGCCCCGTCCAGGAAAAACAAAGCCAGGCAGATGAGCTCCAAGCCAACTCCCATGTCAGAGGATGAAGAGAGCACATCCAAGCAGTAACGGTCAGAGAAACAGGACTACAGTGGAAAAACAGATGCCAACAGCACAGGTGATGTTTCTCTCCAGGATGGTGTCATAGCCAAACAAGAGTATTTTGAGTTTAAAGATCAAAAGGGTGGAATTAACATTGTTTTGCTGCGAAAGGACATGGTTTTTACTGAATAAATGGTCTACAAGGCAAAAAAATAATTAATAACACTGTTTATTTTTAAGAGTTTTAAATGTGAGCACATTGGTTTGTGAAATCATTCTCACTTTCTCAACTAGCCTCTGGATCCTGAGGCTGAAATGACAGCAGACCACTGGAAAAACATCCATCAAGCAATCACTTTTATAACCTGAGTGCTAGTTGAGTGTACGAGGTCTCCTAGAAAGTTTTCTTTAGTTTTTCTCTTCTTTTTTTTTTTATAAATATGGTAAATGGCTTGTACTTATATAGCGCCTTATTTCAAGTCAGGAGACTTGACCAAAGCGCTTTACACTACATTCATTCACCCATTCACGCACACACTCACGGTGGCAAGCTACATTGTAGCCACAGCTGCCCTGGGGCTCACTGACAGAAGCGGGGCTGCCGTACACTGGCGCCACCGGGCCCTCTGACCACCATCAGTAGACAATGCAGGTGAAGCGTCTTGCCCAAGGACACAACGACACTGAAAGTCAGAGCCGGGGCTTGAACCGCCAACCCTTCAATTTCAGGGCAAACTCCAACATCCAACACCACTGTCGCCCCTAAATGTTTAAGGATCAATTGGCCATCTGGGAATGCCCTCACGCATCAACCAAATGACTGATGTGACAATGATATGACAAATAATTCAAGCTGTCAGATTTGCTTACAGTTTTCCAGCATACAAGTTCAGTAAAACGCTTCCACAACATTAAGTTGAAATAATAATGGTATTATGAAGTCATTACTGGAATATTTGAGTCCTAGTTATGTTTGGTCCACATGGTGGTGCACATGTACAAAAAAGAAAAAATGTGTTTAATCAATATGTTTTACACTAAAAAGCTACACTGTATTAATTCGAGTGTGTGTTTTTTTTCTGCTAGATAGAAAAACTTCAGGTTAAACCAGTGTTACTTTTCTGACATTGTGTCTTTCTCTGCCAATCAAACAAATCAAATCCTGCATCTATTCTTCTGTTGACAATCAGATCCCATTCTAACTTTTTAATTTCTTTAGCTTCAAAGTGTAATATTCCTTTTGTAGGCTTAAAACTTCCAGCTGCACTTTTAGCGTTTCTCTTTGCAGTTGATCCAAATTCATTGTGTCCAAATCAGAACCTGTTAGGAGCCCTGAGGATGAGACCTCCTGCTGACCTTGGAGATAAGCATGGTCTGAGCCTCGGATGCTTATTGGAGGAAAGAAAAACAAAATAAGACAGTTGAAATGTGTTAAGGTATTTAGTTGATCAGAGATGGCTGGAATTTACCTGTTCATGCATAATTTTTGAGAATCCACATGGTCTAAACTGCTTACAGCTGTGTGATTGTCACATTTTCTCTGACCAGGAAAAATCAAAGGTAAAGCAGAAAGTCCTGCAAGTTAAAATTCTTTTAGTGCCTCAAATTTTAAAGCTTTTACAGAAAAAAGCAGCATTTGGTTTCTGAACTCACTCAATGATTCGCCGATTTCTTCCTCAGAAGGTTGTTGTCTGGGAGAGGGGTCTGCCGCCATGTCTGCTCTTTCATTTTCTATTAGTTCTCCACTATCCTCAGTTACTGATGTTTCCAGAAGCTCTTCACTCCTACTGTCTTTGTGTTTTTCCAAACACTTCCTTGCTAAATGCCTGTCTCTTTTCTTCTCAACTTTGGGGAAGAAAAATTATTAAAATGAAGATTTTTACAACTAAAGATGGTAGAAAGATAAATGGGAATTAGATTAGTTTAAATTACAGGTTATACTGTCTTTTAAAGAGAACCAGAATTTCAAAATGTCCCTTTAAGTTTTAAGACTTCTTCAGAGCTTCACCCACACACTGAAAAATGGTAGATAATTTTACATTTCCTAAAGCGCTACCTTACTTTTTCAAGGTTGTTTTTTTACATATTACTCAATCGTGGATATTTAAATGATCATAAACATTCTAAACCACAACCTAGAGCAAACTAAAAAGAAACCAAATGTTTAGAAAAGTAGTATTAACTCTTACAAACCTTCTGGGGGACACTCTACAGCAGAAAACTCACAGCCACTCCTCGTCTGTGGAACCTTACAGAACAGACGATAAAGATGTTAATATATCTTTGTGAAGAAATCTAACTTTTAAAGTAAATAAGATCTTATATTTAAAGTCACAAATGTCCTGTAGGCCTCGTTTTATATGATTCAGTTTTTAACTCTTGATTAATTTCTCTTATCTTTGTTCCAGTGCTTTTTTAGAACCTTCCCTGGATTTTATTCATTGTCAGTTTGCAGCTTTCTCCCTGAAACTTCTAGAACAAGGGCCACCAACCTTTCAAGTCTGGGGGCTACTTCATGGGTACTGAGTGATAGGAAGGGCTACTAATACTAACCTATGAACGGTAGGAGTCAGCTTTCCCCTTAACTTCATACATAATAAACATATATTTATTGAGGAAGGAAGGAAGGAAGGAAGGAAGGAAGGAAGGAAGGAAGGAAGGAAGGAAGGAAGGAAGGATCAGCGTTCACCTTAAAGGAATAGTACACCCAAAACATGATTAGCCTTCATTTTCTACTCACCCCCCATGCTGAACAACACTCCGGAGTACTTTTTTGATATCTCAAATGCATCTGGAGATCTGGGAGGCTTCTTGCTGTCTGCTGACATTCAAATAATGGAGGTCTATGGTGCCCGAGGCAGAAAGGTCCATAAAAGTCCACAAAAAACGTGTCAATATTCCTCCATACTGCTCTTCCAATGTATTCCAAGTGTCCTGAGTGGGTAGCGTCCAGAATTTACTTGAAACGAAGTCATTTAGAATGTTTTTAGAGCATAAACAGTAGTGTATAGGATTTCCTAAAAGCGCGTTCACGAGTCTACGGAAACCGCGGCAGACCAAACCAGATGAAAGTGCGCATTCAGCTCGGCAAATAACTCATGCTCTTCCTCAACACTGAAGTCCTCAGACATTTTTCTTTCGTTGTTTCTTTCTTTGCACAGGTAAACAGCACATTTCTTCTTCTACGCTTGCATTATCGGCAGAGCAGACGCTGAATGCGCACTTTCGTCTGGTTTGGTCTGCCGCGGTTTCCGTAGTCTCATGAACGCGCTTTTAGGAAATCCTATACACTACTGTTTAGGCTCTAAAAACATTCTAAATGACTTCGTTTCGAGTAAATTCTGGACGCTACCCACTCAGGACACTTGGATTACATTGGACGAGCAGTATGGAAGAATATTGACACGTTTTTTGTGGACTTTTATGGACCTTTCTGCCTCGGGCACCATGGACCTCCATTATTTGAATGTCAGCAGACAGCAAGAAGCCTCCCAGATCTCCAGATGCATTTGAGATATCAAAAAAGTACTCCAGAGTGTTGTTCAGCATGGGGGTGAGTAGAAAATGAAGGCTAATCATGTTTTGGGTGTACTATCCCTTTAACTTAATACACTATAAGCATATTTTTATTGTTTCTTTTGACCCCTAAATTTCTTTATGATATTGCCATTTTTAACTCTCTCTAAATGCATAAATACTCTGTGAGATTAAAATTATGAAATGGTCTATAAATTATATAAATATTAAACAAATTATAATAAAAGAAGGGCAGCAGAATAAAATCAAAATGTCAAACTTAGCACACTGGTGAGTTTTGCTGTTATAAGAAGAAGCTGTGGGCATCGCATGAGGCCCCTGAGGGCCCCTTGGTGCCTGCGGGCACCACGTTGATGACCCCTGGTCTAGAGAATCTCTGCTATCTCTACTTTTCTATACCATCACTAGTTGCAACGATTCTCTTAATTTCATTAAGGTTAACCGTATCTCCTACTTTAGTCGTCGTTCTTTAGCAGATAAAGCTTACATTTTTTCTGAAAACTTTTCACTTCCACCATTTAGGCCTTTTTAGCTGCTTGACACTTAACTGTTACGATTTCTGTTTTCAAAAAATTCACTAGAGAAATTCCCAAACTTAAATCTAAACAAGGCTGTGGTATTTCCTGCCACGCACCGTGCAAAACTGATTCTATTCTATTTATTAAGCTTCAGTTATAAAACCATATTCACATTTTTTCTAAATTATTTCATTCTGCATCATTTCTTTTAATCGTATTTAACTGAAGTATTTGTGCACAGATTTTTGTCCTACTGATGGCATTTTTTCGATCATAACGTTCACTCTCATCTGCAGTGCGATTTTCTCAGGTGTTGAAATGATCAACCTTGGATCGGCTTCTGAAAGAGAAGAGGTGTATTCACTAATCCATTATTGGTCAGCTGGTGTAAATAAGCAGACTTTGAACATTGGCTTGTGTAGGAAACATCACCTTTAGGAGCAAAGATGTTTTCAGGGTTGTCAAACTCCTCCCAATCATCTTCTATTTCATCCTGATCCAGTTTATCATCTTGTTTTTCCTCTGAATGGTCTGAGTTCACATAGTCACCATCATTTCTAACAGATACTCTCCCTTCCTCTTCCTCCATGCTCAGGTCCCAGTTTTCAGTGCCTGAATGTCTCTCACTAATATCCTCTTCCTCGGAGTCTTCTGTAATCTCTGCTTCTGACTCTCCGGAGTGATTAGATCCTCCTAGAGAGCCATTTTGTCTTGTCGTGTATGATGATTTATATCCATTGTTCTGATAATTCTTGATTCTTTTCTGTTTGAAAAACAAAACAAAAATTAAAGACACCATTTAAAAAGAAATGTTCTTGTATGAAAGTGTTAATTTACCTTGAAATTCTTTGCTCCTTTAAACCTCCCTGTGACCAGGAGGCCTTCCTGTGATAAAGGAAATGATTAGCTTATTAAACAGAAATGGTGTTTTCTTCAAATAGGTGCAGAATAAAACTGGAATTACATCAAACCAATACTGGAGAGGCTTTCCACCAGAGTATATAGAGGTCTTCCATTTCTTGAAGGAACCTTTTCCTCCAAATTCCTCGAAGGCAGGTGGAGAAAACAGGCGACCCTCACGTTCAATACATTCCTCACCTGCACAGCATAGCCACAGATACTTAATGTGAACAAAGCATTAAAAAAAGGAAAAATATCTATAGAAAACCTGGTTTATTTTATTTTTTATTTTTTTGGAGGGCTATTAAAAAAAAAAGTTCCACCATCACAATTTATCCCACCTCTTTAAAGGACTCGTTTCTCCAAATCAAACTACCTTACACTTCTCATTTTATGAATTCCTCCAAAGCAGACCCCTCATACTCTGATAAAATATTTCATAACAGCTTGGTGTGCTTACTTTTTGCAAGTTTTTTGACGTCCATCATTCCCTCTTTGCTCCCACAGATTACAGGCCACATTTCTACATCTTGGAGACAGGAAAGCCTCATAAAGCATCCATTGCGAATGTAGTTTTTTCCCCAAATATTCATCAATAGTTCAGTCTAATAAAATATTAAGTTCAGTATAAAATATGTGTTTAAATTCTTAATGTTGCATTTGTTGTTAAAAAAAAAAAAAGGTATGGATAGCACCTTTATCCCAACTGTATGGTGGTGTATCATCGTAATTCTCATCCTCCTCCTCCTCATCATCATCATAATCATCATCATCCTCATTGTTGTCGTCAGGATCCTTGTAGTGGACAGGCTTTTTTTTTCTTAGGCTTTGTCTTCGGTCACATCTTTGTCCTTCTTCCTCCTCTTGCTCACCAATGGATGTTAATGAAGAGCTCCTCCTCTTCATCACGTCCTCCTAATAAATATAGTCTGTCCTAAAAAGGAAAATGTTCACAAATGGAAGGGATGTAAACACATAACACTCATTAATATATTTCTAGGTAAGGTGTGAGGGAGTTTTTTTCTCTTTGGACGGCAATGCTTTAGGATTTGGATGCCATTTTTGACCAGTCTCTTTAATATGAACTTTAATTGAGGTGGTCTGGGTTCCAGGATGAATTGTTAATGCCGGCATCTCATGGGTGAGTTAACCTCTGATTCTTTTGTTATCCATCTGTGGATAAAGCCTCTAAATGTGGTTTGCTTAAGCTTCAGCCTTGCACATGACAGATTTTGTTTCTGATGTGTTCTTGAATTCCTTCAAATCTAGGCATGGTTTGTTGATATTTTGAATATGTAGCCCACTTCCTGTTGTCAGTTTCTGTTTAACAGAGTTCTGGATTCTACAGGCCTAACAGTAATCAGCTCTGAATATGATTAGTCAAACTAGACCTGGCTTCCTTGAGGAAGAGAGAAATGACAGATAATCTATGATATAAAAAGGTGAAAGATGTTTTTTCAGTAAGGCAGAAGGGGTTTCTGTACATTTCCTTTCTGTATTTATTTAAGTTATCACTGTCTGATGTTAATTACCTTTTAAAGTACCTGAAACACTTCAAATATAACAAAAGACAAAACACTTAAGTAATCTTTTTAGAGCTATTGTTCTAGTTGTAGTGCAACCTGCAACAAAACTGCTAGTATTTTTGCAGCCGCAGCGGTTTTTTAAAGCCATGGCTTGCTTAATTTCCTGACTAACTGCTGCAGTGAACCCTGTCATGAATTCATTCGTTTCATTCAATTAATCTATAGTCGACTTATTTTCTGACTGGAAAACTAAACAGGTTTGTTAAAAACCTCATAACAATCAACTTGTGTCAAACAACTAAGCCTTCCTAAAAAAAAAAACAACTATATCTAGTTTTGTTTCAAAGTTTCAAAATGGGAGCTTACTTGTGCTGGCTTGTGGTTCTGCTGGCTTGTCAGTTGTTCTCCCTAAGTACAAGTCTCAAATATTAAAAGCTTTGAGAACCCAAGAAAACCTCAACAGTAAATGTCTTGCCTCCACTGAAAAACAAGAAGAAATGAAACAGAAACTTAAGTTGCAGAGATGTCCCCGGCCCCCGCCCACATGAGTCACATCATGCCAAAACGTTTTGTGATCTGAAAATACCAGGGCTTTTATTTACATTGTGTCATATGCCTTTCTCATCCTACAATGGAGGATTTTGAAAAAAAGTAGTGTTCTCACACACAGGAAAACAAAACTCCAAACAGGGATCAACAAGTTTGCGTTGCTAAACTGAGATGTGTAAAAAAAAAAGACCAAGAGATTAAATCAGATTTTTTTTTTTTTGTCAAATAAACTCTCTACCCTCACAGTCTAATGTATAATCTACAATATTTTAAAGGGGAAAAGGATATCTAAAAGAAGGATACATTAAAGTCATCCTTTCCCGTCAGGTCTGTACGGTGTGATAGATCAACTGGGGACGAGATTAACTGATTAGAATCTATGCGCGCCACAGATGATACTGAAGCTTAGGTGGCTGTGTTGATGCCTGGCGAAAAAATATTCCTAACGTAACAAAACTGTTCCCCAAAAGAATCAACCGACATATCTAAAGAATTAATTTCTGTTTTGTTTTTTCAGATTAGAACGATGTGGTAAAGAACTTGTATCCTCAGCAAAGCAGATAGTGCAAAGAATCCCACACAGAGAACAGCGTCGTTCACAAGTGTAAAGAAAAAATACAAATAAAAGTCTGTCTCACACTGGAGTGTCATTTCTCCTGTTGAACGATGAGCTATAAATGAAAACCTGTAGCTTGGACAATAAAGTCCGCCCACTTTCTAAATTCCTGAATGTAAAAATAAATCCATTAAGGAGGCCTGTCATTCAGAATGCACGTGTGTAAGCAGCACCTTTTCAAGAAAAACTGACTGCAAACAGAACAATTAGGCTTCTCATCCTTCTAACTATTTCCACTTTATTTTTTGAATATTGACAAAAAGTTATTTTCTTAGATTCCACGCTCTCATATTTCCTTTATTCTCCTGTCTGGACACAAATACAAGTCTCTACTACGGTGTTGTTGTTTTTTAGTGGATCCCAAAACTTTGTCCCGTATGATGAACTGTATCAGGTCAAACACCTTTATTTTTATTGCTATTGTGTTCAGTCTGTTCATAATATCCAGTTATGAGTCGTTAGCGGGCTGCTGCTGAGCTGGTTTTACTGCCCCTTATGTAAAAAGGGGGTAAAATGTATTTCCTTAGGCGCATTGCAGAATCGGAATCACATACCTGTTGATGCAGAAACTTTACTTTTTCTGTTTTCACAGTAGAATTTAAATCCCAGAGTTCGCAGCTACCGCTATGGTGTGGGTATGAGTCGCCATGACTGCTTGATGTTTTATCTTGTAGAAAAATGCAGATATTCTTAAACGAAGAACTGATTAATTTGTGACGGGGTCCACAGCACAGCTGTTTGGAGAGATTAGATGGCTGCGTGGTTGCCCGATCAAAATGCCGCAAATGTAAACAAACGGGTCAATATAAAGGTTATAATTTATCCTGGCCTAATATCTATCCAACACACGTCTGTTGTCTGTGGATAATGTGAAATATTATGAGTAATTTAAGTTTGGGGATCTAATAAATGCATCGTGAGGATCTGAAAGCGTCAGAATCTGCAGAGTGTCACAGATTAACTTGTGATCCAGCGGATCTGGAGGAATATGGGCTGTAAAACACTCCATCTCCTGGGATGTTTTTTGGATGTTATTATCTTAACCTCAATTCAGGTTGTAGCAGGCTACTTTAAATGTTTAACTGTTATTGTTGTGAAAAACAAAAAACAAAAAAAAAAAACAATGAAGGTGTTGATCTTCAAAGCAGTTTGGGAATAACTTCATGGTCGCGTTATTTCTGAGCCTGTTTTTTTTTTTTATTCTCCTCTTCCTACTTAACAAAAAGCCATGCTACATTTACAGTCACCCAATGCTTTCCACAGCAATTTTCTTTCTTAATTTACACACACTTAAAAACATTTTTGTCCAACTATTGGCATCCTTTTCAGCATATTTTCTGTAATCTCTGGTGTTAAAATAATCAAACATGGATCAACTTCTGGAAGAGAAGATGCGTATTAAAACATCCATTATTATTCAGTTATAATTCAATGCAGATTAAATAGACTTTTAGTGATTTGTGTAGGAAACATCACCACATACATCTTTAGGGTTGTCAAAACCATCTCAATTGTCTTCCATTATATCCTGATCCAGTTAATCATCTTGTTCTTCCTCAGAATGGTCTTCCATAGTTGCCATCATTTCCACCATCTACTCTTCCTCCTTCCTTAGTCCCAGTTTTCACTGCCTGAACATCTCTCACTAATATCCTCTCAGACTATTATGCAAACTCTGCTGTTGAGTTGTGTGGTCTTAAATCGCATTCTGATTCATCTTCATTATTCCGTAAAGTCTGGTCTTTCTCTTGCAAAAAGAAACACAGTTTTGGTATTTCCATCTATTTAAAAATAAAATTAAAATTGCATGTGAACATGTTGGTCTGCACGATTAGTCTAAAAACAGCATGGCAGCAGTTAATGTTTTGTTTTTTGTTGTTTTTTTATTGACCGTACAGTATATACGTATATTTACTCAAAAAAAATCTAAGAAATACAATCAAACATAAGAACAAAGTAACATAAGTAGGAGAATAAACAGAAGGAAAAAATGAGGGGAAAAAAACAGGGAAACACTAGTGATCAAGTTAAATATTCTTGCTCCAATTCAGTCCAGCTTCTTACAGTAGGAGCAACAGTAAAACAGGAGAATGATGGTTTCTGGTTCTAGTTGGCAAAAATCACAGTTGTAGTTGATGTTTAATTTGAATCTTTCTAAAGTTATCTCTGTGACCTCAGCACCAGAGACGGGAGAATACGACCCGGTACCCCCAGGCTCTGCTTCCTCAATGGAGGACATGTAGATGGGATAAAGGAGGCCTTCGAAGCTTTTCTCCTACCGGCACACAACCTTCCGAGTCGAGGTCAGCAGCACAGCACCCCTACTATAAATAGTGTTGGTACTGCACTGCTTCCCCCTCCTGAGATGCCAGAATTATTTTGAAGTCGTACAGAAGTCTTTCTCCTTGGCCTCTCCCAACCGAATTTTGCCTCAGCGACCAGCCGAGCCACCCGCGTGTTCGAGGATCGCTGCCACCACATGCACCTTGCAGCCACAGCTTCGACTAGCCGCCTCAACAAGAGGCATGGAACATGGTCCACTCAGACTCTATGTCCCCCACCTCCCTCGGAAAGCTCTCCCAGAGGTGGGAGTTAAAGCTCCGTCTCACGTTCCCAACAAACCCTCACAATACTTTTTGGCCTACCAGGTCTGACCGGCATCCTCTCCCGCCATCTCAGCCACCAAGTAGTGTTTGGTGGAGAGCTCTGCCCCTCTTTTCACCAGAATGTCCAACACATTCGGCTTTAGATCAGATGAAAAAACAGTCAATCATGGAACTACGGCCTTGGGTGTCCTGGTGCCAAGAGCACATACGGACACCCTTATGCTTGAACAAGATGTTGGTTATGGACAATCCATGAAGAGCACAGAAGTCCAACAACAGAACACCACTCCAGTTCAATTGAGAGTTGACGTCCCCCAGAAGAACAAGGGAGTCCCCAGAAGAGGTCCTCTTCAGTATCCCCCTAAGGACTCCAAAAAGGGTGGGTAATCTGAACTGCTGTTCCATTTAGCTAAATTGATTTTCACTGTTACAATTTGCACAATTTGATGGTTTTTGGTGTGCTAAATGTTTATAGATTATGGTCATATTTCAGTAAAAGTGCTTGCTATGACTCATTGTAGAAACGTGATGTAACAGGAGCAGCAAACTTGGTTTACTTTTAGCGTTTAACATAAGGAGGAAATGAATGATTTAGTTCACATTAAAAATAAACTGAAAACAAACCGATTGATGCATCCAACATGGTTAAAGTAATGAGAGAAGCCCTCTGAGGGTCATGCACTGCTTTACATGTACAACGTTTAGAAACTTTACAAAAACCCTGACACAAAATAAAAAAATAGATAAAAGCTACATTTTTTAGGATTGCACACTGCTCTTGCAGCTACCACAGAAGAAAACATAAAATAAAATCATGCTAACACTGTTAAAGGTTTGGTTTGAACTGAGCTTACTGCAGGTAAGCAGGTGCCTCGTTATCTAATGGATTTCTATTTTTCTCTCCATCATTGATAAAAGGCAACAAATTATGGAGAAAATCATGTTTGAATGTGAACAAGTTACATCTGTATCTGTTATGATGAACAGTGTATAACCTTTTGAGAACTGTATTACAGTAAAACACCTAAATCGTTTTTAGTAAAACAAAAACAGATTAGCAGTATCAGAGTTACCATGCTGAACCAAAGAAGTAAACAAAATAAATGCTAGGAGACAAATCTAGCTATGAATTAGCTTATATAACAACATTCACCAGTAACGGGTTCAACTGGACACATAGAAGAATACTTTAAAATATCATTGTGGAGTGCCGGTTTGATGGGTTTTTCTATTTTTTTGACTACTTCCACATCATTGTATAAATCACCATACAAAGCTGCACTTTATGAACTGTATTATAAGCTGGACACTTTGAAACCATTACTTTGGTCTCTGAAAAACAAGTGGTCTTCAATCTTAAACACATTTAAAATGGAAAAGTTAAAAAAAAACATAAAAATTCACATTTTGAATTTAAAATTTACATCAACTAAATCGATGTGTCAGTATGACTAATTTCTTCAAATACTGGTTGTAGCTCTACTGATCCTAGTTGTAGTCAGAAAATCAGTTCTCATTTGAGCAGTTCAGATCTTTTGTTTTTAAGTCCTTTAGCATCAACGTGTAATACTCCTCTTGCAATCTTAAAACCTTCAGCTGCATTTTTATTTTTTCCTTCTTCAGTTGATCCAGATCCAGTGAATCCACATCTGATCCTTCAGAGACCGCTGTAGTTTTGGTCTCAATTTCAGAGGCATGAAATCCATTTGAGAGTTGGATGCTTCAGGGAGAAAAAGAAAAATATATCCTGTAAAAAACATACTTTGCTGGTATTAAAAGTGTCAAGGCAGTTTGATCGTACCTTGTCCCTAATCCTTCCAATTCTGTTTCTCCATTCTCGGATTCGGCTTTATTAGAGTCATCGTCGTTAACACAAAGTGTCAGATTTAGGGGTGCAGCAGGCAGCTCTGTGCAGTAAAAATCAAGGACAAATATACAATTTAAATCTCCGTTTTCACTGCCTTTACAGACAGTTTTCTGCATCCATTGGTTTCTGTTGTGTTTCCCAGTATTTTGCGTATTATAATATATTTTTACAATAATAAAGGGATACAGAAAAACTAAAGTTTACCTATACAGCACCAAGACACAACACTGCATCTTAGGACACTTTCCAGAGTCAGTCTAAATAGACCCTACAGACATATTACTTACTACTAACGCTGTTGTATTAACTCACTGACTTTGTACAATAAACTCCTCTGGTCAGCAGCCGCTAATATTGTTTTTAAGTCGGGTTTACTTTGTGATTCCCAACTTGAAAGGGATAGTCTCTACTATGAAACTTAACTGGATTTCACTCAAAGAGCCTCAATTTAGCTGATCCATCTTTATCTTTGTATGATGGTCAACATTTTTAGACTTCCAGTCATAGAGGTAAAAAAAATAAAAACTCAAAACAAACAGAAGCACAGCTATTACATTTTAAAATTAACAACATAAATATATAGTGAAATAAAACCAATTTCCACCCTATTAAACCAATTATTCTAAAAGTATAGTAAATAGCAAACATGTTATGGTAAAATTCAACACCAATAAATTAAATAGCTATTTGTCAACATTTTAAGTCAAAATTCTATTCAACATTTATTCATTTTCACTTTCTACCATAAACAATAACCACAAAGTGTATTTCATTTTATTTATTTATTTATTTTTAAGTTACTCACTTGATTTGAATATTAAAACTGTTCAGTACAATAATCAGAGTATTTGTGCTGCTCCAATGAGATTCTGCAAATGAGTAACAGCACTGTCCTTGAAAAAACTTTTGCACAGTTCTAAATTTACATGTGCTAATAGTATGATAAACCATATTAAATGTGTAATTTATTCTGGCCCCGATGAATGAGAAATAGGAAGATTATTGATGAAAACATGTTTTTCAAACTATGTCTGTGCCTATTGGCCAATGCTCTGACCAATGAGCGCAACTGACTGTGACGTAGTAAGCACGACAGAAAGCTGGTAAAACAGTGAATACATCCTTCTTAAAAATGAATGAGCATAGAGCCTCTTCCTGCTCACGTCAAAACCCCGAAGGCTTTGCATCCAAAAATTCAAAACGCATCTCTGTGTTATGATTGGGCCGCCAGTTCTAGAGCCTGTGGCATTGATCTAGGCTAGACCACTCGCAAGCATAAATGATTTTGGCCACTGGTGAGTGGCACTAGTTCACTAGGCTAATGTGCTACCAGATCTGTTTGCTTCTTATGCTGGAGCACTTCCTCCAACAGGAGTTACAGGTCAGTCACACCAGAAGTACCTGCATTCTCTGATTGCTAACAAGCAGAAGAGCAGACAGGTGCAGCAGAGGGGCTTGGCTCCCTGGCAGTTTGCCAGAACAAATGTGTTGTTGACATCGCAACAATGCCCAATACCAAACATCCATGTGGCGACAGGAGAAGAAAATCTCACTTTGAACAGGAAGAAAATTCCAGTTAAAAACAGGCTGAGTTTGAACGCCAAGCTTTCTAGACCAGCTGGCAGTTTGAGAAAAGTGAGCAGACATACGAAAGCAACATAAGCACCAATCAAGGAACTTCATATGTGAGAGAAGTGTAAAAGGTTAATGGTATAGTGGAGGACGTTCTTTTTCCGGGTGGATCATCAAAATAAGTGGTCCTCCTAATTGTCAATCATTCTGGCGATATGTTTACATAAGGACATCCTACGTGCTCGTCCCCATTTTCACTTACCGATGGCGAGTCTGACATAGTGGAAAATTTGCGAATCGTCTTTGTGAAAGTAAGTTGTATGAATTCCGTAAAAATTAAAAAAAATATCCACTGGACTTGATTTTCATTTGAATTGAGAAAGCTTCCTGGAGAGGTGGCGAAACGTCTTCAAATCTTGAAAACCAAGTCCAGTGGATATTTTTTGAATTTTTACGGAATGACTATGACCTGGATGACTGAGAACCTTCATCAGCATAAGTTGTATGAACAATGCAAAGAGCATTCACGAGGAGAAATCGTGCATGCTCTCACACACGATTAATAGGCGTTCCCTCTCAGGAGCGGGTACAAAGTTGTGTATGTGCATTTCTTTTTTTCTTTTTAAGTGGAGGGTCTTTTCAAAACTCGCAAAAATCCTCCCCTACATCTTTAATGGCTACGAAAGCTTTAGTGGTAGCTTTCAAGTTCTACATGTTTGAAATTTTGGTCAAGCTTGATAGAACCAGGGGAAGCAGGTGCAAATTAGTGTTTTATGATGAATAACTTAGAAAGAGGAAAAGAAAAAAATTCAGTCCAAAAAATATCAAATTAAACAAATTAGACTTACATTAAACCTTATTTTCAACTGACCTTATCTACATCTTAAGTTCTTAAATCCGTTTAATATTTTTAACTGTTTGTTTATATCATACATAAGATACTTTAATACAAACAAACTTAAGCCTGAAGTTTCCGTGTAAAGTTTTTTAAAAAAATTTGCATCAGTTTCAACCAAAAAGTTTCAATTAATAATTGAACTGACTTTATTTTTTTATATTGAGTGTGTAGATAGACATTTTTAAGAGGAAAACTATAATTTTTAAAATAATATGTATTAAGGGCTATATATGTGAGGAGGATTTTAAAGAAGGGAAGATTGAATTAAAGAAATATGAACTCCATTTAAATTTTTATCAGAACTCTAGCTGCAGTGTTTGGAATCAGCTGAAGACTAAACTGGATGTTTCTTCCCATTTAAGGGGAGTTTTCCTCTCTACTGTCGCTACAAGCATGTTGTGAGGGATTGCTGTAAACAATGCAACGTCGCCTCATGCTCATCTAGACTTCATGTAATCTGCTGAGTTTTCCATAAATAGAAAACTTTTTGACCAATCTGTCTGTAGGACCTAGTTGAATTGACTATAAATTGGCTTAAGATGACATTTTGTAAATATAAAAATAAATTAACTAAATTTTATGGACTTTACAATAGTCCAGCCTCATGGACTAGTTATTTAGCATCCCTCCTGGGTCATATATTTCTAATATGTTTTTTTTTTTCCAGAGATGAAATTCTAAAAATTTAACGAATAAGGGATTAAAAAAAATGTAAGAATTGATTTTACTAGCAAAACCTCACCAGTCCTGTCTTCATGATCACTGGTTACGGTCACCTCCTCAGGGGAAGCTGTGAGGTTATCATCTTTGCCGTTCAACTCCATTGCATTTCTTTTCCCTACAGCTTCTGTTGCGTCTTTAGGGTCATTGTTCTCTGTGTTATTGTCCAAAGGCTCACACCAACTGTCTGTAAAAGAAAAACAATAGTTACTTATCTTAAGAAAGATGATTTGAGTAGTTGCATAAATACTCACAAACCTTTTGGTCGCCCTCTTGTCTTATATGTTCTCTTCTGTAAAAGAAAACAAATGGAATGAAAAACAAACAGGAAGACTCCTTTAGTTGAACAAAGATATACATAGAAAATGAACCTATTGATTTACTGGATAATGAAGAAATAAATATGTGAAGCACTGTTGATTTCAAATGCAGATGTAAAACTGTCATTAAAAGTCAGGGTATGTCGCTCTGACATACTGCTATCAGACCATTTGCTTCCTTCTTCTTAGTGTAATCCAGCAATCAGTCTTGGGAAGGACTTATAAAGGCCTCCCAACATTGGTTTTATTGCTCCGGGATTTTTAAAATTGGCTCCAAGCAGTGCATGAACTTAAAGTAATTATTGAATGCATATATTTACAAACACAATTGAATGAAGTCAATTCTGGTATTTGTCCCCATTCAACAGTTTCCCACAGCAGGTTTAACGAACTCTGACTGAAATCCTCAACTCTGAATTGATGGAGCTTGAGGTTGGAAACTCTTGAGTTAATTGGTTTTAAAACAGCTGCTGTGAGTTAGTTTAGTAACCCTGAGTAGGTCCACTCAAGAGTTGAGCAGGCGCGTAAACAGTATGAAAATCTATTATCAGTGGATCACTGATTTAACTCATCACCATGACAACAGGCAACAGGACAAGCCTGTTTCACACCACTGGAACAAGAGATTTTTAATAAGAAATGGAAAGAAAAATGGAGAATGTGTTTGAAAGACAGAGCAGCAGCGCTACAGTTGCAAAGTAGAGGAGGATAGAGAAACATAAGATTGCTGCTCGAGTTAGTGTATAGGTTTATGTGAAATCTACAGTGGCAGACCATTTTAACATTTATTTAAAGTCGTAGGGAAACTTCTGTTCCAACGGTTGCATTTCCGAATTCTCCCGAGTGGTGCACAACTTTACACCAGTGAATTAAGTGAATGTGATGGGTCGTTGATCAAGACGGTGGGGTTGTTGTGGCGAAAGGTTCGCAAGCACGTTTGATTGTGGCCGAAATTTTTCGGAGGAATCTTGCCAACCAGTTTGCAACTTAGTGCTAGTAGGTTCCCAATGGCAAATTACATTGGGACCATGTAGCACCAAACTGGTGACTTGGCAACGACACTGTCATGAACGCTATGGACAGCGGAAACATGAAAGAGGAGGAGAGTTTTGTGTCGGAGGTCGTGGATGAGTCTCCTCCATCAAACACTTTTTATTCAGAGGAGGAAAACGGGGGCGCCAGAAGCTTGGTTTGGTGTAGAAGGCTTACAGGCGTACATGTTTGAGCCCTTGCCTCGCAACGCTACCAGTTCTGTTAGCTCTACGCCTGCTGAAGACACAGACGTCCATCCCCGTGAAAATTGGGACATAACTTAATGGGAAAGTAAATGATTCTTATTTCAATCTTTGTGTATATTAGCTGCGACATACGAATCAAAATGCTATGACCAAAAAAATTATTGGCCGATTTTAGGTGATCACACTGACGTATAACTAGCTAGCCTGCATAAGATAACGGATAAAAAAAACAACAAGATTTTAAGACAAGATGTTTTTTTTGTTTTTTTTTACTAAAATTTTCTACATTTTGGGACAATATCATCTGATAAAGAATACATTTATATACATGTTTAAGCCAGAATGATTTGAAATTTAAATATGATTTCCCTATGACTTTAAAGAACTCTCCCATCTGTTGGCAAAACTTTTTAAGAAAGTAGAAAAAACAAAATCCAGAATTTTAATTTCAGAAAAGGAGAATGTAACTTCCTTTAAAGTGTTCATTTGGAAAAAATGTATTTCAGGGTTAAACTTTACAATAACCATCAAAACCATTTATTAATAATGGTATAGGGAACATTTATTAACGATTTATAGTTTATTAACATTTGAATCATTTTTAATCAGTGTCTAAGTCATTTATAAAAAGGTGAATAGATCATTTATTAAGGTATTAAGCCCACTAATGTAAGGGTTAGGGCTAACCTAACATGGCAGGGCAATGTAAATTAGTCGGATTAGGGTTAAGTCATGAAGCCCACTGATGTTAGGGATAAATAAAAATAGGAGGGCAATATGAGCCATTTACCTTTTAGAAATAGTTTAGGTTACAATTGATTATGAAACATTTTTAAACTGTTAATCATTAATAAATTGTCTCTTTAACATCTATAAATGATGGTTATGATTGTTATTGTGTTACCTATTTTAGATATCAAAAATATATATTGAGGAAATCTAATAATCAGCAAATTCAGCATGGCAAAAAAGAAATTTGATGGCCTCTTTGCCTGCTAATTAAAAAAAGCGAAAGTTGGAGTTGAAAAATGTGAACTTTTGTTCACTTTTGCGTTGCGAAATCTAATGAGGGACTAGATAGGTGGAAGTAACCTTTAAAGGGACCATCATCCAGACGCAGCTTCTGGAGGTGGTATTCCCATACTGGTTCCGTCTGTTGAACCCAGGAATGCCAACAGCTTTATTGAGCTTATAAAAGTGAAAACGGCGCGTTCAATCGCTTGATAAATCCATGTCCACCATGATTAGGTGAAACCATTAACCATTAGGCTCCATAACATAGGAGCCTTTTCCCTGCAGGGCGAAAGTTGCATGCTATGTGAAATACTTTCAAGGTGATTTTTGCGTTTTTGTTAATGTATATTAAGTTAATCAGTTGGCCCCAGCTCAAGAACAGAAAAAGCATTGAGCAAAATGTTGAGATGTGAGAGAAATGTTTATCTTTTTACTGAACATCTCATAAATAACTTTCTCTGCCATCTTACCATAGAGAGCCTTTTTATGATTAGCTGTGATTTCATCTTCATCTGTTTCTTAGCTGTAGTGTTGTCGGGGTCATAGCACCTTTCTGCAAAACAGAAACATTCAGACAGGAAATATCAACCAAAACTAAGCAGAGCTTTCACAATATTTCAGATTTTGACATTCAAAAACTTTTAACGTAATTTAATATTTTATGTAAAAGACCACCATCACTTCAGTCACCCAGCTGAAAAAAAAATAATAAAAGTCATCCGTAACAGCAATTTTGCCAACTATTTCCACTTAATTTCCCTGCCCATGGCGAAGAAAAGAATCTCAAAGAATAATGCTGCCACTGCCATGTATCAAACTAGAGTCATTTTATGCAGGTGGATTTCTGCAACACGTTGTAGTTGGAAAAAGGACAGAACATTTCAAATTTGGTCTCATCTATGAAGAGTAATTTTTAGGTCTTCTCCAAACCCCTTTACATTAACCGAGACTGAGATGACCTCTGAATGCTTTTAGCCCATTTTATCCCCACCACCCCTTTTTTAGACACTTAATATTTCTCAGGAGCTCTACAGTAACTGAGAAAAGGAAAGGTTATCAGGCCCTATGAATACCTCCTGTAAAGCTTATCTAATATACAGTTTTAAAACCAAGTCCCTGGTCAGGCAGACCCCTGGTCTACTACGTAATGTTACAATGAAATGTGTTGAAGTAGTTTTTACAAGGCAAAACACGAGAAACTTGTATAAACACCTTTGCAGGCTATTTGAGCAGCAACCAAAGAAACAACACAGGTGTCCGTTCTGACTTCAATAAATATTCTTTTGCTGGACACATCACCTTCTGTAGTGTTGTGGTCTTTTGCGGATTCTGGAGCTGAAAGCACATCCTCCTCAGTAGTTTTTCTTTGTTTTGGCTCTTGTTCCCCATCTAAATTACTTCTGTGTCCATTATCCAACGCATCAGAGCCTTTAGCAGTACTCATGTCAGGATCCTCTGTAGACTTTATGTCCGTCATCTCTGAGGAAACTTTTATTTGGGTCACTGAGTTGAAGGATCTGTACTTTCTGCTTCTAGTTCCCAGGAATGTGACAGCGTTTGTTGACTTCCTTCTGTCTTTTCTCAATGGCACCTCCACCTTCTGCTATACGAATTAAAGATTAATTAAACACCAAACATACACATAATCATCCAAGAAAGTGTATGGTCACTTACCCTCATAGGCTCAGATCTTCGTCTTAGATATCCAACCGTTGAAAGGATACCTTCCTGTAAGGCCAAACATGTACCCACTGATTAACTTTTGAGATTTCAATAATTTGACTTCAAAACATAGAAAAAGGGACTTACAGAAAAAAAGTGTCCCAGAGGCCTTCCTTCATGGAAAATTGTTCTCTTCCATTTTTTACAGGAACCCTTTCCTGCTAGATCCTCAAAGGCAGGTGGGGTAAACCACAGGCCCTCACACTCAATACAGTTCTCACCTAAAATATATACCCATATGACAGATTATATAGAAATGACACTCTTAAAAACATTGTTCCAAAAAGTATTAAGTGTTAGAAAGTGCCCATCATTAAAATATCCAACGATATACCTACCAAACAGGAAAATGAAAAACATAATTTTCTCTTTTATTTAACATGTATCATAAAGGTTACAGCCATCTTAGATCTTAGTCTTAATCTTAGTCTTCAGGACAAAAACTATTATTCTTAAGACACATTTTACTATTCCCTTTATGTGATAGTTTTAATCGGGTTTATGTTGCACTTCATAAAACCGTTAACCTTCACAATTTAAAATACTTTACCAGACTGACAGCTCTTGCATAGATACTATAATAGCTGAGTATAGAATGCTGCCATGCAATTCATCATTGCTGTTGAATTTTAAAATTCAAATAAACTTTTTCTGTGAATTCATGTCTGGCAATTGTGGCTTTATTTCTAAGACTTTACCCCATGGTTACTGCTGCTGAGGGGTCAAAGTAGATTTAAATTCAAAGGGGTCTGATATTTAAAAAAAAATACACAGAGAACCTTCATAACTACCTTATAATGCCTAGGCAATCTGGACCTAAATTTCAATATGTTAACTAATATGTTGAAATATTCAAATAGATAGAAACAAGAACAATGAGAGAGAAATATTCAAAGATCTATCTACCTTTTCATCTGGGTCTTTCTCCAAACATAAACATGCAATATAATATTTGCTTTGGATATAATTTAGGGATTCTTTTTGGTAGAAATTAAAGATGCATTTCTGCAGTTTGTCAGAGTTCAGTGTACAGTACCAGACCATTGTGAGCACCGCTGCATGCCAAATAGGCGTGACCAAACAGGACGCACTAGCATGGCTGACACAGCACAATGATGCATTTTAAACGTCTGACAGACCACCTGCTAACATTTTTATTTAGTCTTGTCGACTCAAATTCACAACCATGAGTCGTTATGTTTTTCTCCATCAAAGATCCACATTTAGCTCGTCCATTTTTGTTATCGTCATCAAAAAAAAAAGAAAAAAGGAGCGTCAATGAAATAATTTTGTCATCATTGACAAAAACACTGAGCAGAACTGCTAATCAGTTTGTGAATTTATGAACACAGGGTTCATACAGGAATGAGTAACTATAATTGAATGCTCTTAAAAATTATTTTAATGCCATCAAGAAGTAACAGCCACTTTTGTTGAAATTTGCATTTTCCCATTCTCTAGCTTTTTCTCCGCCTCCCCTCTTCTTTTCCGGATGTACGGCTTTACAATCAACCCGGAAGCAGTTCCGCACAAATATATTGCAATATATAATATATCTGATGAAAATGTTTTTATAATGGATTTTTAATAAAGCATTTTAAATGCCAAAATAATCAAATTTAATGAATTTTAGTGCCAATTAAGGCTTTGATTTAAAAAAATAAGAATCTAATTACTTTTAATTATTTTTAATGACCTGCAGAAACCCTGGAACAGTTTTAACCCCCATTTTAGGTATGGTGCAAATCTTCTGGTCAAAATAAATCTTAGTGGCCAAGACGTCATTAGAATCGTCCTCACAATGGTACGATTACTTTTGCTCACCTCTTTCCAGCTTCTTTAAATCCATCACTCCCTCTTTGTTTTCACAAGTCACCAACCAGGTTCCTAGAGAAAAAAAAATGTGGAACTTAATTCTATGATCATTGTCAGCAATCTTAAAGACAGGTTATAACATGATAATTTTACTTTAAATGCGTGGAGGTATTTCTTCTCAAAAACAAAAAAGGTAGCAAAGACTCACCATCTTTCTTTGCTATGCTTTTCCTTTTCTTCTTTTTCCCAACATCTTGGGTAGATTCTGTATTTTTCTCCGGCTTTGTGCTTAATTTTCCATCCCCAGATATTTTTTCCACATAGCTGGATTGGAGCAACGATCTCTTTCTCTTCGGCATATCTTCTTACCAATCACTATTTTCCTATTGGTGTGGTTTGTATTCCTCTGAAAAGATCTGCTATGGTAAGGTTTGGAGGGGAAAAAAAAAAAACACGAATCAAAGGAAGGCAACATTAGCTGTAACACCAATAGAAAGTTGTTTCATGGCAATCTCAACTGCTCCACACCTCAGAGTAAAATGTAAAAATTAAAATGGATTTACTGATAACAATTTTCGATCTAGTCACATTTCAGGCATAAGCATTATTTTCCTGGCTCTTTCCAGGTGGGTAGCTGTCAGTGCTGCACAAATCCTACTTCATACGTTACAGTGTAGTCAGCTTTAATTGTTCAGCATAATAACAGCCAGTGTTCTGGCAAACTAAACAGTAGTATCCACTATGCACATGCTACATCAAGAAATATTTGGCTATTTGAATTTTGAGCCATCTTTTCAGAAGAAAACGGTTTGCAAATGATCGGAAAATGTGTTCAGAAAGTGGTATCACCCCTCAAGGATTTATGATTATTCATTTGAGATGAAAACAAGCATTTGGGCTGATATCGTCCTGTAACCTTTGTATGAGCTCCACTTCAACACATTTCATTCAAATTAGCTTGATGCTAATGAGAGTTTAGCCATTTTATTCAGGGCTGTATGGACAGGAACAGGTCATATTAGTCTATGGTGTCTTGCTACGTTTAATTACGTTAAAGCTAAAACGAATGTGTTTGTATTTGTGTGGCTTTAACTCACCTGAACGCAGAGGGAACTGAAGCACACCTAGCAGCCGAAGCTCAACTGTGCAGCCTACTACAATCAAACGCCGCGCGCGCGTTGGAACTACATCATTACGCACTTACTTACGTCATTACGCCCTTACCTTTTTTTGCTGTTAGATATGGGGCCAAAACTGTTGCTTTATTATTTGCAAACGTGTGTGGAGAGTTGTTCATCTGTATCTCGATTTATGTGTGTAATGGGATTTGAAAATGTGGAATGAAACTGTAAATGTGTGAGGAGATTTGTTTGTCTGTAAAACAATCTGAAAATGTGTAAAACTACTTTGTATGTAATCCAGTTTGCAAATGTGTAAAAAATCCACAACCCTGTATTCAGATTTACAAATATGTACTGAGATTTACAAATCTCTATTTAGATTTACACATCTGAAGTAAGATTTGCAAATGTGTAGATCAATCTGTAAGCACACACAGAGACACTTATGTCTGAAGTATTTGTATTTAGTATATCGGTTTGCAAATTTTCATTTGCAAATAATAAAGCAACAACTTAGGCTCCATATATAGGACGTTTTGACATTTCTTAGCTTGACAGAATTAGTATGGCAGGCCGTTTTGAAATTTATTAGAAGTGCTGTCCTCTCTATTGTTCCATTTGTTGATTTCTAAAATAAGGAGATAGAAGGTCAGGGCATAGGCTACTTTACTCATTCTGCTCATCAGATTGCCCTGAGTTGATGAGAACATAGTTTTACGAAAACATAATTCAGTCAAAGTTTGTCAACTAAACATTTGAACATTTCTAAATTATACCGCTCTCTGGCCAAATCCGAGCTGCCTGGATGGATGCTGTAAGTTCATTAAACAAGAACATACACACCAAAAAGACTGTGTAAGCACGGTCACAAGAAAGTTTGTTTCCGTAGGCTGTATTGTCTTTCCATCAGTACCTGCTGGGCCTGTCTCGGCTCAAAAGGCCCGGGCTGACATTTTTTGACATCTTTTTTCCCTCCTGCAAGTTGCAAAGAAACTACTTTTGCAGCTTTGAATATTCTTCTGAGATAACCCAGGCTGGATGTTTAACCACTCCTCACCATAACTGGTAGAGCTTTCCTGAGAAAGAGGGAACTTTCAGTTTAAAATATGTTGACTCCTGTCCTTAAGCTTAGTGCAAGATTTGAATTAGTTTCGATTATTGTTCTCTTGAATGCATTAGCTTTAACAATTCTGTCACAAATGAGTTAACTAGTTCCTCAGCATGATGCTGCCTCCACCATGGCTGAACACTGGTACAGTCTTCTTAAATTTGAAATAGTCACCTCAGCTCTACCTAACCTTCTTGTCATTGTGGACAAACAGATCTATTATCCAGAAGGAATTTTTTGGTTTGAACTTGTAGGCAGCTGGATATTTAATTCAGGCTTGAATATGTCCAATAAGCAGGAACGTAGTTCTTGGTCGTATCTCTCAGCCTTAGTGCTGTAAAACCCTGCTCCAAGGTGAACAGTCATGCCGGGTTTTTAACCAGCACTTTCTGGTAGACCGGTACCTTTCAGCTTTGCTATACTGTTCCTGAAGATTCTAACCAAATGTGCCAAAGTGGTTTTAAAAGTGTTTTGTGAAGGATCACTCAGGCTTTACCCCATTAAAAAAGGTATATCTATGCTTAAATGTCCATCCGGGGATAGAAACCAATTTAAACCAACTCTGCAAAGAAGAGTGGTTTAATACCCAGGCTCAGAATGAATTCCTGTCGATGGCGAGTGTACGTAAAGTATTCACTGAAAGTATGAGGACATCAAACTGAAATGTTAAGTACATGACAACACTTTATTAACACAATATTTTTTTGGGGGTAAAGTAAAACTTTTTCAGAATAATATTCCAGATCATTTTTGAGGAGAATAACTTTATAAAGCACGTTTCAAAACAAGATAAAAATATTTAAACAATTTTTTCGTGCTTTAAAGTTCCTCATTTTCGATCGGCTAGTCTCTGCAGGAGCGCGATGATAGTGTCTTGTTTGGAGGAGAGGAGCTCTAACGCCGTGGCTATCCTTCCGAGTGACTCCGTCATCCGTACTTCCCTCCTCTCCCGTCTCTTCTCTCTGGCCTCCACCCTGCGCCGAGCCACCCGTTCCAGGTAGCCCTGCTCTTCCTGTCGCTTCAGGACCTCCTGAAACAACCCAAGGCTGCTTTGCTCCTTGTTTCCCTTCTGGTCCTGCCCCTCGGTTCCTGCCATCACTGTCGCCGACAGCGAAGCAGCACTGGAAGCGGTGTGACAGGAAGACGTTGGGGAGAATGAAGACAGGCCAAGGATGTTCTGAGTGTGGCTAAGCGGCGTCGTACTGAGGCAGAAGGAAGTGACGCCGGATGTGAAGTTTGGAGCTTTTCGGCTTTTCAAGACCGACGCACTTAAATCTGTGCTGCTGGCTGAGCCCAGAGAGGAAGATGCTGAGGCTGTTTCAGTAAAACATGGAGAAGAGATAAAAGACGGAGGTGGTGGGATGGTCACGGACTGAATGCTAGACGGAACAATGTCGCCATTTAGAACAATAACAGGCTTGACCTCTGGAGCATTTACAAGAGTCACAGTGGTTGCAGTCTGTGAAGGACTTGCAGCCGTGCTACCCATGACCTGGCCGCTAACACCCCCCAGACCAGCGGGATCCAAACCTCCAGCGGCAGCAAAGTCCCCATTGGGGCGGATGATGGTAGCTGGTTGTTGAAGCTGCGTCGGTTTTGCAGCAATCTTTGCAGAAGGGATGGCCAGTGAAGAAGCTGTACTGATACCTTTGTTCCTTTTGTTAGAAATGATCTGCGAGCCAATAGTATCACAGAGGGTGGCATCCATGAGCTACACAGAAAAAAAGACCACAAAGAACAGTTACTTATAGCAACAAAATCATTAAACCTTTTTATTAAACTGACATCACTGTTACAGTGGATGATACTGCTTTGAGATTTGTATTTAGAAACATTGAAGGGTTTCTATCAGGGTATGAAATTAACACTCGCCACTTGCCAAATGCAAGAAATTTTTTATTTGACAAGATAATGCCAGAGCACCATTCACCACAAGTAAATGTTAGGACCACAATAGCGCTTCAGGCACATTTTTTAATCTTTTATTTTGGCGAGTCTACCCTCTGTCCCTTTGTTCCTCTGCTGTCTGTCCCTCACGTGGCAATAGACAGATGTGCATACAGAGAGCACACCCCCAAAGAGAAAGTTTACTGAAAAATGCCACTTTTGGGAAGACTGTTTTGCAAGAGACTGGCTTATTGAAGACAATGCTAAGCTAATAAAAAGAAAATACGTTAAAAGACAACAAACACAATTAATTTGTCTCTAGCTGCCAATCTATGAAATTGAAGAGTTTCTGTGAAAAAAAAAACACGGTATATGCCACATTCCATGTATTTATGGTGAATATAACAAATTAAAATAGTTTGCTGTTTTTTGAATGGTTTTATTTATGACCACTTTATCAAATAAAAGTGTTTTGCAAATATGAATGAAATTCTAAATTACAACTTTATTCAATAAAATTACATTACCCTTCACAGTAATTTTGTTTGCATTTAACATAATGCCTTAGTGAAATAATATGTTCCTTAAAATATATGAGAGCAAATTTTATTTTATTTTTTTGGCCATTAAACATAAGCTTGGCGGGTAAATAATTCTAAATAATCTTCTGCTCCAATTGGCCGTCGAGTCAAAAAGTTAATTTTGGACCCTAGTTTTATTAGATGGTAAAATGCATAGATGCTGTACTAAACCCACAATTTCAATAAACAACGTTTTGAGCCTAAACTAAATTAATAATAATTTATATCTGTTCTGACTCTTGAAGGAGGCGGTCACATTTTTCTGCTGCTCTGCAACTCCCTGCTCTGTACCTGCTTCGCTGTGTCTTGTCTTTTCTGAGCTCTCTCTTCATATCACCCAAACTAAAAAAAATTTATCTGGTCAGCTGGTCTCTCAATGCAATTGATTAAATTTTCTCAACTGGAAAACAGGGAAAATGGGGCCCTTGCTGTCCTGCAGCGACATACTGCATGGGATACTCCATGGAATCCTGAAAGGCTTGGAGGATGGTGTGTTTTACACTGTTGACACTGGAGCATGTTGAAGATGTATGGAATTTCGGATTTATGATACTCTGATTTCCCCTGTTTGGATTTGGAGGATACCAGATGCATCTACAATTACAGCGTCCAAAACTGTATTGCAGGTTTATAAACTTCCATCTTATCAAGGACAATGGCCTGTGGACAGCGTTCATGGACAAATGGAAGACATTTCTTCATACATACACAACTGATGCTCAAAATTTCAGATTGACTTAAACTTGGCTCCAGCGTTCGATGTAACCCTCAGCTAAAATGTTTGTCTCATGTTGTTCTTGTGCTAAGGTTTTTTTATGTCTCAAACTGTATCCTGTCAAAGATAAAGTGTGAAATATGCTTTTTTTCCTTCTCCCTCCCAACATGGCTCCTATCTTTCCACAGAGATAAAGGCAGCGCTATAGGAAACCGCCTCACGGTGGCGCCCTTGGCATCCATAAGAACACGCCAAAGACAGTGTTCTGCGGCAGGCATTGCCTCATTAAATCATTCCCTGTGTCACCCCCCCCACCCCAATCTATGTGATGTATGTGATGAACAGTTTGTACTGAAACTGAAATCTCGATTACAATGCAAACTGTAGGTGACAATAAAGAAATTGATTGATTAATTGAAAACATCCTACTTCACCAAACCCAATTCTCACAACTATGTAGATGAATAGACAGGTGGGTACCAGAGCTATGAATGTATGGATAAATGGAAGAAGTTGCATGAAAGAGTTGATGGGCAGGAAGATAAACAACCCATCTAGGTCATATAGTTCATCACTTGACTAGATGGATTATTTGAGTTGAAGGTAAAACTTTAAGACTAAACTATAACAGTACGTTAATGTGCAATAGAAATGTATTTCTATACAAGCACATCTGTTTGCAGAGAGAAATCAGTCAGAAAGTATTAAATTAAAATCCATATTTGGTGCTTTCAGCAGGTTTGGATAATTCCACTTTTAACTAGTTAGTCAAATTAAAACAGTAATTATATGTCTTTCTAAAAGGGTTGATTTTTACTACAGATCCACAGAGGAATCATTTGCTTTATTTATTAAAATGCGTGACAGATGCATTTGTTTCCACGTTTTTACTCCTGACTCACATCAAAGAATTCCCAGGATGTTTTGGCATGTCCCGTCTCCCGGCTGCGGTCCTTCACCCTCTTGTATGTGACAATGAGGTTGTTCCACTTGCGGCGGATCTTTTCAACCGGAAGGACGTGGCCCTTTGAGGCCATCTCTTCCTGGACGCTTTGAAAGAGCTGGGAGCGTTCCCGGGTTTCGTACAGACCCCAGCGCCGCCCGACAGCCTCTATCAGACACAGGACGGCTTTGGAGGAGAAGTCCGAGCCAGAGGAAAGCGTCTTCTCTGTGGAAGCAGGTGGCAGCACTGCAGCTGGGACACGACAAAGGTGACTTTGAAAAGGTTTTTTTCAGCAGCGATTCTCAAGTAACATAAGCTTTTATTAAAGAATAAACAAAACTCAAATTATGTTTTGGTTTTTTGGTCAAAGTACTGACAAAAAAATAATAAAATTACAGCTTAAACAGATTTTGGCTGAAATTGAGGTCTGTTGTTGGACAATGATTCTCAAATAAAATTAGGTAAGGACTTGGACTAGACCATTTTAGCATAGATACCCTCTCATCTAAGCATTACCCTCTTAACCCTGCAAGCCCTTACTCCCAGCTAAACACTCACTATAGTAATGTGCACCAAAAACACCTTCCTGGACTGCCCAATTTATGAGTGAAGCTCTGCAGCCCGTCAACAGGGACTTTATTTGGGTGTTTAAGCATGAACATGGCTTAAACAGAAATGCATGCAATGGCGTAATGACACAACAATAGGCCAATAAGCAACATTATCTGGGTGGGCCCCATATATAGTATAACACCCCAATTCCCATTACGCCATTGAATGCATGCCTCACTTTTAAGATTTGTAAAAAAAAAAAAAAATATTCATAAAAAATGGGAATTTTTTGTAACATTTTCCTTCACATTTTCACAATTATGCACTACTTTATGTTAACGATTCACCCCAAAATGTAAAATATAAATAAGTTAAAGTTTCTTGTTTTTACATCACACAATAATCACATCACAATATGTGCATTGGCATCTTTGGTTCATGTATATGGAAGCAAATCGTTACCATATTTCAAATGAAAATGCATTTTCAGAAATGCTTTTTTATTTCTGAAAAGACATCAGACATTTGAGATTTCTTTTTCAAAATGTACCCCAGCAAATACATACCAAAATTCAATTTGAAATGTAAAATTTGAAAATGAAAAAGCATTTCCAGAAGTGCTTTTTCATTTTAAGAATGTGGCTAAATTATTTGACTCATAAATGAAATTAGTATTCAATCATCCTATTTGCAATTTTCTTCTTTAAGACTGCACATTTTATGCCATAATCAAAGAGGAAACACAGCTTTTTCGTTTTCGTGGTCCACTTACAATGTAATGCAATGCAAACGTGCACAGCGCCCCCTACCAAACAAGATGGGCAGCCCGGTCAGCAAGGACCTGAGGAAGAGCGGCTGCCGACGTCACTATGCTGCGCCCGCCACTCACAATGCTTTTACGTTTTCGAGTTATGGACAGTATTTTGCTGGCAGACCACGAAAACGAAAAAGCAATGTCCGCTGTGTTTTCTCTTTGATTAAGGCATAAAATTTGCAATCTTAAAGAAGAAAATGCAAATGCAAATAGAATGTTTGATTACTAATTTCATTTATGAGTCAAATAATGCAGCCACATTCTTAAAATGAAAAAGCATTTCTGAAAATGCTTTTTCATTTTCAAATTTTACATTTCAAATTGAATTTTGGTATGTATTTGCTGGGGTACATTTTGAAAAAAAAATCTCAAATGTCTTTTTCTTTTTCATTTTAATTAAGTAAAAGGACTAGCAGTCTTGAAGAAGAAAATTAAAATGCAAATAGGATAATTGATTACTAATTTTATTTATAAATCAAGTAATGCAACCACATTCTTAAAATGAAAAAGGATTTCTGGAAATGCTTTTTCATTTTCAAATTTTGAATTTTTGTACGAATTTGCTGGGGTACATTTTGAATGCTTTTTCATATGAAATATGGTAATGATTTGCTTCCGTAAATGTAAAGTGTGTTAATTTACATTAAAACTAAGTTAAAAGCATGATTTTATCTGTGATGCACATAGACAGAAGCTCAAACATGAGCCCACAGGTCTCTCTACTCACCTGGGGCAATCTTCAGGTATGTTTTACCATCTGCTGATGATGTGAAGAACCGATCTGCGCTCACAGGATCTGAACGCAAAGCAGATCATAGAAATTCCATTTATATAAAATCATGTTTCCTTAATGTGGGTCAATTAAAGGGGGATGAAGCCTCAGATAGATTGTAAGCTTTAGAGGGAATAGATAGATGTGTGTGGTCATGAGTGGAGTGGTCGGAGTGCTCACACAGCAGAACGGAGGGAGCTGAGGTGTTGGCCTGCAGCTCCGTGTCAGTCAGCTCCTCCGCAGTCTGTTGCACTCCTCCTCCTCCCGCTCTGCATGCGGCATCTCCGCAGGGCGCAGGCGGCTCCTGCCTGCCCAAACCCAGCGCAGATGAGCGTTCATCTCCGGCTTCGGTTTTCACATGCATCGCTGGGACGTCACCTCCGTGCAGGTTCGCCTCCATGGCTGCGGCCGCTGCAAATGAAATAAATTCTGCGCGCGTTTTGTCTGCGCAGGCGTTTGACGTAGGGAGAAAGTTTGGAGATGAAGGCTGGAGATCTGTGGAGCCGGCTGAAAGCCGAAGTCACGCGGCCAGGGCGTTTGGCTCCCGCACTGCCCGCCTAGCTGCACGCGCGGCGGGGCAGCGTTGCTCAGTGCCTCCTTGGTTTTCTTTCTCTAGGTAGAGAAATGGCTGCGCCATCCACATCAGCTCAGCTGGCGGATGCGCAGGGCGGCTGCGCAGCTGACACAGATTTGCTGCTGGGAAGAGGTGACGTCAGCTTGCCGCACGGCACGTGGCTAACAAACGGCAGAAATAAAAAAAGGAAACCACTATTTTGCTTCTTTATAAAGTTTAACAAACTTAGAGACAATTATGGACTCTGATAATAATTAGGTTATAAAAACTAAAGTTTGCACACAAACTGTTATTCGAGATGGAATCAGTTTCTTTTTTTAATCATCTTATTTTTTCCCCCCAATTAGTACAAATATAATTGGCTTATTTTATGTGCATGAGTGATAAATGACATCTTAAATTCAGTTATATATTTTTATTATTTTTTTAATACAATTAATACAAAGACTTAGGAAAAAAAGTGAACTGCAGCTTCAAAATAAAGTTATTATGCATCCACTAATTGGAAGCAAACATTTGTGGGTACTTCTTGATGAGCAAAAAATTATTTTGTTTTAGTTTTCTCCCTACTTACATTAACATGTAGATGCAAAACTATAATTTGTTGTTATATTTCAAGTATTTTTGACAGGTTATTTGGATTTTGAGGGTTTACAGCTTAATTCAACCCCGAGAAAATTAGAATGTGATATTACACAAATTCCAGAGATATGTAATTCTGAAATATGTGTTGTTCTGCCCTACAAAACTTCTTTGGAAGCCCCTGCTGCAGTTAAAGGAGAATTCCGGTTTTTAACACTTTTAGCCCATTTTCTGTAGTGTCCAGGATGAAATCGAATGATCGACACCAAAATTTTGACAATTGGTCCTGTCTCTGCTTTTTGGCTCATTTAGAATCCACCCCTGGCTGCTTCAGAACGGCTTTCATAGTGCATGTCCGATAATGTCCTTAAAACAACCTTAAACGTTCTTTTTTAAAAATATGCTACTCACCGGGTCGTCAGCGCTGTTCAATGACGTTCCAAAAAAAGTTTCGTAAAGAAAAAACGTTCCTGTAGTGTTTTATTTAGCATTTTGTAAATCCCATTGAGTTCTGTTGGAATAGTCAATATTCCCCTGCCACCGGAAACGGAAATGGGGCCTGTTTACACAGTTGTAGTCTTTTCGCTTCACTCTATGTACTCCGACGTCGAGAATCAAGAATCCACCTTTCGTATTCCATTTTCAGAGTTTTTTAAAGTGTTTAACAGAGACGTTAGCACCTCGACGTCGGAGTACACAGAGTGAAGCGAAAAGACTACAACTGTGTAAACAGGCCCCATTTCCGTTTCCGGTGGCAGGGGAATATTGACTATTCCAACAGAACTCAATGGGATTTACAAAATGCTAAATAAAACACTACAGGAACGTTTTTTCTTCACGAAACTTTTTTTGGAACGTCATTGAACAGCGCTGACGACCCGGTGAGTAGCATATTTAAAAAAAAGAACGTTTAAGGTTGTTTTAAGGACATTATCGGACATGCACTATGGAAGCCGTTCTGAAGCAGCCAGGGGTGGATTCTAAATGAGCCAAAAAGCAGAGACAGGAGCAATTGTCAAAATTTTGGTGTCGATCATTCGATTTCATCCTGGACACTACAGAAAATGGGCTAAAAGTGTTAAAAACCGGAATTCTCCTTTAAAGGTATACTATGCAACCGGGGTTGATTTTCCAGCGAGGCTCCCCCTAGAGGGCGAAAGTAAAAATGCACTGTCGTAAATATGCTCAGCTGTTCTCCTGGTTTCTCTGTCAAACCAGGCACGGTTGTTTTGAGCTTAGCAGACAGGCGACCGCAACGAATCACCATGTCTACTGCGGTATGTGACTATTTTGTTCCAATTTTCGAGTTTGAAAATTTAGCATGTTTTCATACATTATTTGTTATGTATGTGTCTAAATAACAAAGATTGTAGTTTGCCAAGTTGGAGTTTCCCATACATTTATCCGACTGTCGTTGGGGGAAGGGGGTTCTGATTTCTTTCGCTGTTTCCTCGCCGGTTCCGCCATGATAACTGCACAAATATCGCCACTGTGCTAGCAACGAGCATACTTTTAACTGGGGGCGTGTAGCAGTTCTCGCCGTAAAGCAAGACCGACTCTCGCGAGACTTCTGAGCCTGTGGGTGCGGGCCGAGGGCTCCTGCAATTGCAAGTGCAGTATTTCCCCCAGAGACCACCAGGGCGGCCGAGAAAACCTTTGTTCAACCTAAAATGACTTATTTAATCATCCAAAACGTTATGGAACACATTAATTAACTGAAAAATGTTGCATAGTATGCCTTTAAGGTATAACCGAAAATAAAAAAATAAAGTAAAATGAAAGGAAAATAGTGAGATAATAGTAGGTTTCAATTAAAACAGTTTGTGTTTCCATAGAATCTTAGCAGAGCAACAGGCAAACTACCTCAATTCCATCCATTCGTTAATGCAAAGAAGAGCCCTGAGTATTAAGTGCATACAACATGTACTGCTGGCCGAGGAAAAGTGTAGAATTGAGGAATAAATTCTGAAAAATTTAAAAGGTTTATTATAGAAACATCAATAAGGCGTCCACACAGAGTCTGTGTTAAGAAATAACATTACAGACATCTCAAATTTAGGGAAAATGCAAAAGACATATTGTAAACACAATTTTCACTGAAGCATAAAACATTTACAAAGACAAAAAAAAAATTGAACAGGTTTAAATAAAATAAAAACTTGGATAAAGCTCAGTTTCTGCCTTAAACTTGATTCATTCCGCAAACATTAGACATAAAACTAGTGTTTGTGGACAACTTTGAGCTTGGTGCTGCTTTTACAGTTAGTTATGAGGGTAGCTCTTCCACCTAGCTTTTAACGGCACTATTATCAAAGTGAATGACAAATAAAGGGAAAAATGTTTCAGGTAATTTAAGCAGAAAATAGCTTTAGATACAGAAAAGCTCAAAACTGACTGCTGTTGGTATCACATTTATATTAGTTTTACTGGACATCAACGGTATATGCCTCGCAGACTGAAAACTGTCAAGAATTACGGCTTGTTTTGCCCTTTGTGGATGTTTTATATGCGTTTTATCAACCTTTAGCCATTTTTAATACAACCTACTCTCGCAAAGAGAGCATGCGAGAATTACAGAGATGTACATATGGATGAAAATCTAGCTTTAACCTGTGTGAGCTGAATTTAGGAGGAGTTGTTGCTTGAGGTGTCTGGCTGTAGGCATTGTTGTGGACTCATGCAACAGAAGTAGCCTCAAGGCTGTTGCAGAATTTAGCATTTGTAAATAAATACTAAAATCAAGTATAACGTAGTTGTTGAAACACTTTGAAACCTTTATAAAAAAAATTCTTAGGCCTTTTTTTTGTAAAGGTTACTTCACCTTCTTCTATACTCAGAAACAGCTGCTACATTATCCATCCTACAAGAAACCGTTAAAAAAAAAGTTGTGAAGTTTAGCTTTTTCTGGTCTTCTGTTAAAAAGAATATTACAGGTATTAAAGTCTATTGCCAGAATTAAACAAAACAAACAAAGAAAAAAAACATAACTACCAGAGTTTTTCTTATTAGTCTTACTTTTATTTATTTACTTAATAAATATTAAAGTTGACTATTAAGATCAATCTGCTAAATCACATGAAACACCCATTACTAAACTATCATGTATCCATGTAGGCCTATTAGCTGTTCTTATAATATTGTTGCACCCTGGAGGTATTTCTTTGTGGATCTGTTGGCTACATGAGAGAAAGGGCAGAGCCAGCTGCCGTTCCCACTGCGCCCACTGGATGTTTGGAAGTGTGTGGCTAATAACGGTACTTTATGCTTTTCCCTGAGGTTCCACTGGTCCCCATATCCTGGACCCTAGGGCTTAGATGCTTAGATTAACCTTTATTTTTTTTTATAGTCATCTACTCTGTTGATTATTTGGTCAACTAAGCACATCGGTTCCTTGTAAAAATATTTTTGACACACCAGTCTTAGTTTATTCACTTATGACTCCTTTCATTGCCTCATGTTGCCCCTATCTTTGACTTATAAATTAAAATCCATGAAATGTTAATTACTAATGTAACATGCCTTAATTTAACTTTAAAAGGCTTTAAAAGAAACATTTGTACCAATAAAATATCAAATAAATGTATTTGAAATAAATCTTTTAAAATTTGAGCTTTTAAAAATAAGAAATGTTTACTAGGATATTAAGGATATGTTAAAAAGGAAGTATATTGATATGTTTAAGGTCAGGCTTGCTTACTCTTATGAGGAAATCTTTCCAACATCAAGAATAAAGAAGATGCGACTTTTTGTTTTTCACATTTACTGTTCCTCTCTTCAGTTACATATTAAATCTCTATTGATCCCAAAAATGGAATTTTCAGTGCAGTCTAAGGGTGGAATGCAGCATCTTAGGCCTTGCTGCCATCAGTGGTGCTGCCACTTATTTTTTTGTATTAAAGTTAGCTTTTCGTTTATGTAGCTTCACAAATCTTCTAAGAACTATAAACAGTGAAATAAGGCAAACAAGAACCATTGGAGATCATCTTAATGGCTACAGCTTCGTTAAACGTGCACTCTGTGTTAAAAGGTCAGAGTGTTTCCCAAATCAACTCTGCCAGGAGGAAGCCTTACTCTCTAGGGCAGTGATTCCCCACCAGGGGTACACGTACCCCTAGTGGTCTGGGAGTGCATTGCAAGGGGTACATGAAAATATTTTATTTCTTAGGTAGTAACATAAAATAGGGCTGGGATCTGTTTTGCTTTCTAAGGACCCAACTGAAAAATTAAACAAGGTTTTATTCAACTAAAAAAGTACGTTTTTCTTATATATTTGAGTTGACCTTCAGCTGTGACACATCCAAACCAAGCAGAGGAACAGACTGGATGTAGAGAACAGCCTGGGATCAGCTGTTTTTTTACACTGAGCTATCAGAGCTCATCAAAGCAGCTCAGGTGTCTTGATGAAAACAAATGAAAACTAATTAAGTCAGTCTGACTATAAACTTGGCTCTATTTTGTTCCCAATTCATCTAGTTTTCATGGCACTGGTGGCTCATTTTTATGGACAGTAGGCTGATAGGAAAGAGGGTATGAGAGAGGGGAGAGACATGCGGCAAAGGACAACCGGCCGGATTCGAACCTGGGTCAGCCTTGTCGAGGACTAAGGCCTTTAATACAAGGGTCGTGTGCGCTTAACCACTGTGCCACCAAAACACGCCCAATTCATCAAGTTTAAATGTGATCATGAGGAAGTTACTCAGTTATTTTTCATGCTTTAACAACTTCCAGGAAACTTTATTTTATTTGAGATGGAAAGGATAAAATGCCTAAGAATTAATTCTCAAATTAAAAGATTAAGTAAAATAGTTTTTATTTTATAATCATAATAAGGTTGGGAAACACTTCCCCAGGGACAGAGAGTTTGAAAACCAAGCAGATATTCCAGTTATAATAAGCTTAATTTTCACCTAAGATTATTCTAAAATATTATTTTGAAACATCTTGCAGTCATCATTACTGCTTTGGGTATGGAATCCGTGTATCATTCGTTCTTTCTATTTTCAATTGCCAATCAAAAAACAAAAAATAAAAAATTGACTGGTTATTTTGTTTTTTGTTTTTTATGGTTAAACCAAAAACGAAAAAAGGATTTGTTTTTCATATATCAATTCTAAGCTCAGATCAAGAATACGAAATGGAAAAACGGACAGCGACGCATAATTTGATTTTAATATTTAATCGGTACAGTTTACGTGACCCGGAAATAGCTCTTTGCGCAGCAGTTGGGGTAATGAAGTGGCTACCATGGCGACGCTAGAACCATACACTATGTTGATCGAGAAGCTGTTTGTTGTTGCTAGTTAAAAGTACAGTGCAGACAGAAAACAGAAACAGAAAAGTTTCAAGACAAAAGTTATACCTGGAAAATCCTGCTGATTTTCTCCGTTGTCATATCCTCCTCCTTAAGAGTCACACGCTTGGATCCTCGAAATAACACGTAACTGTCCATGGCTGATAGGTCCGACTGCCTTATCTGGTGCAGCTTGATCGAACGTGTTGGGGGTAAGCCAATTGTTTTTTTAGCTAACGCTCCACCAAACTTCCGGGTCACGTAAACTGTACCGATTAAATATTAAAATCAAATTATGCGTTGCTGTCCGTTTTTCTATTTCGTATTCTTGATCTGAGCTTAAAATTGATATATGAAAAAAAAATCCTTTTTTCGTTTTTGGTTTAACCATAAAGAACAAAAAACAAAATAACCAGTCAATTTTTTATTTTTTGTTTTTTGATTGACAATTGAAAATAGAAAGAACGAATGATACACGGACGAAGGTACTTTTTATCAGTTTGATTAAACGGTATAATTCAACATGGAAAAAACAGAAAAACGTCCGTTTTCTCCTTTTTCTCCTCAGAAAACGAATCGTTTCCCGTTTTGTGGTTTCTGCACATAAAACCAAAATCCATTAAACGGCTTGATTTTGGTTTTTTCGTTTTCGCCCCCAAAACGAAAACAGCAGTCAATTTTCGGTTTCAGAAGTGGGCGTGGCTTTCAAGCCCGCCGGTCCGGTGCCCTTCAAAATAAAGGCATGGCATGGAGAAACTTTCGTTGTATTTCCTGCCCTCATCGTAGCTTTTGCTTGTGTTCGAAATTAAAGCAGGTCTTATACATATATAAATATATACATATATTTAGACGTAATATATATTACTCGGAATAAAGTCATCAGAGAGATTTAACTGCGACAGAACAGACATGGTAAATTTGACACTCACGACAGGTATTTTAAATGACCAGCAGATGTCGCTGTGCATCAATGGGACAATTAATCGCAATATCAAGCGTATTTTACCACCTAATAGTCAATAAATGGAACATTTATGAAACGGAGTGCTGTGTGAGGAACTTCATTTTTGTGGCGGTAAAAAAATCTGGAATTTATTTAGAGATATATCTGGGAAAACAGCCAATACAAACAGGAGTGAGGTGAAAAAATTATAGATCTCTCTCTCTCTCTCTCTCTCTCTCTCTATAAATATATATATTTATATATATATATATATATATATATATATATATATATATATATATATATATATATATATATATATTCACTTCGAATGTTGAATCACTGTGCTTTAACACATGTGGAATTATATAATTATCAAAAAAGTGTGAAACTGCAAATATATCTTAAATTCTAGGTTCTTCAAAGTAGCCACCTTTTGCTCTGATTACTGCTTTGCACACACTCTGCATTCTCTTGATGAGCTTCAAGAGGTACTAGTTTGCCCTTTTGCTTTCACTCTGCGGTCCAGCTCACCCCAAACCATCCTGATTGGGTTCAGTTCCGGTGATTGTGGAGGCCAGATCATCTGGTGCAGCCCCCTATCACTCTCCTTCTTGGTCAAATAGCCCTTACACAGCCTGGAGGTGTGTTTGGGGTCATTGTCCTGTTGAAAAATAAAGGATGGTCCAACTAAACCAAACCGGATTGAATAGCATGTAGCTGAAAGATGCTGTGGTAGCCATGCTGGTTCAGTATGCCTTTAAGTTTGAATAAATCCCCTAACCCAGCAAAGCACCCCCACACCATCACACCTCCTCCTCCTTGCTTCACGGTGGGAACCAGGCATGTAGATTCCATCCGTTTCAGCTTTTCTCCGTCGTAAAAAGACACGATGGTTGGAACCAAAGATTTCAAAGATTTGGACTCATCGGACCAAAGCACAGATTTCCTCTGGTTTAATGTCCATTCATTGTGTTCTTTAGCCTAATCAAGTCTCTTCTGCTTGTTGGCTGTCCTTAGTAGTGGTTTCCTAGCAGCTATTTTACCATGAAGGCCTGATTCACACAGTCTCCTCTTAACAGTTATTCTAGAGATGTGTGTGCTGCTAGAACTCTGTGTGGCGTTGACCTGCTCTCTAATCTGAGCTGCTGTTAACCTGTGATTTCTGAAGCTGGTGACTCTGATGAACTTATCCTCTGCAGCAGAGGTGACTCTAGGGCTTCCTTTCCTGGGGCGGTCCTCATGTCAGCCAGTTTCTTTGTAGTGCTTCATGGTTTTTGCCACTGTACTTGTGGACACTTTCAAGGTTTTCCCAATTTTTCAGACTGACTGGCCTTAATTTCTTAAAGTAATGATGGCCAATTGTTTTTTTTTTTACTTAGAATTTGTATTATGGCAAGAAAAAAAGCAGCTAACAGTCTATTCAGTAGAACTATCAGCTGTGTATCCACCTGACTTCTGCACAACACAACTGAGGGTCCCAACCCATTTATAAAGCAAGAAATCCACTGTGTTTCATAAGTTCGGCCCATTCACCACACTGGGGCACTCAAGGTGCTTTCTGTTGTACATTTATGATAGTGGAATATAGTTTTTGTTTTTTTGTTAAGATGCATAGCCTGGAAGAACTGTGCAGAATGTATTAAACTGATCTGTCCTTATTCAGCTGTTATGACTCGCCCCATGTTTACTTCCTGCTGTCGGAGCCTGGTGGGATGTGCGGAGTATGTTCAGGAGTGGAGGAACAACTCTGATCAGTGCCTCAAGTGTAGAGATGACCTGCCAAGCTACACAGAAGTAGCAGGACTCGCAGAAGCACTTAACTGCCTGAAGTTAATTGAGTAAATACTTAAAATTTCATGTTAATGTATTATGTTTTTTATTATTCGATTGGTTCATGTTAAATATGTTAAAAGTTTTTGGCTAACTACTTGTTTTTGTTTTTTTGTTGGATCAGTACAGCTACTAAATTGGTTTATATTTCATCTTGTATTTTTGTCTGAATTGTGCTTCCTGTTTTGTTTTGAAGTCATTCAAACATAACTCTAGTGTTTATCCCTTTTAAAGAAAACAGAACACAATGCAAAAAAGGATGAGCAATGCCTTGTAGAACTATTTACGTAGAAAAATGTTTGACAGTTCTGCTGGTGCAGCAGAAACATAGACTTGAAGAAACTGGCTCTGTGCTGTGAATAGCTCTGGATGTTAGAGCCGAGTCTAGATAGGATGTTGCACAAGCTGCTGTAAGTGAAGAACTATTCACACCCTCTCTACACCACTGAAGAGACAATTAAGTGTTCACCACCAGTGTGTTGTAACATTAGAATAGCTCATGATCAAAAAGTCGTTGAGATGGTTCACTAACAATTACCAAATTTAATGGCAAAAAATGTTTTATTATTTTACTAAATGACAGTATAGTTCACTCTCCAGACAGTTGCAGAGAAGTCATATTATTTCTGGAGTTCAAAGAACTCCCATACAGGTAAAAAAATGCCCAGGTTAAAATTATTTAGAAAGGCAAAAATGTTTTTTAAATATCTCAACCTTATTCAAGCTGAACCATAGGCTGACATTTCAATAACTTCACAGCATTATTTAAGACAAAGTTTTATTAAAGTGGAATGAAATGTAAAAACTAGTTACATAAGGCAATAGCTTAAAGTTTACAATAGAACATAACATATTTCCATTTTTTGTACATAATTAAGTAATGTGCCATTAAGGTTTAAAGGCAATTCATGTAATTATGACATGAAATTAAAGTAAACATTTTTGACTTTTTGCATTATGTTAAACTATGCACTAAAACAATATATTTGATGCCAGTTGTCTCTGGATAAACGTTTACAAATAAAATGAAGCAATACTCTATGCATTAAAGAAACTGCTTCACAAATAAGTAACTCCACTAGTAGTGTGAATTCAATTTCTAAATTTCTTTAGGGGGCAGTGATAAATTTTACATTCAAACTGGAACAGTGTTTTTTAAATATGTAGTGAAAAGTTTACAACACTGTCAGAGTTAAAACATTCATTACAGAAATATTTTCCTCCTCTAGGAAGACAGAATCATGACAGTAACTTTCACTTCAGGGTGTTTTCTTTTGTGTAGAGTTTAAATTGATCCATCTCCAGCTAGAGTTCTTAGAGGACTTTAAAAGTGTAGCACAAAATAGGAGGGTATGCACAGTTCAGGGCATAAATCAGTCCCATAAGCAGTGGACAAGCTTTCGCTGTACTCTTGCATCCTGGGACAATCTCATAGCTCTCAGATTTTGAAAACAGAGTTACTGACATCACTGTGCTGTCCTCACCCTGAGTTTTCCCAACTTTTCAGCCGGCTAGACAGCCAGACAACAACACTCCAATAACCAAACTTCTTTCTCTTATCAGTTGTTTATTGAAGAGTGGCCTCTGACCACTGCCATCGCTTTAGCCATCGTAAACTGTAACATACAAACATTACAAATCAATCACTCTTGTAGCAAGCCAATAACTTCAGCATACAATTATTTACACCACAGTTACATAAGGCAAAATGACTTATACTAGATATTGTTACAGATTAACGCTTCAGAAACATCAAATCAAAAAATAATAAACTCAGAAACAGCTTCTTCCCCTGTGCTGTGAGGGTATCCCATCTGATGTGAGACAGCGGTAACACAGATGGTTTCCATGCATTTCTTTCTTTCTATACAATATTTGAATTTAAAATATTAAAAACTATATAAAATAAAGCAGGAAACCTAAACCTAGCCGGAGTGTCTGAAAGAAATTTCACAATGGTAACATGCTGCGATAATTACCCATTTATGAATCACTTTCAAACACTATGTCCCTTTAAATGAACCCCTTGTTCAAAATTATTTTTAAATGTTTGAAAACATGACCAAGCAGTCCTAAAAAAGTCATATTCCTTCTTCCCATGGTACAGTATAAGGCTGGAGATAATGGCTTCTCTTCTCACATCAATGCTCTGTTTCTGTGAACAGATTAAGAACATAAACATTATACACAGAAAGTCGGTCCTATTGTAGCCATAGTGCGCATGCGTTGTGCGTACGTCTCAAAACCCTGCATTTTCATAGTAAAGTTTGTTTAGAATGTAAGTGTATGTACATACAATAATTCATATTTAATGGTATAAGGAAACCTAAATACATCTCACTCGAACTATATAATTCACGTATTACTTCACGTATCACGTATAAAAACTCTAGATCTTACTGAATCTTAAAATATAAATTAGAATGACAGTTATTCTAATATAATTTACTGCAACAAAAAGTATTTTTTTTTCAACTCCAATCACTTCTAACCTCTTAACGTTTATAATAATTTTCATCCCCTTTCACAGCGACAGGTTTGTCACCTCAATCGCTGCTTTGATCAGACAAATCTCTATTGCGCAGGGTGCTCTGCGTAATTACGCATGCCAAAGACTCAGTTTCACGTTCTCAGATTTTGTTGCAGCGGACGGAATTAATTCGTAAAGACTGTAAAGGGACAAGGACAAATGACGGGTCTGAGCCAAAGCCCCTGATGTTACATGTCCCCTCATATGCGACTAAAAAGTGCGAATCAACATGTACCTTTATGCACATCTGAATTCAAGCGCAGGACGATGTCCCAGCGCAGAATCAAATCACCCAGCCCCGGCAAGACTGTTAAAATTGAGTTTGCATAGTATCCTATCAGTATGTATTTACATAAGAATATTATCTTGCCGTAGAGGTACAAACATCTCAGGCATGGAAATGCAGGGATAATTTTTTTCACCTCACTCCTGTTTGTATTGGCTGTTTTCCCAGATATATCTCTAAAAAAATTCCAGATTTTTTACCGCCACAAAAATGAAGTTCCTCACACAGCACTCCGTTTCATAAATGTTCCATTTATTGACTATGAGGTGGTAAAATACGCTTGATATTGCGATTAATTGTCCCATTGATGCACAGCGACATCTGCTGGTCATTTAAAATACCTGTCGTGAGTGTCAAATTTACCATGTCTGTTCTGTCGCAGTTAAATCTCTCTGATGACTTTATTCCGAGTAATATATATTACGTCTAAATATATGTATATATTTATATATGTATAAGACCTGCTTTAATTTCGAACACAAGCAAAAGCTACGATGAGGGCAGGAAATACAACGAAAGTTTCTCCATGCCATGCCTTTATTTTGAAGGGCACCGGACCGGCGGGCTTGAAAGCCACGCCCACTTCTGAAACCGAAAATTGACTGCTGTTTTCGTTTTGGGGGCGAAAACGAAAAAACCAAAATCAAGCCGTTTAATGGATTTTGGTTTTATGTGCAGAAACCACAAAACGGGAAACGATTCGTTTTCTGAGGAGAAAAAGGAGAAAACGGACGTTTTTCTGTTTTTTCCATGTTGAATTATACCGTTTAATCAAACTGATAAAAAGTACCTTCGTCTACACGGATTGTATGGAGTTATTTTTTTGTTTTTATTTAATTAATGAAAAAGTGATCTGAAAGGGGAGATTTATATATTTAATATAAGTAATATATTTGTTTTAAAAGTAAAATAAATATTGGGAGACCAAAAACAGATGCTAATTGAGACTGAACAAAAGCTGGCCAATAAGAACACAGACAGAGTAGGGAACTCCGCCCTCTGCTGCAGCTTTTGTACACTGCATGCGATTTAAACTTCATACCACTGAATATGAAACACTGAGTGATGTGCTAATGTTTATACTTTTTATGCTTAAATATATTAAGTTTTGCACTGATTCATCTTTTTTGAATCAGTGTTGTTGATTATCCTGCAAATCATATGAGCCCTATTGAATATGGTTCATGAGGAAAGGGTGTCAGTGATTGCTATAGCCAGGGGCCTCGCCAGGAATTTGGGGCCCCATGAAAGGTATTTGAATTATTGTATCGAGGTTTGGGGAAACAATTTTAAGACCAATCTTCAGCCCCTGGTTACGCTGCAAAAAAGAGCCATTCGAATTGTTCATAAAGTAAATTATTTACATCCCACAAATGTATTGTTTTTACAATCCTGCAATTTAAAATAGTTTGATCTTGTGAACTTAAGAACCGCGCAAATAATGTTCAGAGCATCAACTGGCTCTCTTCCAGAAAATCTGTTAAAACTCTTTCAGGAGCGGGACGCACTTCACACTTATAATCTTAGAGGGGAAAATCAATTATACCAACCAAAAGTAAGAACTACCTTAAAATCAATGTGCATCTCAAGTCATGGTGTCACCCTCTGGAATAATTTAACGGAGGAACACAAGTGTTGTGAAAATATAAACCGTTTCAAAAAATATTTTAGCGGGATGTCCTGAGAAAATACCTGGAAGAGAGTGAGTGATGTTCTATGAGGGTGGTGTGATGTAGGGAGGGGGTTGCAGGGACGGGGAGCGTTGGGCCAGTGTGTTGTCTTGTATGCATAAGTGTGGATGAGTTGTTTGTCTTGTCTTTGTCTTTTTGTTTGCAGGAGTGTCCTGGGGATGAGCGGGAGGGGATTGGACATGTATAAGCTTTTGCTTCTTCCATCCCCTTTTCAAGCCATGCATGTATTGTTTGTCATTATATGTATTGTAAAATGTGTGCAGGTTTGAAATAAACTTTTTGAATGAAAAAAAAAAAAGGCATTGATATTGATTCCTTTACATTTTCAATGTAATTGTTACTGTAAAATTTCTACAATAAAAAAATAACAGACTGCAAAAAAGTTAAATATACATTCACTTTAAGCTTTACATTAAAACCGTTCTATCAAAATAATAACCGCTTATATAAAACAAAGAAAAACACAGCTGTATATCTGTGCACATTAATAGAAAATAGGTTTTGGATTGTGGAAGATATATTCCTATTAGGTTTTGCTATAATTTGATAAAGGACAGATTATTTTTAAGCTGGTCCTGAGAATTAGTATTTCATCCATGTATACGTGTAATAACAAAACATGTATTTTTGGTGCAGCTGCTGAGAATGACCAAGATTTACAGATTTTATTGTCTTTTATGGTTGGAATTACTGTAGATATGAATATAAAAATCTAACTAAACTGTTTTAATATTGACACAGATTTTAATACTGCAGGAGGAAGCCTGTTTACTGCTGAAAACAAGGGAGAACACAAAGATTAATAATTTTACTGCTGGATTTTCTTTTTATATTTGTAACATATAGTGGGACGTATATTTTCTTTTGCTTTTGAGCCCCCCCTCAGTCAAGGGTCCTTATAATTTTCGTAACTCCCTCCCCATAAAGCGCTCCTGGTTATAGCTCCTGAGCGTACATTTATACCACGGGTCCAAAACTCGGAGCAGCTTGTATGAAGCCATGAAGCCAGGGAAGTAATTTCCCTCTGGGATTATTAAAGTATTTCTGATTCTGATGTTTGGAGTGGATGATCTGATATTTGCTGCATAAACATGGACTCCTTTTAATGCTTGTTAGTCTGTATGTTGAGAGTCTCCTGCAGCAATCAGAAATTCAACTTTCAGCACAATTAATACAATTTTTTTCAGTACAAGGTAGCTTTTGGAAGTTTTCCAGTGCCTTGCTGTAAGCCAGGGACACAGTGTACCTACCTGTACAGACTTAAAAGTAATAGGCCACAAGAGACCAAATCTGCAAATCTAGATTTCCCAGCTCCTGCCTAAATATATAGATAAAGAAAGCTTTTCTGAATTTAAGGTGGTATTCTGATGCTGGAGATACCATCCATGCATCATGATCTATTTTTGCCCTAATTTAGTACATATTAAAGCACATTTTTAATACTTTTCCAGGAGTATCAAGTACCTACTGAAGTATTCTTACATCTTCTTTCATTGGTAAAACTTGAAATAAAATCACTAAAGGTTTTAATCTTTAGTTAGATAAAGAACAACCTAAATGTTGCATGAAATGTTTGGTAATTTACAGAAAGCGTCCGTGGATGTTAGAAATCTTCTCCATCAGGCTGTGGTTCAGTCCTGGATGTTGAAGGCTCTCTCAAATTCCCTGTCAAACAGCTGCTTCAGGTTTTTGCTCATTTCAAGGTATTCTGGATTGTTCTATAAGAGAAAACAGAGGTTTAATAGGTTAATAGGTCACAAATAAGAAAAATGTGGTATTTAAAGAACAACCCCCCAAAAAAAAAACTGTTAAGAAAAGGGCTGCCTTATTTTTTTTTATTAACTAAAATGTTAAAACATTGGAGATTTTTTTTTTTTTATTTGGGATTTATTTTGTACAGCGGCCCTAAATTTTCCTCAACTGAACATATACTAAGGGTTGTGCGCCTCCTTAAATAAAAAATAAGAGCTTTATTAAAATTAAAAAGTCAACTTTTCTTCTGGCAAATTTTTTTTAGAAAAGTATTGCAAATAACACCTGAAGTCTGACCTTTCACCCAAAAAACTACTTTACTTCAAAATCTCTTAAAAACATCCTTGATGTCCTTTGCTTTCCTTTATTTCTTTAGTGGCCTTTATTTTAAAGTATGCCGAGAGCAACTGGAGCTGAGATTGGGCCTATTATGATAAAAAATTTTGCTAGACAATAAATTCTCCCAGAAATAACTGCAATTAGCGATAGAATTATTGCTGGGTTTAAATCTAAAGTGCCTCTACACTGCAGCTGTCACATTCAGCTTTGAAAGCATTTTCATTTCTGCTTTTCTCTGGCTTTCTGCTCCTCATTCATCAGGCTCTCATGCTGCAATTGTGGCTGGCTAGTGTTAAGTCACCTGACTTCCACACAGGAGGTCCTGGATTTGCTTAGACCCTTCCTGTTAAAGCCTACTTTGTGAGTCACTTTGCAAGAATAAATCTATAAAGTAGGGATGCACGATATAATCGGCCCCCTATCGGTATCGGCCTGTATCGGCCTAAAAACTGAATATCAGACATCGGCCACCCCACCGATATTTAACCCGATATTTGATCAGCTTCTGAGTTCCTAAAGTCAAAAAAAAAAAAAATACAACTTCTTCTTCTTCCTCAAAAACTTCTTTTTACAGACTTAAAAACTTCTAAAGAAGAGGGAAAAAATATTGATACATTAAAATATCACAATATCTTCATATGCTGATATATTGCCATTTAAAAACACCATATCAATCTCTTTTACTAATGAAATATTGCTATATGTCATCGTTATGCTACGAAATCCCCCGAAAATTCACAAAATTTTGCCATATTTTTATATGTTGATATATTGACGCGGTATCGATCTATTTTACTAACAAAATCTCACAAGAATTAGCAAAATATCACGAGAGTTTGTAACAGAACGATGAAATTTCACGAGATTTTGAAAGTAAAATAGATCGATACCGCGTTTTAAAAAATAATTTTGATATCAGCATATGAAAATATATTTGAGTATATTATTTTTCAAAGTGTCAGAAATGGATAACAAAACTGCTATTTTCAATGACTACTTATTTTTGTCCAGCTTTAACATCGGTATCGGTTATCGGCTACATGAGTTTTAAAATATCGGCATATCGGATATCGGCCAAAATCCCAATATCGTGCATCCCTACTATAAACATAAATATAAAGCCGGGCTTCTATCATCACACCTGGTCAAGGTTAGCTTTATAACGCAAAAGTTACTTTTACTAGTAACTAGTTACTTTTATTGTGGAGTAACTCAGTTACTAACTCAGTTACTTTTTGGGAGAAGTAACTAGTAACTATAACTAATTACTTTTTCAAAGTAACGTGCCCAACACTGGTTACTGTTAAGTGATAGGCCTAGTTGAGTGAGACGATAAATGGCAAAGGTCCTTAGGCTGCTTTGAGGAAAGATGCTAGTAAACTTGGGCCAGGCATTTATAAATTAATTAAAACAACCTCTTATCCAACAAACACAGCTTTCTAGGCATAATTTTAAAAGTAGCATCTAATCAGAATGTCTTTCAAAACAGAAAAGGTTCCTGCACATGAATTCTTTTGTTGGGACGTTCATTAAGATAAAAAATAAAGATACATAAGAGTTGACATTTAAATCATAAACTAAAGCATGTCTTTTTTACATAATTCATTGATCATATTTTTGAAACCTTGAACAATCAATCAAACAACGACACATTTTCTTACCCTGTTGTATGTAGCAGAGTTGCTAAAAATGAGCTGAACATCAGACACAAACTCGCTGACCGTCTGGTATTCTTCCCTCTTGAGTTTATCTGCGATCTTGTCCAGCCACATTGGAGTTTTGATAATACTGGAATAATTTGATAACTGTGGGTTTCAATAAAAAATAAGTTTAAGTTTCAATATTTCTGAAATGACGTTTTCACAACGGGTGTTGAAAATGGGATGTTTAACCAAGCAGCTATAATTTTTTTGCATTGAATTAGACAAGAATAATGACTTACATACTGCCCAGGGTCGGTGGCAAATATCTGCTCCTCATCAGCACTGCACAGATAGAGGAGGAGATACTGGCATTCCTGTCCGCAGGAACAAGAGATGGTTGGTTGCAGTAGCGTTTATAAGTGAACAGCGTTAAAATAAACAGATGTTCGGACAGGAACGGAGAAAGAGAAGCTCACCAGCAGTTGTTGAGATATCAGACGGGACATGACGGCTTGGGCTCTCTGCTTGTCTGGGTAGCGACACTCTTCTATGGCTTTAAAAATGCAGAAGGTGCACATCCACTGACCGTCGTCCCTGCATGTAGAATAACTCCAAATTTTAAGGGGATTTAAACTTTTTTATACCTCCAATATTTCAACAGGATTACAGAAATAATCAGCTGTCTTCCAACACAAATTAATTAATTAATTAATTAATTAATTACATAAATGCTGGGATAATACCAATAATATAAAAAAGAACTAAAATCTGAGACTTGCAGATAGTTTTGGCGTCTTAAAATATGCTTCTCCTATGACACTAAGTACCACAATTACTTAATTTAACACTGCGTATATAGATAGTTCAATTCAATTCAATTCAGTTTATTTCTATAGCGCCAATTCACAACACAAGTCATCTCAAGGCACTTTACAGTTCAACCAGTTGAACTGTGAAGTGTAGTTGAATCCTGTTTTTATTCCTCTTGTATTGTAAAAAATAGGGCAAAATTTGAGGAAGTGAAATATTAGTTGCAGAGGTGAGTGATCATCAGCGCAGAAAGAGCATCTGCATGGTGCAGCATGAGATTGCTTATGTTACATAAATTATTTGCATTATTTATTTAATTTCTATGCATACTATAAGTCTAGTATGCATATCACCTGTTTAGCCTCTTTGACTTAAAGGTGTAGATCTCAGTATATCAGAGATATGATTGTTCCTTATGTCCCTAACAGAGCACTTCGCTCTCAATCTTCAGGTTTACCCGTGGTTCCTAGAATTTTTTTAAATAGAATGGGAGGCAGATCTTTTAGTTATCAGGCTCCTCTCCTGTGGAACCAACTACCAGTTTTAGTCCATGAGGCAGACACCCTGTCTATTTCTAAGGGTAGGCTTAAAACTTTCCTTTTTGATAAAGCTTATAGTTAGAGGGGCTCAGGTTATCCTCAGCTTTCTATGCTGCTATAGGGTTAGAATTCTGGAGGACACAGGGACCCCTATTTCATCATTCTGCTTCATTATATCGCCATTTTCCCAGTCTGCAGAATCTGTTAGTTCAATCTCTAATGTTCTAATGCTCTCTCTGCTTTTTCTAATAGAAGCTTCATCTGGTCTGTTCCTGTTTGGCTGTGACACCATCCTGGAGAGAAATATCAGCTGTGCTGCTGCCATCAACACCGTTGTTTAAGGATGTTCGAGATCTGCCTGTGTTCCAATCTAGTCCTGTATCTCTGACTGTGACTGGCTGGATGAGCTCTCTTCATCGTCTGGCATGGGAGCTGGCTCAGAGCTCATCTGCCCGGCTGTGTGTTTCCTGGACGGGGCCGCCTATTGCAGTTGCTTTTTGTATCTCTGCTTCTGTCTCCTTGAACCCCAGTCAGACTCGGCAGATGGCCGCTCACACTGAGCCTGGTTCTGCTGGAGGTTTCTTCATGTTAAAAGGTATTTTTTTCCTCTCCACTGTCGCTACAAGCATGCTTAGTGTGGGGTTTGCATTCCAGTCAGTGAGTCAATGCAATCAGCTGGTTTTCCTTAGATAGAAAACATTGAATCAATTTGACTGTATTATCTGGTGAACTGTAAAGTGCCTTGAGATGACATGTGTTATGAATTGGTGCTATAGAAATAAACTAAATTGAATTTTACACCCTGCAAGAGGGGTGTTCAGCTTGACGGCGATGTTACATTTCTTATCTTTTCTATACTCAAAGTTGTGTATGGAAACATGATTCCTAATGATCAACCCACCCAAGCCTTCATTTTGCTAAGTTCCTGCTGAATACTGATTTTTTTGGTTCATGTATAAATAATTAAAAATACTCTCCTAATCTTAAATAGTTTACACAGATGCAGGTTTTGAAAACAGTCCTTTCTAAGGGTTACAATAATTTAAGTTATTGCATTTAAAAGATCCATAATTAATAGATTTCCCAGAAGTGGGATTCTTTTAGGTTTTTCTTGATAGCTTTTATAGATAGTAAAGTACAAACTGGTTTATATTTATATTACTGTATCCGTGCATTTGCCAGTAAATTATAAAGCAACCCAGTCATTTGATTCACAAACTGGCTTTCAGTTCAGCACTACAGAAAAGTGCAAATTCATTTTTTTTTGTTGTGTTGTTTGGTTTATGATAAATTCAATAAAATATAGTTAATTCAGCCTGGATTTAATGAACTCAAATCCATCCATCCAATTAATGTAACAGTCATGTTTTTGGACTGTGAGAGGATGTCCGAGTACCTGGAGAGAACCCACGCAAATACAGGGAGAACATGCAAACTCTATGCAGAAAGACGCCGGGCCAGGAATCAAACCCACAGCCTTCCACCTGCAAGGTGTGCTACCCACTGCTCAGGTTTACAGCTGTTTTCAAACTTTTCTAAATATAAACAACAAATTTAAAGTAATTTTGCTTTTAAAAATCCAGGTATGCATCTTTTATCTACAAGAGTGGTAAAACATTTTTTGAAAGAAAATACTAGAAATACTTTCATTAAACCCAACAGACCAAAGAAAAGCAGTTAATTTCCAAACACAGATACTTTCAAATCAGTTTTAGTTTGTACCTCAGAATAGCGTCGTCTACACGAGGCAAATGGCAGTTTTGGTGGAATGATCGAGGGCAGTTATCACACTCAACCAACTCCTCCTCTCCTTCACTTTTACAGATGCAACACTCATCATCGTTTTTCTGATTATCCTGAAAGATAAATCGGTCCAATGCAAATATTACATTCAAACTTACATTCATATTTCAGGATGAATGCTGAGTAAAATTGACTGGAAAAAAAATTACCAGGTCTTCAGGTTTCGGTTTGCACAGGTTGCATTTGCAGAGTAACGAGTGAATCAACAGCCTGAAAGAGATAAAAATTGACAACCTCTCAGTTTCTATTTCATAGTTTAAGGCATTAAAACCAAATAACTTTTCCTTTTTCCCTTTAAGAGTTATAATCAAATGTGTTTTTAGAGCACAAAAAACACCCAGGCCGTCCCTAACCTGAATCTCAGCTCCACTGATTTCACAGGAGGATTCATGTTTACCTCTATTAGATGACTGAGGGGTTTGCCATCATACAGGATGTCCTTCCTCCAAGTGGCATCACTCTGGTTTAAAGCCACATTCACAAACTCCACTGGGGTAAGCCATCTCAGCTCAGTGCGAATACTTTTCCCACATTTCCCTAGAGGGAACAAACAGAGATTTTCATATGACAGTAGATCTCTGATAGCTTAACTGTTGTTTAGCTAAATACTTGTTCTTTATTACTCTGTAGGTGGTTACCTGATCCAAACCGCTTTTTGTGTAAAGTTCCAGTCAAAGCTCCACACGTCACTTTAAACTTTCCCTGATCAGATGTGACTTCTAACGGCTCAGCTTGTGCTTCCATTTCGTCTCCTTTATGAGATAAAATGCATGTATATGATATTGAATGAATCAAAGTAAAGCCCTGCAATGATGTTGGCTTTTTTCTTCTAAGTGAATGCAGTGTAGAAACCGTCACCTGTGGAATCTCCAGTTGTTTGCTCCTCCATTGAACTGTCCTCATCTTCACTCTCTTCTTCATCTGACAGTAAAAAAAATATTATTTTTTATATAAAAGAAAAATCAATATCTCACATCGGTTTATAAAACTGCATACAACTGTTTAAATGGTAAGAAACAGGGTGTTTTTTTCCTCTAAAGGTGTGTTCACACCGAACGTGAATCTGGGGACAAAGTCGAATTCACAGGGGAGGCGACAAACTCAACTCCTGACGCTTCACTGCTTCATCAAACAGAAGGAGCTTTTATCTGCTGCCTACCGGCTTCAACTAAGCACAGACAACCTGGATGTTACTGAGTGGATAACTATGCATCATGGAAAGCTGAACAGTGATGCCAAGCAGATCTTCCAGAGATGCTCCAAGTTCTGGAACTCCAGGATCAAGCTGTAGGTCACGGTCACTTTCCACAGTACTTCTAAACAAATGGGACCAGGAACTATCCCGCTTTGAGGGAGAATCGCTTGGTCAACAGAGGTAAGGGGAGGCGGCGTTCTGGAGCTCAGAGCTTGACTCTGGAGTGGAGCAAGGACAGCATGAGGGCAGAGGAACATAGTGGGAGAGCAAGGCAGAGAGTTTACTAGAACATGGTAGAGGCAGTTGGGTGGCCAAGGCCACCTCTGGCTGGGGAAAGACACTGGACAGAGGCTGTGTAGGTACCAGATCTGCCTCCATTCTTAAACTATACGACTGGCTGAACGTTGTAAGGATGATGTAAAACTGTGGTTGGTCTGGACAACTAGAATAACATAGTGTGGCATCAGTGTAACCAGTTAGAGGCCCCTCTACTGTTGGTGTGTCTAATGATCAATAAAGTTTTACCTAATGGATATAAAGCTTTAAAGATCTGTTTTTGGTTAATGAAGTAACTGTGAGAACATGATATAAAAGGCCGACCTGAGTAGAGTTCTAACTGGCTTGGGTCAGACGCTATAAGATCAGCTTGGTCAGTCACTCAAATTGAATTACGCAACTTTGAACTTGTTAACAAGAACTGCTGTATATCTTAAAGTATCTAGCTACTGATTTATTTGTCTAAAATCTATAAACAAAATACAGAAATCCCACATCCGTATCTTCAGTTAACACAGATTACATGTCAGACTTAATAATATTACTTTAGCAATAGTTTCAAGGTGTTGACTTATTGTATGTCTCGTACCATGTCTTTCGGTTGTGCTGTTCTTTTTACATCTTGTTACAGGTGATGAAGCAGACTGAAAATGTTTTGTCATTGTCTCCTTTCTCTTCTTTCTTTCATCTTTTCTCTTTCTTTTTTCCTTTTCTTCTTCTGTTTTTCTGCTCTATTTACATTGCAGTGTCCATATAAACTGTAAAACTCCCTGCATAATTATAATAAAGCAATTTGCATGCATGAAACAAGTGGAGCTATATGGCAATTGCCATACTGCTACACTTGTGAAAGTAAAATCTGTTGGGCTCTTTTTGGCATCAAGACAATTATTCTTATTGCCACATTGCCAGACAGTAAAAAAAAAAATATATATATATATGTTTTTGTTGTAATATGTTCCAAGAAATCAAACTGTTTGTTTCACATTATTAGATGTGCACAGCTCAGTCCGTCTTATGTCGCAGTACTTGCCTTCAAGATTGAGAATGTTTGGTTTCTACTTTCAGCTACTTCAGATCTCCTGAGAAGAATTGATTCTTATGAAACTAAAGTTTATCTGAGCAGTCTTGAATTATAGTGACATCATCAGCAGAAGCAGGGCCCTGAGTAGATCTGGGACCCATAGCGGCTTGCTGTGTCTCGCTATGGGGCTATAAGAGGACGACAAATAAAGAACGATATAATAGCCGTTTGAGGGGATAATTAAAGCTGCTTTACCAAGAGAGACTCACAAACCTCTTAATTCCTTTTTTCTTTTATATTATTTAACATTTTGATTGAAAACACTTTGTCTCCACTTCATTCCTTCACCCTACGTAATTGATTGGTTGAAGCAATGCAACAAGAGGAAATAGTTCAAAGTCACAGGTGTCACCTTGTTCGCCTGTCCTTGGAATCGCCACAATAGTGGCGTTGTTAGAAAAGTGTTACAAAACACAGGTAAAGACATGGGTGAGAAAACAATAAGTGAATCTAAATTATTTGGATTTCTTACTTTGTTGTTTTTCTTTCACCAGTTTGCGTCTGTTTTTGTAGGCTGCTGCCTTCAGGTGTCCCTCCTTCAAAGCAATTACCCACATAACAGCACGTGAGTTAAGAGAAATAGGAAGATGCAAATATCGCTGTTCCAAAGCTGTGTTGCCACCAAACCTTAATAAGTTTTCCTAAAGGGGTCTTCCTGCATCGGATGCTCGTCTTCCAGTTCTTGCTGCTTCCTTTTCCTGCAAACTTCTCAAATTCAGACGGAGAGAACCACTGCTTATCCACCAAGATGCATTTTTCACCTGAAGCAATGAGAAAACAACAGATTGCATAATTTACATAAAAGATTTCTGAAATTTTAACAAAAAGTTTATAATAGTAAGAGCTGCTTGTATTTCCGTCTTTGGCTATCTTTCAAACAAACAGCCTTTAAAGGGAAATTACCCCATATGAGGGGAGACACTTTGGACGTTGAGTTTGCCTCATGCTGTCTAACCTTTGGCCAGTTTGTCTCTTATAAGTGTCCCCTCCTCTTGTCCACAGGTCACAGGCAGCTGGCTCTTATAGAGGGGCCAGGTCCAAATCTCCTCTGCCTCTCCCTTCCTTGGAGAACCTGAGGAGAAGTAAGAAAGGCAGAGTAAGAAAGCACATAGCATTAAGGTGGGCAATGGCAGTTGTAGTGTTTCATTTGCACTCAGAAGTCATAATTACTGCAAACTGTTCAGATGCAGAAGAATCTAAAAGAAGCTCAATGAAGTTTACATCGGATTCTGGGTTATAAAGCCAGAGGCCGTGATGCTCCAAGAGTTCAGAGTAAAAACCTCAAATACATACTGAGAGGTGCAGGAATAAACTCTTAATTTGTTTTTCTGACAATTGTGTTAATTAAATCACTGACACTCAGCTCTATGATATGTTTACAGTATGCAGCCTAAAAAAAGCATGAAAATGTATCTCTGTAGTTTCAAAGTCTGGATGAGTGTAAGAAAAAGGAGCATGGAAAAATGTTTGTACTTTCAGACTTTTCTCCCATTCCCATCGTCTAAAATTAGTGATTTATTTATCCTTCCTTTCATTAAAGCTACAAAGCATAATTTTCAGGAACATCTAACAGACTGCAGAGACATGCATCATTGATCGAAATAATTAAGCTTTTTTATAATTCCTCTTATAGTTGATCTGAATCTTTTAAACTCTAAAACTCAGAAAAACAAAGAGGTGACCTACTGTAATTTATTTTCTTGATCTTTTTCCTCTGACCTGTGTTCTGTTTTACTGACAGACCAGGCTGCTGATCCTCCCCGCTGCTACAGTTGCTCGCGCTGCTGGCTTTCCTCTTCTTTTTGGCTGACTTAGTTTCCTTCTCAATGTCCGAATGCTTTGAGCTTCCCCTTTCTTCACTTTCTTCACTTTCCACCTTCGCAGGTAGTTGTAGGTCAAAGTGAAAAGATCCTGTGATAAAACGATAATTAGAACATACTAATTACTTAATACAGCCAACAGAGGCATAAAGGAAGCCATGATAACATTAACGACTATGCTATTATTGTGAAATAGGGCTTTTTTCTTCCAGAATGACTTAATTAAAACATAGTGTTCCCTAAAAATGTCTTCCCGTATATTTTCAATACATCAACAGATTGATGAATATAATGAAAAGCATTGAAAATACTCATTTAATACACTGGCAGCAAAGTTTGAAAATGTTTCTTCTTCGCTTCGTCATTAACAGGGACTTTTTTTTTTTTTTTTTACACGTAAACAAATCCAAACAAAAAAAGCAAACCTTGTAAAGTCTTACCGTCCATGAGGCTTGTGTGCAGCTCCTTAATTTTGGGATACTGGGTCATGATAACGTCCTTGAAGACACATCTCCAGAACAGCTGGATGTGTTCCGAATTCTTATTCTCCAGCCAGTCCAAAATATCATAGACACCTGTCCTAATCTTATTTTTACTCTTCATGCGGATGATGCTCTGAACACAAAAGAAATTAGAAATTAACATTTTATATATAGATATAGATATATATATATATATATATATATATATATATATATATATATATATATATCTCTCCTATATTGGTTCCCAGTGGATTACTTCAGCAGGTACGTACAGCACAGGACCAAGTTGAACCAATCGGTTATCAGTCATTGCATCTTTATTAACAGAAAAAACTACCCATTCCATAAAATAACCCAAAAAATAAAGCTAGATTTAATTAGCCTATTGCCTCTAGGTCAAAATATTATTTGCTGTGAATTACATTAAAATTTAATTTGACTAAAAATTTTATTTTAGGGAAAGGTCTAGCATTACATGATTTTAGTAATTTTCGAAAAATATATTTTTTTGTGTATAATACCTTTCTTAACCACATATTAAATAATAACACTTATCCGCCAGACTTTTGCCCTTATTGCTTCTTGATATCTTAGAAATATTTAAGTTTTACATATTCGTGAATAAATATTCAAAAAAACGAAAAGCTGCGTGTGGAAAAATCTTTCTTTTAGTTGAAAGTCTCTGCAATTACGTTGCAATAAAACATGAGATCCATGTATTTTTTTATTTTCTAATTATGAATGTTTGTATGAAGGACCAACTCTGCCATATTTAAAAATAAATACATAAATAAATAAATGCTCAATAAATAAATAAGCATACAGTTAATTGCCCCCAAAAATACACTAAACAGATAAATGTAGGTACAAATTAAATTATATAGTGAGACATAAATGTATAAAACTCTGTTAATTAGCTTCTCTATTTATTTGCCTTTGTAATAATTACCTTATTTATTTATTGTCCGTTATAGTCTTTAGCTTTATTTATTTATTACTTATTTTTTTAAGTATTTATTTTGGTGCATGTGATAATATTTTTGTCTGTTTTATTCTTCCTTTGCATCTTTTTCCTTATTTATTTCTTCAACGCTATTTATTTCTGCCTGTCATTTTTAAATTTCTGTATGCATTTCTGTTTCATTATGAAAATGAGTAAGGGGTGCGTGTTAGAGAGTCAACTTTTTTTTTTTTTAAGCATTGTCCTGTCTGGCAATGTGGCAATAAGAATAATTGTCTTGATGCCAAAAAGAGCCCAACAGATTTTACTTTCACAAGTGGAGCAGTAGGGCTATCGCCATAGTGTTCCGCTTGATTTATGCATATAAACTGCTTTATTATAATTCATGCAGAGAGTTTTACAGATTATATGGAAACTGCAATGTGGGTAGAACAGTACAGAAAAAAGGAGAAAAGATTAAAGAAAGAGGAGATAAAAGGGAGATAACGATAAAACATCTCCAGGCTGCTTCATCACCTGCAAAGAGATGTAAAAATAACAGCACAACCAATAGACATGGTATAAGATATACAATAAAGTAACACCTAGATACTATTGCTGAAGTATAAGTAGTATTATTTAATCTGACATGTATTCAGTGTTACTTGAAGATAAGAATATGGGCTCTCTGTATGGAAGTGAAAAAAAAGAGATAGAGTCAAGTAATTATAACAAAGTCGAAAAAATAAAGAAGCTAATTAAAACAGATATATACATTTATGTCTCTCTGTATAATGTAATTTCTACCTACATTTATTTGTTTATTGTATTTTTGAGGGCAATTAATTGTATGCTTGTTTATTTATTAAGCATTTATTTATCTCTGTATTTATTATTAAATATGGCAGAGTTGGTCCTCCACACTGTACAATAGAGTAACACCTAGATACTATCACTGAAGTATAAGTAGTATTATTTTATCTGGCATGTATTCAGTGCTACCTGAAGATAAGAATATGGACTTTCTGTATGGAAGTGAAAAAAAGAGAGAGAGTCAAGTAATTATTACAAAGTCGGGAAAAATGAAGAAGCTAATTAAAAGAGATATACATTTATGTATCTCTGTATAATTTAATTTCTACCTACATTTAGAATCAGAATCAAGTTTATCAAGTTTATTGCCAAGTAGGTTTGCACTTACAAGGAATTTGACTTGGTGTTGTTGGTGCAGACAAAAAACAAAACAAAATAGCAAAATAAGATAGAATATATATAAAATATATATATATATGCACAGAAGCTATATACAAACAGTAGACTGTGCGTTAATGTAACGCAGAAATCCTGAATGGATTTATTTGTTTATTGTATTTTTGGGGGGCAATTAATTGTATGCTTGTTTATTTATTGAGCATTTATTTATTGAGCATTTATTTATCTCTGTATTTATTTGTAAATATGGCAGAGTTGGTCTTCTATAGCTTACGCTTCCCCAGCTAATGTCCAAACGGATAAAGGCGCCAAATGTGATATGTGGGTGTGTAGAGCAGCAGGCAATAACAAACATGTCAGTTTGAAAAGCTTACCTGGTATTTGTCTTCCGGGATCAGGTTGTGATCTCGCAGCTGGCTCAGGAAGGTTTGCGGGTTTTTCATGCAGGACATTTCAGTTTTCCGAGCGTGGAAAAAGCGGAGCAGCTCATCGGTCTCCAGGAAATCTAGTGGATCCATGATCCGGTCAGCGCAGCAGGCCCTGCAGGGCGAGCTTCTCTGCAAAGTCTACCAACTTCTCTCTGTGACTTCAGCCGCAGTAAACACAGCCCCACACACGCGATCAGCTGTATTAAGAAGTATTAACCTTAAATATCTCACGAGTTTCCAGCAGCAACCATCATTGAGTTTTTGCAACAGTGGTGACCGGAAGTACTTCTAAAGTCGTGGAGGAGGACGTGCCTTCCGATCCACCTCCTCTAGTGACGTTTCGAAAATGAAAGTGGTACGGATTTATTATGAAATCTCTCCTGACAACAGAGGGATGCAAAAAACAACAACAACAAAAAAAAAAGTAGAACACATTCCACTTTTACGGAAGAGGATTAGGGCCACTGGGAAAAGAAATAAGTTAACAGATTTTTAAATTTTATTTCAGTGAGAAAAAAAATCAGAATTCTGACTTTTTCCCATATTAAACTGAAATAAGATTTAAAAAAATTTCACTTGCAGGTAAATTACATCTCATAATCTAATCTGACGAAACTCAAGTCACAATCAATTATCAATAGTATAATGAGTAATGCTTTTTTTATTAAGTCCTTTCATAAAAAAGTATATTTCTGAGAAGAACTTTTACTCTGTAGTGTGTGCTGGTGCTCATAAAACCCAACCCCCACCTCTGCTGTAGATCCTCACTGGTTGGTCACACTTTGCTTCATCTGCTGGCTCAAGTCTGCTCTGCATACCCCCCCACCCAAACTCTATTTCTCTCTCTATTTTTCTTTTTAATGCTTTGTAAAGAACAAGGCTACGGCCATCTTTAGTCACTCAATCACAAAACCATATGTGTTTTGTCAAAATACCATCTGCACTGCATTAGTCTACAAAATAGACCCTTTTCATTTCTCCTATTGCCCAAAAAACTGTTTGTATTAAACCTAAGAACCTAAGATAATGTTTTGTGCTAACATTAGGGAAACCATAGTTGTTACAACTAGAACTATAGATGAATCAACTCCGATATCCATTCTTAGATGGACCTTCCCCCTATCATACCAACTTTGTTAAGAAGTATTTTAGGTATGAGAAGTTTGGAATTTACCTTTGATTTTCATTTTTTTGGACACATCAAAGTAGGGTGTTTGCATGATCGGAAATAAGGTAAAAGAAATGCTGTGGCCTCGGCCCATCAGTCATTGAATGGGATTCTAATATCGATAGATTGTGGGATATGCAGAACTGATTTTGAATTGAAAGGAGCCATTGCTACAATTTACAAAATACAGACAAAACTGAATAAATTAGTTGATTCTTTTTAGAAAAGGAAAAGATCAGAATTCAAGAAAAGCACCCTGTTTATGAAATTGTTCATTTATGTCAAAAATGCTTCTAAATCAAATTGTTACACTCTCATTCAGATTTTATTTAAAACTTCTACTATGGACTGAAAACTTTGTCCTATCAGTTTTTGTAAACTTTCATTTCAGCAACTAAATGAAATAGACACTTATCCTATGACTGCTTGGTAGAGAGGATAGAGCTGAATAAAGCTGAAAGAAAAAGTCAGGAAATAACATGACTTCCCCCAATGTTTGCATCAAAGTACTGGTCCTTCCTTGTTTTTATTTATTAGCATTTACCCAAGCTCTGAAGCAAAGGTCCTACCAACTACTGAAACAAAACAAACTAAATAATTAGATGTTGATCACTGACTGAGAAGAAATCAGTAGTTAGTGCCTTATTCTAAAATTCTGAGTCATCAGTATGGAGTTTATGGTAGAAATAGTAAGAATGTGTTTTGGGGAGATTAGGAATAATGTTTAGAGTAAAAAAAATAAATAAATAGTGTAATTCGATATAAACTTAAACAAATTCTAAATTATTATTGTCTTCTGCCTGACAAGTAAACAAAGTTTGATAAAAAATTTAAATTTGAAATTGTCACCAATTCATCTATAGTTCTAGTTGTAACAACCATGGGTTCCCTAATGTTAGCACAAAACATTATCTTAGGTTTAACATGAACATTTTTTGGGCAATTTTTTGACAGAACACTCACATATGGTTTTGTGATTGAGTAACTAAAGAAGACCGTAGCCTTGTTCTTTACAAAGAATTAAAAATAGCCAGATTACCAGGAAACTAACTGTTCATATTATAGCTCCGTGTTGCTGGTCCAACCAAAGGCTTTTAGTGAAATAGCTGATTTTCCTGCCCCTGGCCGAATAGCCCAGATTCAGGACCAGTAGGTTTAAGTTGAGGCCTGTTTATTTCTATAGCGCATGTTCAGTAACAAGAAAAAGTAAAGTTCTATATATCAACAAAACACGAAAAATTAAAAAGGCAGACAAACTTAAACTAGTGGTATTTATCCTACAGTTGAATTAGCTAAGCCAAAGGTCGCTATAAAGAAAATAGAGTTTGGGTGGGGGGGTATGCAGAGCAGACTTGAGCAAGCAGATGAAGCAAAGTGTGAGAGTAAAAGTTCTTCTCAGAAATATACTTGTTTATGAAAGGACTCTTAATAAAAAAGCATTACTCATTATACTATTGATTACTGATTGTGTATTGATTTTTGTCACATTAGATCAGCCATCCCCAAAGTGGGTCCTGAAGGGCCGCTGTCATGCAGGTTTTAGAGGTGTCTCTGCTCCAGCAATGCTAATTTACACTGATAGTTGATTAACAGGCTGTTGCTGAACTGCAATCATCAAAATCAGCTGTGCTAAAGCAGAGAAATCTCTAAAATCAGCAGAACACCGTAAAATAAAATAAGATTTGTGGATGGAAAAATGCTATGGAATAGTTTAAACCCACATTAAAGCCTAATTTGAGGAAAATAAGTGTTAGAATCAAACAGTTGTCTCAATCAGATGGAAGAAGGCGTAATCCTATGAGTGGGTAAGGTGGGAGTTCAAACACCAGCAGCTTAGACCAAATAGTGTGGAAGGATGGGGAGGGTTCCGGAAGTCATTAAGTAATTAAGTCATAAAGTGTCCGGAAGGATGGGGGATGGGTTGAAAGGGGGAGGGGGGTAAAAAAGGTTATGAGGTCATAAATCATTCGTGGGGGATGGGACCGGAAGGGGGGAGGTGGGGTCATAAGGTCATCGGGTAATAATTTAATTTCATATTTAAAGCACTTTCAGAAGTTTGAATTCTTAATATGACCGGACTTTTCCTTTAAGAGACTTCTAGTCACCCAGTCCCAACAGAGCACCTTTGAAACATGGTGGACCCGGAGTTTCAGAGTATGGATGACAGATCTGCAGTTCAACATGAACCAAAATCTCTGAGAAGAGTCTCAGAAATGTTGTTGAAACTGCCCACATTTTTCATTTGCGCACACGACCCATACATGGAGGCCTTTGGTCCTTTGCCACATGTTTCTCCCCCTCTCTTGTATCCCATTTCCTGTCAGCACACTTTACAATAAACGTCCACTAGTGCCATAAAACAATCAAAGATCTTTGCCCACAAAGAACTGAGGCATTAGTGAAGGAAAAATAAACCAATAATCCAAACTGATGCATGAAAATCGTCCTAATGAAGTATCCACTGAGTGGGTTTTGTACAATTTATTCATTTGAAAGATTACTGTAAATTGAGGAAGATAGAGAACAAATGAGCTAAAATGAAAAATCATCTGATTTCTTGTTAAGTTTTTGAAGTGGTTAAATTAATGTTGAAGTTTAGTCTTTGTTTAATTATGATTTTCATAAAAATTTCATAAAAAAAGTTAAAAAGGAAGGTTTAATTGGGCCCATAAGGACACTGTTTAAAGAACATCAAAGGAAAGAAAAGGACCTTAGAGATTCTTTGTTTCTTTCACATGACTCCTAAAAACTAAATTAGAAAACATAAAAAAAATATGGAACCAAATATTAAATATAGAAAATACATAATATGTCATCATGAATCATCCTCAACCTGCTGATCTTCATATTGATCCAAATCATTATAAACAACATCCGTGTTTGTGTCCTGGCATGTTTGAACAACCCCCAAGACGGTTGCTAGGCGTCGATCCAAGGCAGACAGGTGTGGTTCAGAGAGAAGCGGGGCCACAGCCGTCAGAGGATCCTGGGCCAATGATTCCCTCATGACATCACTCAATCGAAAGTCAGGGTGAGACAGGAGCCTCAGGCGGAGGAGGGTGGAGCGCCGGATTCTACGGGGAAAGAGGCGAAGGGGGAGCACATCAACATTAAAGGGATAACAAATTACATCTTTAAGAAATACACTAATGTATAAAAAAAAATAAGATATTTTATGACTTTATATTAAAGCTACCCAGAGAATATTCAACAAAAATAATTTTAAATTGGAAAAAAAAATATTCAAGCAAACTGTTTCTTTTTTTCGTCCTTGGCAGCTGCAACCATCATTGAGTTTTTGCAATAATTGACCATGAGTCTTTGATATCACCGTGTAAGAACTAACCCTGTAACGATCTTGGTTCTGTTGTTTTTCTCCAAGTTTTCAGTTTCAAGTTTAGCCAGGTTTTCTAGCTTTATTGTTGTGTCTGGAGTCATTTAAGTTGCGTAGGTTTTTCTGTCTGTCCTCTGTTGCCCCCTTGTGTTCTTTTCCCTTGGCTTCCTCATCAGCTCTAGTCACACCTGCTCCTTATCAGCTCATTAGTCCTACCATTGTTCAGTTAGCCATAAATACACTCCCTCTGCAGTCCCTCTTTGCTGGTTCCCCGTCTTACCTTTTCTCACCCTGGCTCCTTGATGGTTTTCCCCTGATGTCTCCATGGTTCTGGTTTGTGTTTGATTTTTATGTCGGATTTTTGGATTCCTGTTTTTGCTGCCTGATCTTCATTAAACCTTTTAAGAACTCACCCCTGCCTGTCAGCCTCTGCATTTGGGTCCTCATAAAAACCTCTAAACAAATCATGACAAACTCAGTCCCACTGGTTGGTTGTTGAGCATGAAATACTTATTTAAGATATCACCAAGCAGATCCAAGACTGGACTTTGACTTTTCCAATGCAAAACTTTAATTTAACTTTTTTTCAAAGCCTTTCAAAGCATGAGGTCAGGAAGAGATGAGCTGCAATTTTGTTTCCTTTAATTACAGAAAGCTTTTCAGATCCTGATAAAGCAAAGCAGCCCCAGACAAACACAATACCCCCTCAAAGTCTGAGTGTAAGTATGATGTTTTTTAAAGCTAAGTTTCATGCTAGATGTAACACGATGCACATCCTTCAAAAAAACTGCTAGATCGGTGTACATTTGGCCTACTTCATGTTGTCAGTCAGGTTCTATTTAAGAGATTTCTTGATTTCGGAAAGGTCCCACAGTAAAGTATGGCTGGTAGAATAGAACTGAGATTTCCGAAAGATTTATTTAAACACATTTAATTCATGATTTACTACCCCCCCAACAAAATAATAAATAAAAAAATCTAAAACAAAATAAAAATGGAATCTCTAACAACCCTACTGTGTGTCACAGCCCTGTTGTATTTGCAATCTTAGTTCTTCAATTTCCCTCATTTTAAAACAAAATATTGGATATACCTGCAACACTGTGCCAAAGGTGCTAAAATCGAAGGCTCGTCCTGAGAATGCCGACCAAACCTGAAGAATTTAAACAAAAACTTCTTTAGAGACAACATAGAGACAATACTGTGTAGATTAATGGTAAATAAAAATGAACAATTAATAACATGTTTGTAGATCATTATAAAAGAAGACACTCACGCCCGTCCATTGTCCAGATGAAGGAGAAATGTGTCGTTGCCAAATTCTTCAAATGTCTCATAGTGATGTCTATCCATGTTGCCTTACAAAGAAAAAACACCCGTAATAAAGCTTTTTTAGTCATGGAGTTTCTATACTAGTTCTATTGATAGTTGGGTGGAATTTTAAATATTTAGAAGTTAAAAAATAAACTGACTCATGAGAAAATCCAACACAGCCATGTCTATAAGATCCACCAGTCTGGTGCCATGGTTGTAAGGAGGCGTCTTCTTCACTGTGTCGCAGTAAGCAGGGTCCTTTTCCCACCTGGGACATTAGCATAGTGACTATTGGATCCGGAGGTAAGAGGGAATTCTAATTGTTATAATATGTGCAGTTAAAAAAACCCAAAAGCTTCAATATTGTTAATGTTCATGACATAGTTTGCAGTTGTTGACATTTTTAGCCTGTTTGTGTTACTAAATGCACAGTAAAATGTAAATAATGGGTTATTTTTAATGTTCTTCAGAACAATTTTCACAAATCCAAACATCCTGGATATACAGCATTATCTATAAACAGTATCAATATTGGTTTTTTCTAGGTTAGATAATGGAAAACCTTTAACTATCCCTGCTTGAACCGCCCTGAATGAATTAACTGACTTGTTGCTAGGTCTCCGTACAGCTGAATGACACACTCATGTCATTCACAGGTATTTGATTTTAGTGTTTTTAAAAAAGGGTACATCTAAAAAGTGCATATTCTGCCTGTAGAGGATTGGCCTCTGGCTGAAGAACAGCTTGTAATCAGACCACTTACACCGTGCAGTGTCATACTAAGCTGTGCTTTAGATTAATTAGTTGTTAAACATTTAATCATCAACTTATTTTATTGTTTTTCTTTATTTTTTTTGGGTTTGTTTCGTGCTTTGAAAAAAAAAGTACAAGTAAGATTACAGTCTTTTCTCTCACCACTAGAGATCAGTGTTAACTCACTCTTTAAACAAACATGGTCTAAGACAGGGGTCTGCAACCTTTCAGATGTAGAGAGCCATTTGCCTTGAGTCCAGCTAAGTATTACATGTCTTTTTATACAGCCTATTTTTTTCGTAAATATCTTGTCCTAGGAAATCTGTTGCCAACTTCAATAACCAACTGTTTTTTTCTTTATTGTAGGTTTTAAAACAATAATAGAACACCTAATTTCCTACCAAATAATAAAAAAAACGCTCTAAAAACACATTTCTGGTTGTTTTAATGTAATTCTGTTGTGAAAATTAAATTCAGATGTTTTTTATAGAAAATATTAAAGCTTTTAAGACTGGTATTTGTCATGATATTAGATCAGTTTGCTCTTTATATCATTTTTAGCCCCTATTCAGAGCCACAGACTGGCTTCCCAGACTGGGCAGGAGATCCGCCAGTGGCTCCAGAACCGCATGTTTTTAACCCCTGTTCTAAGCAATACCGAATAGCAGTATTAATGTCACAGTTATATTATATTATTATGTACGGTGGCCCTGAGGTGCAAAACACAACACAAAAAGAGAAAACACAACACAAAAAGAGAAAACAACACAAAAAGAGAAAACACAACGGCAAATCAGAAAACACAACACAAAAAGAGAAAACACAACGGCAAATCAGAAAACACAACACAAAAAGAGAAAACACAACTGTTTGCCATTGTGTTTTCTCTTTTTGTGTTGTGTTTTCTGATTTGCCGTTGTGTTTTCTCTTTTTGTGTTGTGTTTTGCACCTCAGGGCCACCGTAAATTATGTGTGTACATGAGGAAAACAATAATTTTGAAATATGTTGTTAAAATTTTTTAACTTGCAAAGTCAATATTGATATGAGAATCTTGAGTGAAAAAAATGTTTACTGTTATGCAGAAAAATTATAACACACCTCAACCACTAAAGATGTCATATTCGATTGACAACCAAACCTCTGTGTATTTTAATAGGAGGCTATATGGGTCAGGGAGAGAGTTGTGGAGATGTTTAAAGCAGAGATAGATGATCAAATAATATCCCAAACTTTAACCATCTCTAAGGTCATTGTTCAGTTGACCATAATCTTTCAAAGTGGAAAGAAAGCACAGAAAGTATGAGAGGGCTATGGTTACTATGGAGATGTAGAGATCAAAGTTGAGTGAGGGCAATTATTTGACAAGACAATTTAACAGTGCTTCCTGAATGTGATGTGCATGCCGGAGTGAGAAGTAAAAAATCAAGGAAACTATAGTATCAGTTTGCTATAAGTTTGCCATTTACCAGACACAAAAGAAAAAATATATAAATAAAAAATAAAACATAATAATTTTAAAGGAAGAATTTTGGTCAGATGAGACTAAACTAATTAGTTTCACCACAATGCAAAGGGGTACACATGGCTAAAAAGCAACAGGCAAGAGTTAATAGAGAAATAGGTAATGCAGGTGATGCATAAAGAAAATCTATTAGGGGCTGCAGAAAACTTGAGAATGGGTAGGAGATTCGCCTTCTAGCTTGACAGCAGCTTTAAACATACAGTCAGTCCTACAATGAAATGCTTTGGATCCATAAATATTTGTTGAAATTACCCAGTCAAAGTCCAGACTTAGTTTTCGGGCAAGAATAAGCATTTTTGTGAAACACTGCTCTCTGTAGATTTGCAAAGATATTTAGACATAGCCAAAAATAAAACGCACATCATACATTTATAATTGATGTTGGAGAAATTTTTGAAAACCGTGGAAACTTTTTCCCAGTTTAAAACTACTTTGAGCTCTCTATTGGATAAAAATATGAGAAAATTTCAAAGAGCTGAAAGGACACAAACACCTGCAATACCTACATGCTGCAGTGTAATGTTCCTACTACAGCTAATCTAAACCAATCTGATATGAACATGACGTGTTTCTGAATCTGACCAAGAGCTTATAAAAGGCTACCTACTGTGCCAGCTTGGTGCGGCTGTACGACCGTCTCCACGGAGACCTCCAAGACCTGCGTGGAGCAAGGCTGAGGTCAGGTAGCATGGTGGCCAGGGAAACCTCCAGAACATGAGGCCGACCGCATACTGGGTTCTCTGTTGAACAGTAGTACTCACACTGGCCGTAGAAACACACATTCCCAGCTGAAAGGTGTCATAGACATAGTGTCAGTATAAGCAGATCAGGACATTTACTGTGACTCAGTGAGGGAGCAGCAAACATGAGAAATCTGTGCTTTAATAGATGCGGATTTGTACCTGGAGAGGTGAAGAAGGTCCTGGAGAGCCTCTCGTCAGTTGTAATGTCTCTGATCTCTGTGGTTACGTTGATAAGCCGACCCACCACCGGGGGGATCCTGTTGAAGCCCAGCACTCTGAGAGAAAAGGGAAATACGAATGAAAATATATACACAGAAGATAAAGTGCTTGTAAAAGAAAAGGGATTTTTTTTCAACCCACGAAACATCACGAAATGTTTGTGAATCCAGTTATACATAATATCAGCTACACCACCAGGATGCCCGACCATATTATTTCAGTTATGACATGAATAACCTTCCAGATCTTGCAGGGCTGCTGACTTTATGATGCAAGTTCTTTCCTGCAATTCTAGGAATTACAATTCTCACTCATTCAACTGAGGGCTACAGTCTTTAAATAACACCACCCAATTATTGTGTTCTCTTGTTGCCCTTGAACATTCTCTCAGTACTTTTTCCATGTGAAGTTAACCTTTTGCTTCAAACACAGTGACTGACACTGAGCTATCAACACTCCCGATGGTCAATGGTTCTTATTGATATCTAACTCGTTTCCCTTTTCTTGCTCCAGGCTTTAACATAGGTAAAATATTCCCCTAGTTTTAAGTTAATTACTTTATAGGGCTAAAGGAAACTAGACAGCTCACTTTGTATATTGAACAAATCTGTTTTTTACTTTAATTGGTTTTATTTCTAACCAATATTTTTAAATAAAGAGTTTTCATGCTTTTAGTTCCGCGTCAGTTTGTTTTTAAAGGGGACTTATTTATTCTCACTGTCACCACATGGTCATTCAAATGGAAGATTCTTTAGACAAAATGTGCTGGGATTCCTCAGTGAGGAAAACTAAATTGAATTTTACTGCACTTTATTATACCTAGCATGCATGGACCTTATGGAACATGTGGAACATACCATGCATGGAACATCTTGTCTAGATGAATTTACATCTTTTCGAAAAGGTAGAATTGTTTTAATAATGCAGCATATAAAGTGGATGTAACTCTAAAGTCCCAGACAATGTTTGAAGTGAATTAAAATTATCTAAAAAAAAAACAGCATTTAACTGAATTTACCCACATTTTGCTTGATATACTGTTTAAACTCATTAGTCTTTGTAAAATACTCTATTGTTATTCTTCTATGCAGATGTCATGCTGCTGTTATTAAATTATCCCACCGATTCAGCCAGAGTGACAGCTTGAATCCCTGACATTAGGTGCTGAGACAGTTTTGGTAAAAGCAGCTGCTGAATGAAAGAAAATCCATTTTGTCACTTAAACAGTTGAAGCTCTGAGCCACAGGGAAAATCAAATAGAAAAATGTCTTCATTTCAAGTAGGCACCTGCACACATTGTGCTATATAATACTGTATCTATATATAAACATGTCACTATTGTGTTTGTTTTGCTTGTAGTACTTAAAACCACATTAATTAGTAAATCCTACAGTTTTACTAATTTGGGATAATTTAGGACTTGCTTACCTGCAACTGTATACTTGATGTGACATCATTCCATGCTGCAACCTTATTGTGCAACACATTTTATGACAATACTAATAGCTTTATTGTCCTTATTGCAGGGTCATTTAATGCAGTTGTTTAGCGGTGAGATTTGGAGGTTTTTCCAACACACTGCCATCCTCCCCACTGTGTGCTGACAGAATAAACTATGAGGGGTCTGGCTGCAGAGCTGCACTGTCAGGACCCAGAGCTGCACTGTCAAAACTTTCAAAGTAAAAGCCAAGTTGATTTGAAGCCTTTCTAAAGTAAAAGCAAACCTTGATAAACTCCCAGTGATGCTAGCTTCCTTTACAAACAAATGTTGTTATGTTGTAAACTTATTTACAAGCAAAATTTTACTCCCCACCTAACTCCTATCTGGAATAATAGATTTGTGCTACATAGAAATAAGTCTCTGTATTTGAATCACTGGATGGAAAAGGGCATTTGGTCTATAAGACATTTTCTAAACGACATTGGAACTTGGCTGTCCTATGAGAATTTTTCCTTACTGTTTAATTTAAACTGCTCCTATGTTCAGTTTAACAGTCATAAACTCAAATCCGGCAGCAAACACGTGCTGCATGCTATTCCCAAGGCTTCGAATACAACTTCCAGAATAAACCTCCAGTCTGACGGTGCAGGAGTGCCCATTTTGCAGGTCTTCAACAAAGAGTCCCAACAGTGCAGGTCTGCAGCCAGACTCTCTTGGATAAACCTGGATGTTTTTCCAGTGTTGTTTGTAAACTTCGTCTTTACATATTAAAATTTGTATGCACTTCTATACTAATGATATGTATTGGATTTATTTCAACAAACTTTCCACTGCTTGGTGGCTTTTTGTTTCCTATAGAGCAGTCTTTCTGCTCAGAAGTTCACCGATAGCCTGCTGGCAATGTGCTTCACCATGTATACCTGTCAAGGTGGAAGCCAGCGATCTCTGCATTGTGTCGTTCAAAGTCCGAGAAGTAAAACAGGTTCACATCTGTCTCAGCATCCCTGGATTGCCTGGATAACAAAAAAACACACATAAACAGTTGTTTTATTGAATATGACCCACCTCCGGCTTTAGGAGCTCCGGTTTTCAAACAGAACATCCTGTCTTACCTCATGGGTTTGAGCAGGGCTTGGCCATAGTTTGGGAATGACACAAGCAGTTTCAGCTGAGTGCCTCCTTTCTTCTGAACTAACAGATAAACATCAAACAGATGCAAAAGTCCATAATTAATAAGATGTAGTGGATCTTCTCTTTCATCTTTGTTTGGAAGCAACAACAAGGTACAAACTGCACACATTAATATGAAGTAAAGATGAGATCTGCAGTGTTGAGGCAAGAACAGCATATTTACTTCTTAAACGCGGATTGTATCTTTTTCTTCACATTGTGCCATATTACATAACTGGGCTCCTGCTTAATAGTATTATTTTCTCGCAGGGGAAAAATCTGGTTGAAATAGTTGAGTTAATTTAAGGATAGTGAATATTATGCAGAAAAATGAAAATGTAGCTACACTGAAGCCATCTGCTCTCTGCTGGGAAATAAAAATGTATCATCTTACATGCTTGTTTGGCCTCATAGGAGCTTTGCCTTCAAGACTGTTTTGCTTATTTTTTGTTTGTTTTTTTTTTCTTCTTTTTTTTTAAATGTTTTGATCCTAACAAGCTGGGTTGATTTCTGTCGCACTTCATCCACATTTAGTAAAAACCGAGTAAAAAAACAAAATTCAGAAGTATGACTTTTCTATCCAGTTGAAAATGAAATGTTCAACTTTAAGAATAAAAGAGGTTTTATGAGGTGAAAGTATGATTTAGGCAGAGAGCATTTCTTCATAAACGTAAAATCAATAATACCAATAACACAGAAAATCTCCATACATTATTTATTCTGCATCAAGCTGAAGTGTGAAGAAGTGCTGACACTAGGTGAAAATCTGTCAATATTTTCATAAAGATTATCAAGTATAATGTCTTGAAAAAGTGGATTTGATTAAACAATTGCAATCAGGAAACTAAACTCATACATCAGTGTTTTATTTTAAGCTCGTATTTCTTCTACTTTTTTTTATGAATGCTATTTCAAAAAAAACAACAGAGAAATGTTATGGCCAACAAAAACGAGGTTCAGCCTGCTGACATGACGGTGTGCAGCAGGACTTTAGTAGGACTGCTTAGCCACAAAAAGCCTTTGCTGTAGAAGCAGAGTTTTCATCTAAACATTTTTATAGAAAGCTGAGTGGAAGAAAAAGTGTGCTTAAGGGCACAATCAACAGTAATAACCACTGCTGTAAGAAGATTATGAGGCCAAACCCATTTAGAGTTAGAGGCGTATTCACAAGGTGTGGACTGCAGCTGGAATCAAAGCTTCAAGAGCCGCCACACAGAGACAATGCAAAGATATCCTTTTGAAAACAACTGCATAAAAAATACAGCTGTCCCATTGTTTGTTTTGAGCCATCTGATAATTCCCCTGAGATCCAAAATCATCTGTTGATAAATACGATTTTGGAAATCAGAGAGTCTATAGGAGGAGTGGAGTAGCACAGAATCCAAGCAGATTCAGAGTTGGAACCATGACTTCCACTTCTTTTAGTCATCTGTCTTTTATTAAGTCCAAACTCAGCCACCAACTAGGAAATCTTAAGACTTTGTTGAGATGCTGAATATGATTTCCAGAGGTATCAGTACCAGCTTTACCAGTATTAGTACCAGGTGAGGAGTGTTGGCCTAGTGGTTAGAGCTGTGCACTTGTGCTCTGACAAGGTTTAAAGTACCCGTTTCAATCCCCACAGCCGGCACTCTGGTTCCCTGAGCAAAACCCTTAACCCCTCACTGCTCCCCAGGGGCTGCACAGTGGCAGCCCACTGCTCCCCAAGGGGACTGGTCAAATGCAGAGAGTGAAATTCTCCACTGTGAGATTAATAAAGTTAAACTATTATTAATGATGGTGATGCTTTGTTCGAATGGCCGGCAAACTGCGCTGACCTAAACACTCTATAATCTATCAACAGGATCTATCATCAAGGTGAAGATGATAGAAACCACAGCGTATATTAGAGATGGCCTACAGCAGGAATCTGCAACCTTTTAAATCCAAAGAGATATTTTGCCCTGAGTTTGGCCAATTAAAAATGATTTATTCCAAAGCCTTCTGATAAAACACAACTTATTATTTTTGTTAAATGCCTGTTATACTTTAAGCTTTAATAATAAGGAAAAACCAAAAAGTTCATGAAGGTGAAGCAGGGATTATCTTCTATTTTATGTTAAAAGTTAACAAGAAGGAAAATAGATCACAATTTCTTTTATTATCATTACTTTAATGTCATTCTGTAGTGAACATTTAATCAACTATTTCAGTATTCAAAAACACAACTAAAGCTTTTAAAATCGGTATTAAATCTACATTATTTAGTTCTTTATATAATTTAAGCCCCTAAGAGGAGCCATTGTAGAGGTTTCAGACAGCCACAGGTTGCAGCCCCCCTGGCCCGTATCCTTGCTTTGAATTTCCTAAGCACACAGCAGATCCACAGACTGAACAGACTCAGTAATGCATGCTTTAGGAAACCTGACCAAGCATTGAATGCAAATACTGGACAGCCCATGGAGATACTTTTCAGGGCATCAACATTTCACCTTTTTCACTCACAAAACTGAAATGTTGTTTTCCTTGCTATACTATTTTTGCAAAAATTTTGATCTAAATAAGAACTTTTTTCTTAAAATGAGTGCATTTTTTCTTGAATTGAGGATGTAGGTTCAACACTTTGCCAATGGAACAAGACAATTTACATTTGAAATAAGAAAAAACTATTTAATTGTCTTATTTTAAGTGCATATTATCTAATTATCTTATTTTAAGAGAAAAAATAAGAATTCCATTGGCAAATCATCTTATCAATCTACTCAAATTAAGAGTAAATACACTGGATTTAAGAAAATTTTTCTTATTTTTGGATCGTTTTTGCAGTGTAAAATTTTATAATATTAGCTTCATTGCAGGTCCTGGGTTCAAATCTAATTCTGAATATCTGCATGAATTCTGGATCATCTCATGGGCGGATTCTCCACACGAATGCCCAGACTGAATATGATGGTAGTTGGTTTCATCTTATGGTGTGAATAGTTATCTGTCCTGTTTGTCTGTGTTACGCTGGGCTTGACCTGCTACCAGTCCCTGGCCTCAGCCAGTCTCTGTGCCTCTATGTTGTTCCAGTGGTGTTAAATTACTTTTTATATTGATGTTATGTCTTATAACCAGACACTGAAGAAAGATAAACAGGGACATGATACGTGTTTCTGTCCACTGTTTGCTTTATTCAGAGCTGTCTGTCTGCTCTTCACTGACCTCCAAGAACTCAATTATTGCCCAACAACCTCCCTGTTGTTTGCTTTTTAACCCTCTTCCCACCCAGGATTCTCCAGGGCTTGTTCTGATATATTTGATTTTCCTTAATCTTATGTGTTTTTCTTGTCTGAACTTCCATATATGTTGACTTTGGTCAAAATCCTGTCCTTCCTGCGGCAGCATTACAGGATAATCTGCTCATATGAACAATAAGAAGGAAATTTAAAATGAACCATTTTGCCTCCTTGCAGACAGCTTGACTGGGTATTTTACTCAGCCTCCCAGCCCTGTCCTTTCCTCTATCTGTCCTCTCACCTGTTATCTACCACCTGCCTCTCTCACTTACTCACCGGCTCCCAGGATACGCTCTGTTGCCAAATAATGAGTCAGCTGGGCCAGGTTGAGGTCTTTCCTGTCATACAGCTCCCTGCGGGAGATGCCTAGGTGGAACCTCAACCATGGAGGGTGGGTCTCCTTATCTGTTGTCCAAGAGGTTTTATCATAGCCTTCCTCCTCACTGGCACTTTGCCTGTAGGATAAGATTAACTCCAATGAATGAGAGGAGGTTTTTATAGCACATTGAAAAACCTGAAGTTACAGATAAAGGGATATGTTTAACATGTTATCGGTGTGATTTTCAAAATGATGTAAATTATGGTTAAAATGACACTGAATTGCAGAATTCAGAGATTAATGGTAACTGTGTAATTCATTAAAATATTCACAAGCTGTTTTTTGCACATGCAAGGAGGGAGGAAAGCCTCATAAATACACACATATCAGCACTGTGTCTCCATTTTCAAAATCAGCACATTTTTAGTCAGCAACTACAGAAATGATTAGATTAATACGTTTCTGTGGCCACAAGGACATTTATCTTCAGCTGGGTAATGTTTGATTCAGTATGATATAAATAATAAAAGATCCCATTCAGGACTATGTAAACGAAAAAATATATGTTTTATCTATTAAGCAGAATATATTTATTCTGAATTTTTACATTTTTGAAAAAGAGTTATTTTGTTAATTCATAAAAAAATCACATTAATTCACACAAAAGTGTGATTTCTATATCTGTCTCCAGCCTGGATATTGGAACCGCTGAACCTTTAAAAGATAAATGTTTTTACACCTTCTCTCACTGCAAACACAACTTTTAACATGACCTATGCTACACATAAGCATATATGACAGGGTGGTGGAACTTTAGAACTCTAATTGGTTCTCAAAAATGTATTTTTAACAAATCCAAACCACACAGCTCAATATTATGTACTAATTATTTAATTTCCTAAAGTGTCTGGTTTCATTGCTTCTTACTAGAAGGTGTTAGACTAAAAGGAGCTAAAAACATCTATTTCTACATTTTACTCAATTTTGCATCTCATATCTTAAATATCACTGTTAGGACTTTGGTTAATATTCTGTTTTGATTTGCTTCAGAAGTCAGAGCCCTGATGTGAGCATTAAATCAAAAGTAGGCTGAGTGCATTTTATTTTGAATGTTTGCTCAATTTCATAACACAACTTCCTTTTAGCATTCTGAGCATCAAAAATGTACTTCTCTCTTTCTTTATACATTGAAATACTAAAGGAACCTGTTTATAAATAGAAGGTGTACAAAGCTATGTGTGTCACTGCTTTAATGAGATAAAAAACCCTCAGAAGTGCTTCTAAATAGTTTATACCTGCAGCTGTCACTACCTTATCTGTTGCAGCTTTTCGGAGTTTAGGAGCTGCTTATAGATCCATTACTTTTTACATCAGGTTTATAATTTCAGGGACCATTCTTTTAGGTTTCTAAATAGAAACTTCGAAAACTTGACATGCTTCCCTTTCTGAACGCAGGTTGACAAGAGATTACTTCAGTAACCAGTAACAATATTAGTCCAGAATGTTAAAAAAATTCTAAATTCTCATCACTCTTCTTCATTTCATCTCTATTCTCCAATTCTGCAGTATTTGTTAGTTCAATCTCTAACATAATGCTCTCTGCTTTTTCTCAAAGTAGCTTCCTCTGCTCTGTTCCCGTTCCACTGTGTCACCATCCCAGAGAGAAATATCAGCTGTGCTGCAATCAACACCTTTTTTTTTTTATAGATGTTGGAGCTTGGAACTAATTTAACAGCCTGTTTTTTCAGTGTAGTCCAGTTTCTCTTCCAACCTCTGATGTGGGAGCTGACTCAGAGCTCGTGTGCCTGATTGTGTTTCCTGGATGGGGCCACCTGTCTGCTATCAGGATTATTTAAAAAGTTATGCACAGAGTTTAATGGAATTTTTACAAGTGGTGCACCTTATGTCAGGGAACAATCCATCAATTTTGGTGATGATCCAGATCATAATTTGGACACAGGAATAAAATAAAAAGAGTTTTTAAAAATTATTTGGTGGAACAAGCAGTTCCCATCCAAACCAGAGGGTGGCAGCAGTTAATACTGACAGGAAGTATTATATTGAAGACAAGCAGTCTAGAAGGAGAGGCATGACTGCTTGTACCTTCAAGAAGGTAAGAGCAGAACAGACACCAGAGGCTGCAGACACATACTGTACCTTCCTTATGAACTTGTGAAAAGGATTTTTATGGAATTTTTACCAGAGGTGTGCCTCATGCCAAGAAAATATTATTTAGAATTTCATAATGATTCAGATTATGTGCAAGTTTTAGCTATAGGTGTCAGGGTTTACACTCTCACAGCGCTAGTCTCCCTGAAAATATCAACGTTCATGAACTAACCTGTTTTTTCTTTCCAGAGGGCACTTTTCTTAGTCTAAAACTAAATGAATTTAAAGCATTTAATGTTCGCTCATAAAAGTCTAGATTTAAAAGAAGACTGAAATTCATTCTAGGAATCCTTCTAAGCCCTCAGTTTATGGTGTAAAAAAGGCCAACATGGATGAACCTGAGGCGGTCATTTGTGAACAAAAGTGTTTTCTTTTGTATGTCTGCCTGGTTTACATACCAGTCACTATCGCTAGTTATGGAGTCCTCCTTTGACTTTCCTTCCTTTTCAGTCTCTTCTGCCTCTGCATCTGTTTTCAGCCTCAGCAGCCAGTCATCCTCCTGCAGAGCTGGACGCGGCAGGTTGTACAACGGATGTTTAAACAGCTCCTCCAGCTTGGAATGACCCCTTTCCTTTGGGATCACTTTTCCAGCTCCAATTAGTTCCTTTGCCTGCTCAGTATCCTTGCTGAGGGAACCATTCCCATTATGGTGAAATGTGCCAACGCTAGGTTGGTGACGTTCACCATGTTGGTGGTTGGTTGGTTGTTTATTTGAGAGAGAAGCAGCAGCAGAAGAGGAGGAGGTGTGTGAGAGTGGCTCTATCCTTGGAACAGAGGAAGACGTGGAGGAGGAGGAAGAGGGAAGTATGCAGGCGGACTGAAGGACAGAGAGGCAAAAGACGGCTAAAAGAAGATGAAGAGTTAGGGATATACAAGCCAACCCCAGGTAGACTGAGCGAGTGGATTGTCCCAGGTTCCGACGCACCATGCTGAAAGCAAGAAACAAAACCATGAAATTCTCATGAGTTGGTAAAGTGTATTGTTAATTGAACCTCAAAACCTAACAAAATATTAAAATTCTTATTATACCATGATGTTAAAAAGAGTTTCACTGCCTAATAAACACTATTATAAACAACTAATTTCTTCAATCTATTTCTTCTGTTTTTACTTAAATTAAACATCAGATCATTAAAGAACTAAAGAAATTAAGCAAAGAAAAACCTAAGAGAATAAGACATACAATTTTAAATAGGGAGTTAATTAACTGAAGGATAAAAAGCCACTTTGAGCAGCCCAGTTCTATGTATAAATGTAGTTTTTCTTAATTAGTATATCATGAAATTGATGTGATTAATGCCTTTTTCTTGTTAACAGCCACATCCCGGAGTGGCTACTATAGCCAATTTCCTTTACCTATAAGTAAAGGAAAGTGTCTGATAACAGGTAGGCCAAAGAATCATGAAGAAGAAAGAAATTTAGCAAAAGGGAAAGTTTTAAACTGTGGCACAAGACCCTCTGGAGATGATTCGATTACCTTTAATTATTTACAAGTGAATGAGCTAGTGCAAAAAAAGGATTTGATAGATTACAATGATATTTTCAGGCTCCCACGTCCTGGTAGCTGATTGGTTCTGGTGGCATTTGCTTTGGGAATTAGAACTTGGTTTGGGGAGTGAATTAATACCAACTTATACAGGTTGTTTTTAAGTGAAATGAACAGTATGATTGGCTGTGATATGAGCTACATAACCGAGCTACTGTAATGTTAGTAAAATATCCATCTCTGCATTCTGTTCTTTTAAAAACTGCAGCATTTTTACAATGGTGGCCATTTCTTGTGGTTGGGTTATACAATTGAGCTTTGTGACTGGTGGAAAACCATTTTGCTGCTTAAAAAAATTAATTTGTATATCAAGGCAGTCTCAGTATCCACACACAAATACTGTAAAGTTTAAAGGTTACAGGTATTTTGTAATTTAATTTATGATTGTTTATGGAGCAGAAGTAATTTGTTGAATCTTGCTCTGTGCATGCATGGATCTTGTGTGCTTGCGTGAATCATTCTTTGCATGTGGTCCTGTGCATGTATGAATCACATATGTGTATTTATAAAAACTGAGACTGATCTCAGTCCATAGGAAATCGGATTCTGACTGATTAGATCAATAATATTGGGGCACCATCCTGTTGATTTGTCTCTCTTTAAACTTTTAACTTAATAAACAACAATGCTAAAAATTGTTTTTACTTCAAAGCCAAACCCATGATATGCTGCTGATTTTAAATGTAAGTTTTTACTTGATCAGTTGGCTTAGAAGGTTAAATATGTTTTTAATCAGCTAATGAAAAGCACAGAGTCTAAATTACAATTTTAACAGCTGCTCTATTCCTGAATGTGAACTATTGTAAGATTTTTGCACTGCTGGTTTATTCCTCATTTCTTTTTTTTAACCTACAGGAAAAAACTTTGCTCTTAAGTACGGCTATTAAATGCAGTAGACAGGTTCAGGGACCATTTTCACGACCATAGTTTCCTCCATATTCATACAAGCAACAAAGAGAAAGTCATTTCCATCCAATCAAAGAGAGAAAAGTTCACTGAGAAAATCAATACATTATTGAACAACTTTCTGCTTCCAGATTCCCTGTGAGAAGCTGCAGACAGGAATAAAAAGGAATGACTTACATTTATTTCCTTTCAAGTCCTTTTTCTTTATTCCTTCTCTGCCCCGCTTTTCTCCTCTTCTTTTGCCGGTTAAACCAAACTATACTTTGATTCATGTGATCCCACCAAGGCTACGTTTTGAATGTTTGTCTGTCATCATGGGGTCACTGCAGTGCTAACAATGGATGTTGCGGTGACCTGTGTCAGGGTGACCAACAGCTTGGTGAAAGTCAAACACAAAAACGCTGCTAAGCCACAATGTTATACTCAGCTAAACAGTACAAATAAACAGCAGATTTGGATTCTGCATCCTTATCTCATAATATAAAGCTAGAATAACTTTTAGCCCATGTGTTTGTTTTTATCTGAATGATTTCAGATTATGAATTAATGTTTAGGTGTTTGCAGAGCAAATAGAAGAAATGCCAGGCCTCTATAGTAGATATGAAAGAGCAAACAGCAGGTTATAATTTTTACCAAACTAAGGCTACGTTCACACTGCAGGCCTTGATGCTCAATTCCGATTTTTTTGTGAAATACGACTTTTATGCATTACTGTTCACATTTCCAAATATATGCGACTTGTATGTGATCTGTGTGAACTGTAGTCAAACAACGCAAGTGTCCCGCATGTGCAGTAGAGGATGCAATGACATAACAGGCCAGCATGCCCAACCATAAAAACAAAATCTTTTCAAGATGGTTAAACATAAATACTGCTCTCTGCATCATCGTCCGCCATGGTTTTTGTTTTTCTTGCAGCTTCTTCATAGCAAGACCCAGAATAATGACCTTTGTCGGGTATTATTGCCGTTCAGGTCGGATGAATGCGACCTGGCCGTTCAGACACAGGTCGCATTAGAAAAGATCAGATTCGTATCGGGTTCAGGACCAAATAGCCAAGTGGCCTGGGTCGGATTGGAAAAAATCGGATCTGCCATGAAAAGATCAGATACATGTCGCTGATGGCCAAAAAATCGGATTTGGGTCACTTCAGGCTGCAGTGTGAACTTAGCCTAAGTGTTGTCTAGTGAATTTTCCCAAACTGGGGTTTGCGTACTTCTAGTGGTCTGTGCAAATATGATAGGAAAACATTGTATTTCTTAGGTAGTAAAATAAAGGAGGGCCAGGATCTGATTGTCTTTGTGAGGACCCAATTGAAAAGTTAAACAAGCTTTTATTAAGCAAAAGTAAGTTTTTTTTATTATATGTTTGAGTTCATCTTCATCTTTGACCCACATCCAAACCAAGCAGAGGAACAGACTAGATGTAGAGAACAGCGTGGAATCAGCTGTTTTTTTTCACACTGAGCTATGAGCTCATCAAAGCAGCTCAGGTGTCTTGATGAAAACAAAGTTAAACTAATTAAAGTCAGTCTGACTATAATTTTTGTTCAGTATTTTGTTCCCAATGAATCAAGTTTAAATGTGATTATGAGGTAATTACTCAGAGGAGCTCCAGTTTTATTTATTAATAATAATTAATTTTATTTTGTATAAATTACAATTCCTCACTAACTTCCAGACAACATATTTATGCATTTTTTTTAGTTGAGAAAATGCCTAAAAATTAAATGCTCAAGTTAAAACATTGAGTAAAATAGTTTTTATTTTATTATTTCATTGCATGTTCCAGTTTTGGACAATCATCAATACTTCTGACTGAGGGGATAGTCATGGTACGAAAAAGGGGTACACAACTCAAAAAAGGTTATAAAACACTGGTCTGGTGGACCATCATCGAAAATTTTATTTAGAATTTAAAGTATTTTGACTACCATAATGAAGTCAATGTGCCATTAAAAGTGAGATTTCTAAGTAGAGTCTCTAAAAACAATTTGCTGCATTTGACGTCCTTTGGGTGCATCATTAGTAGGTGCTGTGGGTGTTTTATACTAAGGTCCTTTGCCAACAGACTGCTTCTGAATGATGGTGAAATTAATGAAATTTGTTTCCTCAGAGGGACTGAGATACCACCACTGTTCCAGTGGTCTGCAGGAGCAGACAGCTCAGTACACAGGAGATGCCGCATGCACTTGCATGGCTAATTGGGAACTTTGCTGGGGATCAATATGATTGCTGGAGAAATTGTAAATGAAGGACAGAATATACATGTTTCTTATTGCTTACCACACAAGATTTTTGTAAGGTGATCTGTTTACAAGCTCTAAAAACAGATCAATGTGCAAAATCTCTTAGAATGACACTTGTGGTTCAGATGCTGCTGTACTAAACTATTAACGGCTAAAGCAAGTGCGCTTGTGCTCTGAGAAGGTTGCCAATACCCGGTTCGATCTCCACAGCCTGCACTCTCGGTCCGTGAGCAAGACCCTTAACCTCCCAATGCTCCCCGGGCCCGACACAATGGCAGCCCAATGCTCCCCAAGGGGATGGGTTAAATGCACAGAGTGAATTTTGTTGCTTTGTACTTGACAATTAAATGACAATAAAGTTTAATTCTATTCTATTCTATTCTATTCTAAATGAAGAAATCACCCAAGGGAACCAGGTTTTTAAATGCTGCTGTTTGTTTTTGGTTCCGGTTGCCAAAAAGTAACACCTGATTGAGAAATATTTTGTTATACATAGTAGGATTTTATCCGTTCGATAAAATAGATAAATAAAATAACAGATGTCCATCAATAGGCCAAATTTGCTTCATTCTAGAATTAGTGTCTGGGGCCACATTGGTATAAGTCAGAGTGCCACAAATGGTTTCTGCATCACATTTTTAACACCCCTGTTCAACAGAAATCAGGAGCTAGACCTCCTTGGGGAAATGGAGGTAATTTGTAGGCATAAAGTTACATTTGGAAATGCTCCTGTTTTGTTTTTAATTTGAATTTCATTATCAGAACAAACCATATGATGATGTCATTAAGTTGAGAGAGGGCACTCTGGACAGACAAGTTGCTTCTAAGGGCACCTTTATAAATATAGATTAACCTGAGATGCCAGATTTTGGAGGTAGTACCCAGAGAGAACACGTCCATGAGCAGAAAAAAAAATGCAAATGTCATGCAGGACACCTGGATGGATTTCCAAACCAAGACCTTGAATGTTCCATGAAATGGGACACTGTTCTGTTATTTTCCTGTTGTTTCCATATCTTTTTTTGTACCTTAGCCTCTTGTCTTAAATGCAAATGACTTCATTATGCAAAAAGCCCTGCGTAAAACCTGAATGAAATGGAGAAGTGGCTTTGATTCTCCTTTGAGAAATATTCAGGTGCACACAAACAGAAACACACAGGCTATTGAATTAACATTCTGAAGGAGCTTAGATTACATCAAATATTCATACTCAGAACACAATCTCCCTCCATCATTTTTTGATACCTTCGGCTCCTCTATAATAAACCATCAGTTAAATCTCCTGCGCTCACTCTAAAGAATCCTGACTTTCACTGCTTTATTTTGCTTTTAGGGATGAAAGTAATTCTTGTAGTCTTGTTTATTAGATTGTTTGGCTGTTGGAGATCATCTTTTCTTTTGCATGTTGCAGCAGGCAATGTGATGTTTCTCAACTGACAGGAACAGGCAGTGGTAATGCAGCTTCTGATGGTGACACATTTAAATATGAGAAACCACTCGAGTAACTCAATAACCTTTTAAATTAGCAATGCAAAAACTTTATCATTAAAGTATAGTTTAATAAAATACTTTTACAGGCTTACTGTTTATTTATTCATTTTTTTTAACTTTATCATATTTGTCTGGATCATTTATAAATGCTGTAAAAAAATAGAGAGTTTACGTAAGTGCAAAAAATCTTTGACTTCAAAAAACTTTACCTCTTAAATCAACAGCTTTTCAATGCATGGAATTATCTTTTTTATATACCAACGCATAGGTGTTGCATTCTGTGTTTGCTTTTAGTACTCTGTTTAAAACTTTGGTCATCTCTATTAGTGACGAACACAATAAAAAAAACGTATTATTAATAAAAGCTTGAATTCTCACCGGAATAATTTGGTGTCATTGGATTTTTCCTGCTGCTTCATCATCCTTCTTCCACCCTTCACAGTTATATCCAATTAAATTTATTGATTTGGCATTTTCTTATTTATGTTACCAGCTGCTGTTTATAAATCCTTCCTGAAAGAGTGTGCAACTCTTCATTTTAGCTCTGTCTTCAATGCAGGTCAGGATAGAGGGAACGCTCTATAGATTTGTAAATGAGTTTTCAAATTAACAATTTTTTTTCAACATATGTAGACTTGATTTGTGTTAAAAAGGTTTTATAATGCAAACATAACGTTATAAATTCCTGACAAATAGTTTTCAACCTTTAACTTATAAAATATCCCTGATCTGTCAAGACATGGATGTTTTGTGGTATCTAGCTGCAAGGTGTTTACAGAAGATCCTCTAAGTCCTGCATCTTTTAAAGTATATCAGTGTTAATATTTTTAGCTTTTCGGTTAAATTTTAAAAGGTCTTGTCACATAGAGCACCTTTGCAAGTCTGAGGAACCTAAACAGCCTTATATTATTCAACCATTCCCACACTGATGGCTACATTGAAGCCACAGCAGCCCTGGAGCAGACTGCCATACCCCTGACCTCCAACAGGAGGCGAGTGAAGTGTCAGGGGCAGGGGTGCAAACCAGTGACCCAATGGTTACAGAGCAATGCAATTCATAAAACCTGACATCATAAACTGTAAACCTAAACAGAATATTTCGGGGGAAATAAATTTCACCCAACATGAGAGCCTACTCTGACTCTTTAGTTCCCCATAGCTCCGAGGGTAATTAGACCCCTCAGTAATCCACAAATGAGATTAAATCCTGGAAAGTTCACTGTAGCTCCATCTGTTGTCCATCCAAGTGTTACCAATGAAGCCATAGCATACACTGTAAAAGTTATTCAAATTGTCTTGGGTACCAGATCTGCTCGGGCCCTGCAAATGCTAGTGACGCCACTCTACATGATTGGCTGACTGTTGCCACGTGATGTAAAACATTGTGGTTGCCTAGACAACGATAATTACGTCACACAGCGTCCATGAGTCGAGTCGGGAGAATTTGTAATGTTAGCGTGTCTAATGATCGATGAGGCTTTTCCTGAAAAAAAATTTGTCAATCATTCTGGTGATATGTTTATGTAAGACTGTCCTCTGTTAGCTATCTTTTTCTGCTCATGCGCACTTTCAGGCGTATACGTGTGGTGACCTGCGGTTTCAGACAGTCGTTGAAGCTCCCCTTTCTCTCGCGGTTCTTTGAAATTGTCCGAGGGTCGTAAGAGAAAAAGTGTCTACGAAGTGTAAGAGAATAAAAGAAATTCCTCAGAAGAGGCAGATATATCCCATAATGCTTTGCGTGGAGAGATCTCTGTGCAAAGCATTATGGGATTTGCTGTCAAAGTGACCGGCTGTCGCCATAGGTTGTCGATACCCGACATCTGCAACTAATAACAAAGATGGCGCAGGTACCCCGCCGTGGAGGAGGAGTTAGGTGACTAATGTGGAGCAAAAAGTAGTGATCATCTGTCCGAACGGTCAGTTAACTGAGTTCACTTTAAAGTCCACTGTATAGTCCTCACACTAAATAGTGATTGAGGGATCTCGGGATTAGGCAATTGGGCACAGTAAGCTTGTATAAGCTATTAGAACAGCAACTTTTAAACAGAGCGTGCACAAGCAGAAATGGGCTTGTGCATGCTCTAGCACATTATTTTTTAAAGTGGAGAGAGTGGGTTTTTGAAAAAATTTGCGAAAATCGTCCACAATACCTTTAAGAAACCATTGCAATGCATTTTGTCCGAGTGTAGTTGCCGTATAATGACGTCATAAGAAGGGGCAGGGCCCCGAACAGATCTGACCACTCAAGCAGATCTGGTACCTACACCGCTACATATTTGATAAAAATGATTATAAAAACTGTAAAAATTTTTACTTAGTCAGTACATTCATTTTCGGGGACCTAAACAAAAACCTTGAGAAAGTAGATTGCCCAGAAAATAAATAAATTTTTGGTTGGATGCTTCACAATATCCACTAGCTAACCGCAAGCCAGGATCTTTTTCTTTCTTCCCTTTTTAAAAGCTGCTTTGATCATCCAAAACCAGGATGCTACATTGAATGGGTTTATTCTACAACACCACTGATCTGATAACAGGTTGTCAGTGAAAGAGGTGCTGCTTCCCTCTCGTAACCTTTATTTTCTTCATGGCCTCCTTCCTGTTCTCCCCATGCACGACACGCACCCAAACGCTCCATTTCAAACAGCAAACACATCCTTCAAAAGCTTTGAAGCCTGTTTTCCCTCTCAGCAATTTTTGGCCCAATGTGTGTTGCTTGGAAACAACCCAGAGTTTGACACTTAATTGGTTAGCGTGTGCTCTCCATCCAGTGGGGAGGACGACGGCTGGCGACTCGCTGCTCAAACTCAGGATCATTAGACAAAGTGAATGCAAGATCACATCTGGCAGCTGAGAGCCAGTTGGTTGATGCTGAGATTTGAATGACTAAAGCCAAAGGGAGCTTCTGGATGTGTATTTGCCAGCTTCATTGTCTATATTGAAAGAAGTTAGTTGGTTTTGTTTGCTAAATTAGTGCTAAAAATCACTAGGTTAGATTTCTAGGTTTTCACTTCATTGGTCAGAGTTATAGTTTTTTTTCTCCCTCCATCTCCTCCAGCTATTTTTCCCCATCGTCTTTTTTTTTATTACATTTCATCCCAGTGTAAACTCAGAATCCTTTGACTGCACCGACTCCTGCAGCTCGGGTGGCTGCCGCTGCACTCCCAGTATGGATTCCCATTAATATTTCATCTTTGGAGTGATGGAGGGGAGGAGGATGAAACTGAGGTTTGTAGACAAATAATGGGCCAGGAGCAAGAAGGGATGGAGAATGGAGAGAAACAGGTGACTGCAGAACTTACAACTGCAGACAAATAGGAACCAAACACAAACCGAGAGGAGATTGATGCAAGATGGAAGTGGAGAAGAGGCAGAGGGGGTGAACTTGATGTAGGAGGGGAGAGAAACCCCTGGAAGGAGGGTAGTATGGAATACAAATGAAAGTTCAGGCAAGAAGTTATTTGATATGAATTTTTTTTAGAAAGATGAATTCACTCCATAACAACACCGCAAAAAAGATATAGAAAGCTGGTGATATTATTTTCTTGGACAGGTGTGATATTTCTCCACCTTGTGTCACAACAAGCTAAGCCTTTAAGACTTGTCTGCATCCATCCCAAGGTGACAGCTTGTGAGATAATCCAGTCTCAGGTATTTCCACCTGGGGTGATGTGTCGTTTGCTGAGGCTTAAGTCTGAGGATCTGTATTGTTTATGAAAAGGATCACTGGAAAACCCTAATGCATACAGTATTATCCTTAATTTGCTTTTCATTACAAAGTCTGTAATACACAAAGGCATAATGCAGATACATTTGACAAATGTCTGTTATTGTAAGAACTTACGTGACAGTGTTTAAACTTTCATATGTGTTGGAGAAACACTGAAGAGTTTAACATTAATGACGTTTTGGCTCCACGCACTACCATAGAAAGTGCAATTGAGATGCTGCTTGAGAACCAATGTGTGCAGCAGCCAGTATAATCAACATTTAGATATCGATTCTAAAAAACAGTTTCTATTATATATTCATTTTATTATATATTCCTTTGCTCATGCTTCATTCTTCACTCATTTTCTCAACTATATGATTACGATCAGTCTAAACTACTCAGCCACTACTTACATGTTTGTGTTTATATATATATATATATATATATATATATATATATATATATATATATATATATATATATATATATATATATGTATGCATATATCCTTCTCTTCAACTGTATCAAAATAATACTTTCAATGTTTTTTGTAATGCCCACTACAGTATAAAATAATGATAATCAAGGGAAAAAAAATATTGCACCAACAATTCTACAAATGGAGCTTTTTCATTGTGTCAAGTTGATACACAGAGAGACAGACACTTACTGTAATCCCACCTTTCCCCTTGCAGCAGCCCGCCTAAAACATTCATGGCGGAGAATCAATGTTAAATATAAATGGAAGGCAGCTTTTAGAAAAGGCTGCATTGGGTGCAACATTCTATTATTACTATAATGTTGACAATTTTGTAGCAAAGAGCTCTTAGAAATAAAAACTTAGCATTCTTCCTGCATTAGCTTGCTGCTTTGAACCTAATTATCATTTCCTTTCTGGATAAGCGGCTGAAATTAGTTTTCTCCGTATTGTTTGGGGTGAGGAACTCAGTCATCCAGGGAGGACTCAGAGTAGAGCCCTTGCTCCTCCATGTCAAGAGGAGCCAGTTGAGGTGGCTCTGGCATCTGGTTAGGATGCCATCTGGATTCCTCCCTGGTGAGGTGTTCCGGGAACATCCTACCTGGAGGAGACCCAGAGCGAGACCCAGGATACGCTGGAGGGACAACGTATGTTTCTCAGCTGGCCTGGGAATGCTTTGGGATTCCCTTGAAAAGCTGGCCCAAATGCCTGGGGAGAGGGACGTCTGGGCCCTGAAGCTGCTACCCCCGTGACCCGACCCCGGATAAGCGGAAGATGGGTGTATGGATGAATATCATTTTATTTTTCTCTGATATTGTGCTTTTATGCTAATAAATCCCTTTAAACTATGTTATTTAAAGCTACTGAAGAGCTGTAGTTATTAAGTCTTGTTTTTACCGCTGCTCTTTTTTTCAATAATAAAGAAAGCCTCAGGTTATGTGATTAAAACTTACATCAAAATACACTTTAGATCTTTCAGGTTTTTGTGGCTTCATTTTTTAACATTAGTCCTGTGGGTTTATTCTATACCTGCTGTTTTCTGTTGCTCTTTTTAGAGTTCCTTTGCAAGTGATGGCTTCCCTATTATTGAAAATAAAACAGCCTCAGGTGATTGTGATACAATACTTTTACCTTTGCGGTGAAGACACACTGGGGGGTTACGACATCCGTGTTACAGAGCTTACAGAAATCCTATCAGCTTTTGCCAAGACTTTTTAATACCACCATGCACCACAGTGTGCTACATAACCACAGGCTAGTAACAACAGGCCAAGGTTGACAGCTAAACTCAGGGAGTTAAATTGCCTTTGCAATTTTGTGTTTACTCTGCAAAACTGAAAAAGCAGCTCTGTGAGAGGGATGCTGGTTCTGTCTGGAGGGGTCTTAGACAGCTCATCGACTGCAAGACTAAAACTCTGCTTTCTGTTATTGACTAAGGTCTGGCTAACAACGTGAATGAGTTTTAATGCGGCTCTAAAAGGCAGTGGGAGAATCCTGAAACTACTACCCAAAGGCTCGACGAATTAACACCTTAGCTCGCTGTCACTTCTTCTATCTCTGCCAATGAAGTGAACCAGGGTATATTATCCCCTTAAACCTCATAAACAGCTCGGTCCATCTTGGAGATTGACAACAACAGAACTTTTAAAAGCGCAAACCTGTCAACTGTTTCCCCTTCAAACCTTGGGCTTTTATACTGATGAGGTGCTTACAGACATTTCTAAATTCTCATTGAGGGTCTTAGAACCAATTTCTGCCTAAAATACACAGGAATAATACTGTATGCCCAGTCTGCATCTATATATGTGACTCTATCATAACTACTCTGCGTTTCCTCTCTCTATCATAGAGAGAGATGAACAGTAGCCCCCACAACAGAAATAAGTGAACAAAATATGTGCTTCCTTGAGAGGCTTAGGAAACTCAACTTTCCAAAAACTGTGATGAAACACTTCTACACCAGCATCATAAAAACCCTTTATGGTGTATTACAACCTCTGTGAGGGATAAGACTAGGCTGCAACACATCATCTCTCTGCTGAGAGGTCATCAGCTGCAGTTTTTACTTTGCAGGAACAGGACACTACAAGAAGCTTGAGGCGTACAATTCAAATCATGGCTGACCCATCTCATCCTGGACATTTTCTTTCTGAGATTCTTCCTTCAAGCAAAGAGTTCAGTCCATATGAGCTATAACCGCATGAAGAAAACAACAGTTTTTCTTTCACCTCTACTGTTTTTCTCATAAACATTGTCTCTCTTCTGCCTTTGCACCCAAGAAAGAAACACTCATCATCCAAACAGTGCACAATGGCGATCAGAATGGTGATGGTTTGCCATGTATTCTTTTCTTTTTTTTTTTTTTGTGCGATTGTACAACTCTTTAAAAACATTGTATAAAAACATAAATTTTATATAAGGACCAAATTTAAATTTCAAGTTATGAAAAAAATTCCTTATCATCATGTATCTTATTCTCTTCAAAAGTTATCGATCACTACTTCACTAATTCTAAATGGCTCTCTTGGACAACCGACACTGTTTGTTTGTCACACCCCAATAGGGATGCCTAGTCCCAATGGGGGAAGAATAATACATTCTATAAATCTTTAGTTTCCCTTTTACACTTTTAATACAGTTTTATTTTAATTAAGATATTTATGAAATGAGTATAATTTAAACCAAAAGAAAAACACAATAAAAACTCAACAAAAGCATAACTTTTATGTAAAGTCAAAGTTGTAAAGGAAATAGCTCAAAAGAGGAATAAGTTAACTTTCTCATATAAAATGCTAAACTTGTAGCATCAGGGGTCCTGAATCCATTAATATAGTCTGCTAGCTTGTGTCCTCCCCCTCAATTTAAGGAATGGGTATTTGAGTGATTGACAAAAGTAAAGCTGTTATCACATGTACTGACCAATAGACTGGATTTTTTTTTCCAATAGCTAAAGTAACTGCTACATTTTTTATCTTAGCAGAGAAAACTGGAGAGCTCATTCAGTGACAGACTGCTGCAGCCTAATTGCACCAGGGAGCATTATCACAGATCCTTCCTCCCAGCAGCTTTAAGCTGACTTTATAACCACCACTGTTCCCAGCAACCTCAATAAGTTGTTACATTCATACTGATTTCTGCACAGTTTCTGTCTTAGTCACTTATATAACATGCTGTTGTCCTTTTTGCACATCTCCTGTGTTGCTGCTGTTTTTGTCACATTTCCACTACTGTAAAAATATCCCAGGCTGTCTATTGATTATTTGTTCTTTCCAGATACACAGTATTTATATTGTAAAAATACTATACAGTACAGTATTCTATTTATTTCCTTGATTCTGTCACTTATTCTGTAATTTTTATACACTTTTTTTAAGGTCTGCATTTGTGTGATCACTTTTGCTATAATCTTTTACTGCTGTAACACCACTACTCCCTATTGTGGGACAATAAATGGATTTTCTATTCTAAAAACACTACTCTCAACTTTACACATGTCTCTTTAAATTGGCACATTTCTGACACATTAATGCTTTAAGCGTGCATTCAGATGGAGCTGACTGATTAAAAAGACTAAAATCAAGAAGCAAAGTAGAGAGGAATGTCGTGCTCCTGGTGTTTCATCTGGCCCTATTAACCATGACTCAAGGAGCTGCACTAATATCTTGCTACTAATACATGATCGTGATTCCTTGCAGATGACTTATAGTGAGAGTGAGAGCGTGGCCCCTTTTGAAGGATGCATTACTCATATAATGAGATTGAAGATGTGGGCTGGGAGTGAGTGCATGAATTCCCTAATGCAGAGGAAAAAATGGTCAGAGTGAGAAGAAGAAAACGGAGAGGGAGTTATTTCTATTTTCCTCAGGTTTTCAGCAAAAAAGTGAAATATATCCAGGTTGACCTGTAACTGTCTCAAATTTCATTTTAAAGAGATGTCACAAAAAGCCATCAACTATGTCCTCAAAACATATTCAAACGCTGAGGTGAAGAAATTTTTAAACAGGTTTCCTCTGACACAAAGACATGAATCTTTGCATAATGTATCAATAGGCGAGAATGGGGGCAGTACTAAAATGATACTATTTTAATCATATGACAGCAGTGATAATACAACGCAATGAACACTGGCTTTGGATGTGTCATTTCTAAAGTGGACATTCTTGCGCTGTCATTTTGCTGCCATTCGCTTGCCTCCCTGAAGGTTCCAGCTGTCATTTCATATTAACACAAGACATTTGTTTTCTCACTTCCCCGCTCATCTTTTCTCACTCATTTATCTCCACATGACAGTTTAGTTCTCTCATCATTTTCCAACTTTATTGGGAATTCAAAGCCATGTGCAGAAGTGAGAGAATAAATTTGTCAGAGGCAGACTGAAATGTTGATGGCCTTGCCAAATGCTGCCGATATCTTGATTGAGAGACGGCACATCAGCATCTGGAGAGATTTGTCTTCAAAATGCCACAGCAAATAAGAAATAGCTGTTCTTTAGACGTGAATGATTTTCATCAGAATATGAAAATATCAAAATAGCTGGATTCTAGGAAGGTAAACTGTACAACAAATTAATAATGCCCAGTGAAATTAAAACTTAGCCAAAAAATGTGTGTTCTTTGGAGGGTCTTGGATGAGTCAGGAGGGATATATAATGAACAGTGCACTCTTCAGTATTACTAAAAGGATTGATAACTACTATAAACATTGCAGAAAACTCTTGAGTGGAAATACTGGTGGTTTATTGTTGTGTTTGACAGTGCATCTAAATCCTGGCTGCTGCGTGGAGGTCTCGAGTGCAACAACTGGCTTCTGTTTGATCATGCAAAGGCCTGTTTGTAATCATCTGAACCATTGGTGATTTTCAGCATTAGTGAGTTCTTGTAAGGTTTTAGGGTGTAAAGTGCAAAAAAAGAAGAGTGATGATTAGGCTTTTTACAAATGAAAATTTGCAATATGCTGCAATGTCTGTAAAAAAAATGCAGTAGTGAATTTTCAACAACACCTCCCAAATGCACATCAGGTGACAGTTTGACTATATTTGTTAGGCATTCAAAATAACCTTGGCATCATATTTAGCTTTAAGAAAACAGAAAGCAGACGTACTGCAAAAGGAAAGGCTCATATAGTGTCAACTTCAGGCTTCAGAGTCAGAATGGAGTTTGCTCAGAGGGAGAGTGCAGTCAAAATAACAGATTATGATGCATTGACAGAGTAGAGCCAACAGACCACTGCCCATTTTTTACTTGCACATCTCATACTGTAGATCTACTGATACAATATAATAGTGTTTCTTCCTCCAGTTAATTTGGGGCAGAAACTGATGGTGGACAAACACATGCTTCATTATATAGCTATCTACCTTTAACCTTAAGCTAAAATATATTCATCATACCCTTGGCAACAGTAGATTTATGTAGAATTTTACTATACCAACCATTATTTCTAAATAATAATATGTAGAGCAATTGTTAGTTTTGCATGTCAAAAGTTATCCTTTAATAAATTAGCGACAAAACAATTGCTGTCATTATAGTAACCAAACCCTTCTCACAAACAGACAACTTTTTCTAAATTTCCACTTGTACTTTGACATGCTTGAGGTTTGGCTTATCCAAAGTTTTTCTTGGGGCTCTACATGACTCACCCACTTCAAAATGATAAAATTACTTTCAGTCAGAAAAGAAACATTTTGGAAAAATTAAAAGATTACAAGGCATAATTCAGATCATGTGAGGTTTTGGAAAATAATATCGTATTTAGAATACATAGAGCTGGTCAAGCTGCACTCGATTCTCTGTGGCTATGCTTGCGGAGATCTGACAGAGTAGACACCTGGTCTATTTTGGTCAGACCTATGTAACAGCTTGTCAAGTAAGGCAGGAAGCGAGACATGGTGGCAAAGTAAAACATAACTACTTTGTGGAAAATAAAAAGTAATATTTCCAGGTTCACCCTCTCTGGAAAACAACAGTGAGTACATCACAAGTAGACTTGGAAATATAAAATCAATAAAACAATTAGATAAACAGGCCTTTCATCAATGGACAGCTCAGGAAAACAGCAAACAGATAAAGTAAAATAGTGATGCTCTTTGAGATTCAAATAAAGAAATGTCAAACATATGAAATGAGTAAACATATGAAATTTGAAAAATAACTTAGGAAAATTTTCATTTAAACATAGATGAAATCTACTGTTCCTCAAACCCAGACCCCTCTGGCCTTTTGCAGCTCTTGTCCATGAGTTAAATCAACAGGAGATACGAGAAAGGATAGCCCTATGTCCAACATTCACCTAGACTGAATTAGGCTCAACCAGTTAGGCCAAAATAGTCATCTCAAACTCCAGTCTCGTTGTACTGCAGCCATACAAATCTTATCTGCTTCCACACACCTTCTCAAATACTTTGATCATTAGCAGGGAGTCTGTGGTGCTAAACTGTATTCTTAAAGGTATAGTGGAGGATGTTCTTTTTCCAAGTGGATCATCTAAATAAGTGGTCCTCCTAGTTGTCAATCATTCTGGTGATATGTTTACATAGGGCCGTCCTACATGCTCGTCCTGTTAGCTAACTTTTTCTGCATATGCGCAGCACGCGACCAATAACAAAGATGGTGCAGGCACCAAAAGTCAGTTTTGGTCCCCTGCACTTTTTACTGTCCAGTTTTATGTAACAATGTTATGCTCCAGTCCACATACAACTGTAAAGCATTAAGACCAAGCAGAAAATTGCAGGTCTGTGATTGGATGGTGACAGTGCTGCTGAAGTCCTACACACTTAGAACTATAGGGTCGTAAGCCTTTATCTCTGCTCTCTGGTACATTTTAGAATTTGGAGATATCTTAAACGATCCTGGAGTTACAGTCTTTGAAAAGAACATAGGTGTGCCAAAGATGACAGGTGGTGAGGGAATCTGCTGCTGTAAATTAATCATTTTTTCTTCTCTTGGTCACGTAATGTAGAAGGGTTGTAATAACCGATGTATTAATTACACAATTCTTTGGAGTGGTGTGATGTGCGTGCATCTGTTTGTGTGTGTTTGATTTTTAGACTCGCAGCCAGGATGTCTGAAAAAAGAAAGAGAGATATAAGAGACTCTTTAAAAGTCAAAGTGTAAGTTACATTCAAAGAACTGTGTAACCCCCCTCCTAAAACACCTTTACTGACTCCATATAGCAGCATATCCACTTCAAGATGCCCCACCGCCTTTTAAAGCTTTCATCCACCTTGTAAAGGTATATTTGTTTCATTAAAAGTGCTGATAAATCAAATTTATTTTTTGTTAAATATTGTTATCATCAAAAAAAAAGGAACAATTCAATATATGAATGTGGTTTGATAAATCCAAGGTCATAAAAATTGTGAAACTATGTTTTTTTTTATTTACATGAATTGTTTCACCCCAAATTGTCCAGTTGTTCATGTCATGCATCCATATATTTTGTAAGGAGAGGGATAGCAGAGATGCAAGAGAAAGGGAAGGAAACATACAGAGATCTACTATAAAACATGCTGAACTTGTATATAAGAATTAAATTAAAGAAATACTTGCATCCCCCCCCACTTCTGAAATCAAAATTTCTTCCATGTGTCAGACCAAGGACACAAAAAGTAGCAGGACAAAGGCTCTTGTGACTGGAGTTTGGGAGTCCTGGGCTTCTGTGTCAAGAGAAACTAGTTGGGATCAGAAATGAATAACGTGGGTTTGCACTTAAAGAAGTAATTACGCTCAGTGAAACAAATGGAGCAATTAAAAATACTTTTTAAAACCCAGATGAAGGAGAGGAAACTAAGATTTGGAGGGAAGTTTTCCATAGGGAAAACTTAAGTTAAAGTTTTTAAAGCATGATGATGTCAGTTTAGATGTTCTGTTCATTTTTCACCACAAATAACACATAAAAAAAATCTACCAATTATTTAACCAAGAGCAACCTCCTGCTACGACATAGTTCTTAAAATATTGCTGCATATTTAAAGCTCGAAATTACTGCAATAGATCACCATAAAACACATGTTTTCGCTTTGAATTGCCCATACCAATGACATAAAAGAAAAAAAAGCCTATATAATACCCTAATCGTTACACTTATTAAATAATCACACCTTCCTAAATCAGGAAGGGTTTATTTAGATGCAAAGTAGGCAAATGAGGACGAACTAAACAAGAAAATGTGCCAATTTGTCAGGCTTAGCTTAATTAAGGACACTAGTGAGCGCTCACAGGAGGAGGTTAAACAAGGAGCTAACACTGTAACAAATGTATTAATAAGGAAGGGGCTGCAGGCCAGACATCCAATAAGAGTCCAACAATACATTTTTAGTGGCAAATGAAAGGTTGTTGGAAACATCACAAGGCAAAGATCTGCAGTGAAATAAGCCGTTTTTGTTCTCTGATGTGCAGAGATGAAAGCCAGACGAGGTGAGAGGTAGTTAAGTAAACAAGACACGACTGCGTGAAAAGAACCAAACTAATGCTCTATGCGCTGTTTTCCCGCTGTATCTCAAGTATGCATGCAAATATGATTAAAAATTTTGCTTGCCATGTATCTCTGTGAACTAGACATTCAAAATATGCATGCTGCTCCTTCATGTATGTCTGCTACCACCTCCTGATATCGAGACATAAACAGTTATTTTTTCATCATTTGGTTTAACTTGTTCTAATTCTGTGTCCTATATAACGGTAACATAAGGGCTGGAAGTTAAATTACTAAGACATATTCAGTGACATAATGTTAAGGAAAAGCTGATTTTTTTATGAATGTTAGCCCAGTTTTAGCTTCAAATCTTTAAAATTGGGATTTTTTTAAAGTTTAAAGGTGGACAGTTGGATCCAAAGGCCTTTGCCTTTATTTAATGTTGGATGATTTCTCTTGACAAAAATAGCTTCCTTAAATCCTCTGTCAGGAGTAGATGGATCTTTTGAGGAGAAAACATGCATCGTTAAAGTGGAGTGGATTTCTTCAATAGTTCTCCCCCTTTAACAATGTTATTGCAAGCAAGACTCAGCCCTCTGGGAACAATATGTACTAACGATCAGTTGTTAGGCTGCCGGCTCTCTTTTGCATGTGAGCAACCAATTTTGTTTGTCACCATTAACTTGTTTTGATAAAAATGCTAAGGTTCTCCTTATAGGCTCTCAGAGAAGAGATGGAACATTTTAGTAAAGAAAAACCTGTCCAACTACAGTGAAGATAAGATTTTTGACACCCAGCTATTTTGCAAGTTCTCCCACTTAGAAATCACGGAGAGATCTGAAACTGTCATCATAGGTGCATGTCCACTCTGAAATACATAATAAAAACAAAAAAATCCATACATCACAATATATGATTTTTGTATGATACAGCTGCAAATAAGTAGTTGAACACCTGAGAAAATCATTGTTAATATTTGGTAAAGTAGCCTTTGTTTGCAGAGGTAAAACGTTTTCTGTAGTTTTTCACCAGGTATGCACACTGCAGGAGGGATTTTGGCCCACTCCTCCACACAGTTCTTCTCTAGATCAGTGATCAGTTTCTTGGCTCTCAGTGAGAAACACTTAGTTTGAGCTCCCTCCAAAGATTCTCTATTGGGTTTAGGTGTAGAGACTGGCTATGCCATGCCAGAACTTTGATGTGCTTCTTCCAGAGCCTCTCATTGGTTATCCTGGCAGTGTGCTTCAGGTCATTGTCATACTGGAAGATCCAGCCTCGACCCATCTTCAATGCTCTTAGAGAAGGAGGTTGTTCCCCAAAATCTCAATACATGGCCCTGGTCATGCCCTCAATACAGTGTAGTCACCCAGTCCCATGTGCGGAAAAACCCCCCAAAGCATGAATCTACCATCCCCATGCTTCACAGTAGAGATGTTGTTCTTGCGATGGTACTCATCATTGTTCTTCATCCAAACACAGTTGGTTGAATTGAGACCAAAAATTTATATTTTGGTCTCATCTGACCACATGACTTTCTCCCATGACTCTTCTGGATCATCCAAATGGTCATTGGCAACTAAAGACGGGCCTCAACATGTCCTTACGTCTTAGTGTATTACCAACAGTAACCTTGGAAACGGTGTTCCTCGCTCATTTCAGGTCATTGACCATCTCCTCCTGTGTAGTTCTGGGCTAATTTCTCACCTTACTTAGGATCACTGAGACCCCATGAAGTGAGATCTTGCATGGAGCCCCAGTCCGAGGGAGAATGACAGTCATGTTCAGCTTCTTCCATTTTCTAATGATTGCTCCGACAGTGGACCTTTTTTCTCCAAGCTTCTAGGCAATTTCCCTCATAGCACTTTCCAGCCTTGTAGAGGTCTACAATTTTGTCTATAGTGTCTTTGAACAGCTGTTCTTTGCCATGTTGGTAGTTGGATTCTTTCTGATTGTATGGGGTGGATAGGTGTCTTTATGCAGCTACTGACCTCAAACAGGTGCATCTAATTAAGGATATTAAAGGAGTGGAGGTGGACAATTTAAAGGCAGACTAACATGTGTTTGAGGGTCAGAATTCTAGCTGATAGACAGGTGTGCAAATCCGTAGCAAATCTGCAGCTGTATCATACAAATAGACAGTTAAAAAAATCTTATATTGTGATTTCTGGATTTTCTTTCCCATAGATTATGTCCCTCACAGTGGACAAGCACCTATGATGACAATTTCAGACCCCTCCATGATTGCTAAGTGGGAAAACTTGCAAAATAGCAGGCTGTTTAAATACTTATTTTCCTCACTGTTGGGATCTGGAGCTGTTCCACCTTTCTCCAGTAGAGAGCGCCGTGGATCCTCCTGAGCTGAGCCTCCAACACACCTGAGGCGCATCTCGTCATCAGAGGATCCTCTCCTTTATAACCTGCCTTCAGACCTTGCCTCAACGCCGCAGTGTTGATCGAGTTTGGTTAGCACCTGAGCCTAGCATCACCTGAGAATCTTTGTTGTCTCTAATCTAGATTGGATTCTAATACCTCCTTGTCTCTGCTTTCAGGAATCCTGTTTCCCTGTAAGCTCTGGATGAGCTTAACCTGCCGAGCCTGCCCACTGAGCCAAACCTGAAGACTCTTCTCTGGATTCCCATGCAGCTCTGGACTAAGAGCTGGAAACTCAAAACCAAGGTCTGCCCTCAAGTTAGAAGTAAGACGCTGAAGCGGTTAATGGACTCTGCTGAACTAAACAGTCTCTGGACCCAACAGTTCCTCTCTCAAAGTCAAACCCGGACTCCTCAAGGTATCTTTCAGAAACTCTCAAACTCAAACTCATCTGCTCCTAAGCTAACTGAACTGTCATCCTCACAGACTCCAGTGAACCTGCCCCCAGGCCTGAACCAGTTCCAGTGTTTATTCCATGTGCTTGTATCAATAAACATTGTTAAACTTTTCATCTGTCTCCGTGGTGTTCTGCATATTGGGCTTTTCTGAAACCCATCATGACACTCACTGTATCAGAAGACCGGTTAATCCAGTATGTTGCTCGCCTCTGTTTTTCCTATGAATTTTTGACATGTTAAGTTTGTTACTAAGGTCTGATCACTCAATGAGTGAAGTCATGGTTAGGTTTGTCTGCATACTCTCAAAATCTGGATATGTGCTGAAATTACCTTTAAACAGGGGCTAAAATGAAATACAGATACTAAGAGACAGAATAAGCTGAAAAAAAGAGAAGAGGATTAATTTAAACAGGTAAATTCCATCGGATCTTTTTATTTATTTTATTTTTTTTAGACGTTTCATAAATTCTGTCTGATATTAAACAAATAATATACAGCAATAATGTGACAGCTTTTATACAAAAGGTCAGGAGGCAGGATCTTTCATCCACAAATATTCCGGGTTATAAATTTGAAGATTTATTTAATAAATAATATAAAATAAATAAAACAGTTAAATATAAAGGCTATTATTAAATTTGAGATTTGTTTCTGTTTAATGAAGGAGGATAAAACTTTCTTAAAATATTAGTGAATTTTACATTTTCAACTGATAATAATAATAAATGTATCATTGGAGACAAACTTTATGGTAAGCCGCTTCAAACAGTGGTATGTGTTTTTAAAATGTTGCCTCAAAGGCAAAAAAAAGAAAAAAGAAAATCAAACAAATTGGGTTTATTTTTGCTCACATAAAGCCTGGAGCTTGATTCTAAAGAAGAGCTAAAAGAGCTGTAGAGATAAGTGAAGGATGGTGGGAGGATGAAAGATGCAAAGTGGTTGACAAAGAACGGAGGAAGAGCCTGTTCCTGTCCAGATGGAGCCTCCATGGGATTTTGGACCATTTACAAGAATGTGTATGAGTGTATGCATGTGTGTGTGTGGGGGTGGGTAGGGGGTGCAGAAGGAGTGAATAAAAAATCTAATGATTCTGGCATTTTAGAATACTTTTTTCTTATTTCTATGAGATTGTACAGGTTTGAAATACATTTATGAGAAAAACATTACATTTATGGAAAAGGAAAATACTTACCGTACTCATTGTTTATCCTAATGACTTTTGAAATTTGTTCTGAAATTTTTAATCATCACTTTTGGGTCAATATCTAACATGTGGTGACCCAGTATTGTTTAATTAGTCTTTTTATAGTAAATATTGACAAATGGGTTATAATCTGAGGAATATCTCGGCAACAGATGTAGATCTTTAAAGATTAGATCCTGTTTCCACTTTATTATCACATTTGATCCAATATGCTGGGAAATGTAGCATTTGTACGAACATTGTGTCAGGAATTTTGAAAGAGAACATCTTGATCCTTCTGTATATTCATTGCAGTCTGTGTGAGCAGAGGCGTTAGTAAATCAATTCCCTCTGAGAAGTAACTCCACACATGAAAGAAAGAAGAAGTTCTTGGCACAACTCAGAACTCATGGCAGAGGGCATCTGTCGTTCTCCACACAAATGGTCTTTCAGATGTCGAAAATAACAGGACATACAGTCTATAAAAAAGGTAACTGTCAGGACCCAAATGTAAAATTGGAGGGCTGAGATGTTTTTTTGCAAATTTAATGAAGAAGTAGATGTATAGAAGCATCAATCCAGAAATTACAAGCAAGGAACTCAGGAATCAAAACTAGGAGACGCTCGGGAGAAACAAACATAACAATGAAGAGAATCCAGCAATCAGGGACTGCAGAGGAGAAGTATATATGGGAGATAGAACAATGAATGGGCTGATAGGGAGCAGGTGTTGAGAGAAGCAACTAGAGAGGAGCTAAGGTGAAAGGAAAGAGGCATTTAGGGGGCAACAAAGAATAACCAGGGAAAACATTAGAGTCTAACTGTAACTAAAAAATAACTTAAATGAACTAATAGAAATAAAACTAATGAAAACAACTAAAACGAGACGAAGGAATAAATAATCCCAAAATTGCTGAAAAGTGATAACTGAAAGAAATAACATGGGGGGAGTAAAGATAAGAATTTAAAAATGAAATAAATCTTGATAAACACAAAATAACATTAAATAAAGCATAACTGAAAACCCAAAATGAAAACTTTAACAAAAAGTCCAGAATGGCAGCTCATGACAGTGACCTTGAACTTGCTCTTCATCTCATCAAACACCCTTCAAAGACCCAGGAAAACTTTTCTTTGAGATCTGATTGTTTCTTTACTTCCTGTACATTTGATGCAGTTTTTATTCAAAGCAATGAAATCTGTAGTTTTATTCACTGCTTTTACCAGAAGATGAAGATGCTTCGAGATGTAAATACTGTGTAGGGAGAATTAGTTTTTTCATCTGGGTCATCACTGTGAGATGTAATGTTCTCGACAGTTTTATTGATAAAATATATTGCTTTAAGGCGAATTTGTTGAGTAGATATGTGGCCATTTGATAGCAGTGCATAAATATTAATTCCACAGCAATCATCTGTGCAGAAGTAAACTATAACCTGAGCAGTGAGGACGACAGTTCTAGCTTTGTGAGAGTGCTTTGTTTTACAGGGTATTTTTAATTTCATGTGTCCTTTTTAAATACAAATGATCTCTTGAAGGTTACAGATAAAAGTGAAATTAAATACTATGACAGTCATATGATCCTCTAGCATGTTCAGCTGTAACAATTAGCTTAAGTACACCTACAATTGTTTCTCTATTCCTGAGCAGAACGAGGAAGACTGCAGCTCCTCAATGATGGTAGATCAGTGTTTTCACTTCTTTCTTGTTCACTACTGTGTAATATTTGCACGAAATGTGTGACCTTGTAAGGTAACACAATTTGTTGGATCACACAGAAAAATTGAAGTGCTTTCACAGCTAACATTGTTAATAAGAAAGAGTTCAGTTTTTTTTAAACTGAACACTCCCAGTATGGGAGTTTTCTTGAAGTGTCCCAGCTTACAAAAGTCAGAAAGAGAGGATGTGACAAATGAGCAGCAAATGTGGGAAGAAAAAGAGGAAAAACAAATTGAGAGATCAATCTACGGATATTAGAGTTTAAATGTTAAGTGGAGTAGTGAGGAGATTCATGCACGTTTGAACATCAAAGAATAGAGACCCAACGAGAAAAATTCTTCTTTATTTTTCTTCTCCTTTGTGTTTTCCTTTTCTTCTTTATCAATGCAATACTGAAGCAACATTCATCACATAAACATCTGTTGCAATTAAATGGTGTTTTTTGTCTTGGACTAAAAAAATCCCTGTGTGAAAGAAAAAAGTGTCAACTGAAGCTGTGAATTTTCTCACTTTAACCATTCCTGGAACAGAGAACCATGACTTGCTGAGTCATTGCTGGCTTATAGAAAGTTGGCTAAGTAAAACAAGGCAAGTTTATTTATTCAGCACACTTCACTGACCAGACAATTTAGTGTACATAAGAAAAAGAAAAGTGCCTTGCAGTGACATAAAGGCAGCATCAAAATTTTAGGAGAATAAAGATGACACATTAAAATAAGTAACATTATTTATTCTTTTTTTTCCCCAAAAAATACTAAAATTATTTAGCAAATTTAACAAAAGATAGATTGACAACATAACTAATATGTCATTGCTTCTATATGTTTTCAATCCCTGTCCCTACTAACTGTTTGTGTGCTCACCTGAGGTACGTCAATAACCAGGTCACTTCATAATTGCATAATTGGTGGAACAAGACAACTATCCAAGCCTTCTGGTTTCTTCCTGGTATCATCATCAACGACTGGTAACCTCTCCTCTACAGTTTATCCTCCCTGGTGCATCTGCACCAGCCACAAGAACTAACAATCAACACAATCCCCTTCAATTTAGCCTGGATTGCCTTATTTTCTGCCTCTGGTCTGAAACAATCTTCTCCACACAGCCACCCACAATCCACAATCCTGGATCCACTCAACTCTCCCTGGTTGTCCTGTTCTTTTATCACGTTAAGCTCAGATCAAAACATCCTTCAGTCAGGTGTGTTTACAACAGTCTCACTTTATCTCTCCTTTCAGAGCTCCTGTTGCCACTTCTCCTTTGCATCACCTTGTTTATCCATTATTCTTCTGTTTAATTAACAAACCTTATTTTTCTGATACTCTTTTCCACTCAAAGTCCTTCTTGCAGTTGGGTCAAAAGACTAGGAAAAAACAAACAAACAAAATCACACTGGGGTGATGTTCTCCAATTTCTTAGCTTTGGTGAGGACACAGGCTGCAGAATTCTGGGTCATGGAATATTTAGGCAGACACTATTACAGTGATCAATTCTAGTAAAAATAAATAAATGAATGAATCAGTTTTTTAAGGTCTTGCTGAGACATTAGTCCTTTAATCCTGGAGATGTTTCTAAAGAAGGGCATACACTGTACGACTTTGACATTTTTTATTTAAAAAAATAAAAGTAGTACTTCAGCTGTTTTTTTGTTGTTGTGTTAGTTGTTTTTTTTGTGCCTATGTTCCAATTTAAGACGTGAAAGTTTTTAGGTTTTTTTTTCACTGGATTTGTTTTTCTTTTCTTTTTCTTTTTTTGCTCAGCTAATTCATGTGAAAATTTTTTCAACATTTCACCAAATTAGTTTTTTTTTTTTCCATTTCATTTTCCACTTAGAAGAGACAAGTCTTTTACTGTACATATGCTTTGGGCCTTTGTTGCTGGAACACGGTATTGGATTTATTTTTTTATGTTCTGCCAATGTTCCCCAAGGCTATACAGGCTGCACGTTAGCTGTCTTCTTGATGCTTAATCCCAGAAGCAACAGCTGTTCTTTTTTTTTTTTTTTTTTTTTTATAATCAAGTTATTTTTTTAATGTAGCAGTCTGATTGGTGGAGAAAAAAAAACTTCAGTTCAGTATCTAAGCTTTGAAAACCCAAAGGGAGTGGCTTTACTCTATCAATCAGCTTGTCCTTTTAAATTAGTTTAAGATAAGATTAGACTCTTCCTTAAAGATGAATACTGACCAAACAATAACAGTACAGGACAGACCAACAGACTCTTTACTGAATGCATAAAGTTGGTTGCACAGACTGGTGGTGTCAGTAAGCATAAAACCCTAACAATAGTTTGGATTAGATTGGGCTCCAATCTCTCCATTTCAATGTAGCATCATGGATTAGATAGCAGCTGGTAATCTGCTGGGAAAGTAGATAACTCTAAACATGGTCAGTCTGGTGGTCAGGAAGGTTTAATACAAGCTTAAAGGTCAAAGAGTAAAACCTTCCTGCAGCCTCTAGTGTTTCAACTCGTTGTTAAAAACTTGTTGACAGATTAACCTTAACCATTTGTTAAGGTTTGTTCTGTTTAAATATTAATTTACTCATGCAAATTTCGTCATAATATTTAGCCTATCAGAAGATTGCTAGGGTAGATGTTAGAACCCAAAAGGGAACTAAAAAGCATATATGTAGCAGCTATGGAAGGAATATTTGTTTAAAAATTACTTCGTAAAAAATACCTGTTCCAGTAGGTCTGGTTCCATCAACTCTTTCTAAAGTGTATTTTGAAGTCCAAAAAAGTTTAAATAGTAAAAAAAACAAACTACTGGAATTTGTTTTCCAAGTATGAAGATGTTTCACAGGAAGCTTTCTCAATACAAAATGTCTGAATTAGCGTTGTGTTCCAAGCTCTATAGAGTAGCCCAACAAAAGCCTTGTTATGGCTTAGAAAACAATTGCAAATTGAACAGAAAAACAGGTCCACCCCTTGGTAATGGGGAGTCGTTGAGGTCGTTGTTGGCCTGCAAAACCCAATACTGCCAGTCTGTTCTGCTCAGTTAGATTTTTTGGTCTGACTGCCTGTATTTTGCTGGTTATCAGACTTGGACTGTTTAACTGACCTCGGCTTGGCTCTCTGATCACTTGGTTTCTGAAGTTGCTCTGGACTAAATTTCGACTTTGGATTATCCCATACGGACACTGTTGCTTGCTCTGCATCGGCTGGCACCAGCTCCCCCACAGTCGTCTCTCTCCTCGGGTTTCTCCTCTCTCAGTATTGGACTGAACTCTAAACCAGGTCAGTGACTTTTTTTTTTCCCCCGCTCATCATTCTTGTCTCTGATCCGTTTCCTGTCTCAGCAGAAAATCTGAGAACCCGGGCCGAGGAGTTGCCGTCATCAATTTTTTGTCATTTCAATAAACTTGTTTGAAACATTGAGTTTGTCTGCTGAATATTGGGTCCAGGTTTCAGTGTCCATTACAAATATGTCATCTAAAGGCACTTTACAGAGACAACCAAATCCCAGCTATTACACTGTTCATAACATAAATAATTAATAACCACAGTGTACAGGAAACCTTCAAATTATATCAATAGCTGCTGTTATTTCTCTTTATCTACACATAAAAGGGAATCATCTTAAAGTAGTTAAGCAGGTCAAAGATTTACAGAAACTGGAGAAAGGACTCAAAATGTTGATCTGTGCTGCACTGTAGACGATACCAATTGATGACTGACTTCAGTTGGTAACAAACTTTTTGTTTTGGTCTAAAATGGAAAAATGCTGGAACACAAATAGCTCCATGTCTTGCCTACCAAAACAGATTCCCCAAAAAAAGGTTTTGCAGAGCTGGATGTTTTTCTAGCACTTCTTACAGAGTGGTGCATTGTATACTGATTGGACCGACTAAAAGGTGTTGGATTTTTCACCTTTCTTAGTCATTTCACTGTATTTGTTCACAGTTATCAGCACATCAGAAAAAAAAGTGACAGATTCGTGATGCAACTTTGAAATGTGAGAGCCTCATTCTCAGTGTGGCTCTTTTTGTGCCAGGAAACGTGTGAAACGTGTTTTGGAAGAAGATACTGGGAGGAAAAAAATTCAAGGAATGAATAAATGAACAGAGTGAATTATAGAAATGCGAAAAGGGTCTGAAAAATCATTGAATACTCTGAAGATGTAAAAGTTCACCTCGAACATCTCGAATATTTATAGTATTGAGATGCTCTGCTGTTTCTGTTCACCAGTTCATCTGTTATTCAGTCTATTCTCAATATTGTGTTAAACAACATTTAAACTTCTTGCAATGATTTGTTTACTCGCTGCTTCTGTCTGTACATTTGTTCTTTCTATGGGGTTTGAACAGAAGACAGTAAAACATATTGCTTAATTCATAAATGTTAATTTAAAATTTATTTGTAATAAAACAAGCGGTATCATTGAATAAAACTGGCTTTGGGATTCAGAGATTACTTTTGTGTGCTTAAAGAATGGTTTATTAGAATTTACAGATTACTTTCAAGGCCTTTTGTAGTATTTGATTTTTTAGGTTATCTGGGTAACTTTGTGGAAACTCTACAGTTTGCAACTTCTGTTCTGGAAAGTTTAAGGTTAGAAGTTACTTTATAATAAGTTGAATGCAAGTTTTAAAGGTTTAAAGTAACATGTAAATATAAGGAGAGTGAACAGTATTTTTGAAGGAAAATAAGGAATGAATGGGGAGAGGAGTGAAAAGACATAAAAATCATTATGGAGCCTCTGCTGTGTGGTCATATGATCGCCTAGAACAGGGGTCAGCAACCCAAACTGCTGAAAGAGCTATATTGAAACAAAAAACAAATATGTCTGGAGCCGCAAAAATGTAAAAGTCTTATATATGCCTTGTATGGCAACACAGGCTCCAAGTGTATTACCCCACTATAAAAAAAAAATAAATAAAAAAAACAATGTGGCCTTAAATATATAATGCGCATTCACGATTAAATGTTTATCCTGGAGCAAATGTCACAAAGCAGCATGAGGTGAGGGAGGAGCAGTGAACGCTCTCACTGCGTGGAATTCAATGCCCGCTGCTTCACCACCCTTCACTGCACGGTTTAAGCTTTGTTGCATTGATGAAATTATAGAAACACAATAAAGGATTCTTTCTATGATGGACGTGTTTCTGTTGGGAGGAGTTGATTGAGTCATGAGGAACCAAGCAGGACATGACATCCATCAGAGCAGAGCTCTCTAACCCTGAAATCCCACATCCCCCGTCACCAGCGTTCCTTGGTGAAATTTTTATTTTAAGGTACTTGTTACCTTTTATAAGGATATTCATATGGAAAGAGAGAGAGTACTGGAAGCCACAGTTTGCATGTGTCATGTGAACTGGTAAAAAGTAAAAATAAAACAGTAGCCCTTAAACATGCAAAATTTATTTATTTCCCTCTGTGACGTAAGGCATCATTTATTTGGTTAAAGCACAAAACAATTGAGCTACAGCAAGTAAGAAAGTTTTTCTCTCTTGATGTAGATAAACATTTTACTGACTCTGGCAAGTGATGTGTGTGAGATATTGTTGCTGCTGCTGCTCCTCTCTTCTACCAGTTTGCAGCTTGGAGTGCATCGTTGAATGAAAGTGGAGCTTTCACTATATCAGGGTTTGTTATGTGAGGGATTGTTTTTATTTTAGTTGTTTCCAAACTATGACTATTTTTCTTTTCTTTTCTTTTTTTTTTTTTTTACAATATATTTTAGATGCTATCAGTCTGCCTTGTTGTTTCCAAACCTCTCCATATTTTAAAACAACTCACCTGTTTCCATTCTTTATATTGACTCAAATTAAGTTTTTATTCATCCTGCTCGTTTTTTGTTTTTTTGGGGGGGGCGGGGGGGGTGGGGGTGGGGGTGGTGGGGGGGGTGGGGGGGGTTTAGACTGCCTGTATCTCTGGTTTTGTATCCAAGGTTTGTTTATCTGGCCTCCACCGTTTATTTCATACCTTCTTAGTATGAATTAACCAACTAGTTTGTATTTTATCTTCCAACCAGCGTGGGTGTAGGACCAGTAGGGTATTCTTGCAGTTTTAACCTAAACTTTTAGAAAAAATCCCCAAACATAAACATGTTGCAGCTGCTTTTTTATAGTAAAAAATAAAGAAATTGCTACTGATAGCTGGATCATGATTACAGCAGAATTATTGGATGAGTGCTTATTAACTCAATAATTAAAACATAATAAAACATGTTCCAATACCCTAATCAGCACATTACTAAGTTTAGAAATCTTTAATATTTTAATTTGGACCATTATATGATACCAAACAATCCAATTTTATCCAAAAAATTAGAACTTTAATAAAGATTTTGAGTTTTACACAGCACATATTCACAACAATACAACACCGTACAAGACATGGACATAACAGTATTTATGCAATCAACAGTATAAACATAAACCATAAAGCATAATGGAAACAAAAGTAGTTTTAGTAGCTTTAAGTTTCATATATCATAAACCACAGACTTTGTAATCAGAAAGCCCTAATAAGTTCTGACATTAGCATAACAGACACAGAGCATGACATCTAGTATCAAAGACAGTAGACAAGCTGAGGCACAACAAGATGGTTCTGACGTATTCTAGTGTATTTCCAATGGCACCGTGCAAAAGCTTCAAGGAATGTGCTTGAATACATAAAATTGAATCAAACCACTTTAATCTTCGAATGTCATCAGGGACCTTCTAGATGCCTAATTAGCTCAAAACATCTTCAGGATATAAAAGTCCATGGTGGTTCATGGGTACAAATACCCTGACAGGCACTTTCCACCATAAATTATTTTCTGCAAATTAAATAAAAAATGTTTATACCAGAAGATTGTGAATTATTAGGAGTTGTTTTTACAAAAAGACAAAAAAGGTTTGGCAACACATTACAATCTATTAGGGTTCATGCATGGAATGTCTTTGAATGGTGACAGAGGTGCAGGTTTGTTGTTTATCTCACATCATGGTTTAACAAAGGCATCTAGAACATTAAGAACATTTGAAATCTGTTAAGCATTTTAAACATTTATTAAGTAATATCTGATGTATTTAACAACTACTAAGGCCCTGTGCACACAGTAAAAATCAATTAAATCAATATATGCATATTTTTGTTTCTGTTTATACATGGATATGAGAGCATTTAACTGCAATCTCTGTCTCCATAACACTAAAATAAATGCTTAAAAAATGATATTGCTATGCCACTCCACTAGTGGGCAGATCTCCAATGTCGTTGGTAAACGACAACGGAGATCATGATGTTTTAAAACCTCCCAATCCGGATGTTTTTTCAAATTCCTTTCACTTCAAGAGAAAATATGCACTGTTGTGGTTTACATTAACAAACAAAATGTTTTAGCTCTTATTAAAAAACATTTTTGTGTGCAAAGAGACTAAGATTATATGTTGGCACCTCTCAAAAGTAACAATGGCCAATATAGAAGAATAAAAGCTTGAATTCAACAAATAAAAAAGACCAGCAGACCTTAGGAAACAACAAACACAGCCACATAGCAGGAATGTAAGATGCAATGGCCTATTTTGCGACAACTTGCAAGAGCAAGACATTATAAGTACTAGATTACATCATGCAGAAGAGAAAAAAAAAATACAATGTAAAATCATTCATATCTTATCCATCTTTTTCCTCATCCTCATGCTTTCCTTTGTCTTTCATCATCTGTACTCCAGGCTGCCATCCACTGCTTAATATTCCCAACACTTTCTTCAACATTTTTTATCGCCTTACCTTGACTCCAAACTTTAAAGCTGTCACAGCCCTTAAATAATTCCCCTCCAAGCCTGCTGCACAAATGGAGAGATTCCAGCCTCCCCAATACAACTTCCTGCTTTTACACACAGAGCTCTCAGCTCTCGGAGAATGACTCAGACTTGGAACAGATGGATTTTTTTTGTACCATTTCTTTTTTTAAGAAAAATAAGCACACAAAGGTGTTTTGTGCTCAGACAGTTATGACATATATTGGAAATCATATCACTATTTTCAGCAGTTCAAAGAAAAGGGTCAACTTTTTTTTTTCCAGAAGCACAATACGAAAACAGGATGGTAAAATATTAACCTTGGCACTTTGCTTTGCAGTGCGTTCTGAAACGCGGACAATCAGTCGTATAATGGAGTGACTGCTTAGGTGTATTTCAAAGGCAGTGTGTTTATCCTCTAATGACTCAGATGAGGAAAGTCATGCAGGCCTGTTCTGTGCCACCGTTTGATTTAGAAAGCTAGGTAATTCTGGTCACGTTAAAAAATAGATTCATACATTCAAATCTGTTAGAGAGTAATTCCTCGGCTGTTCAATTAACTCAGAGAGAATGAGCTAATAGCCTGTAGGCTAACACTTCACCAGTTCTGATTAGCTGACTATGTCCTAAATGTTCGTTCTGTATATCTTGTTAAATTCAGTGTTCTTGAAATTGAAAAGCTGGATCCATCTAATTTTGCATTTCAAACACCAGTATTATATTCTTCTTTGTAGCATTCCCACTTATATAAGTAATAAATTAGCAGGACACCCCTGTCAGGGCCTATATCTAAGGAAAAAGAAAAAAAGACTCAGCTGTTTTTGGCTGGAAACATTTTGCATTTGGAATCATTTGTCTTATCAACAGCTACAAGGTTTTATGACCCAAATCATATTTGAAACATTTGTTTTTCCATACGAGCATAGCCTACAAATGTAACCATACAGATCAAGTTTTACATTCATACCATTTTTCTTATAGTGAATGAATTCCTCTTGTGCTGCCAAAACTGTTTGGACCACCATTCTTGATTTTTTATTTTTATTTTTTTTTGTATTTGACAGGGTGCTATCTTGGCAGAAGCATAAGCATCAGAGAATGCTGTTTACAGCGCTTAGGTTGTTGATGTATATCACACAGACATGTACACTGTATGTAGTTGGCTAAACTCAACATGTTTCCCAGGAGATCACAGCAATCATATCAATACTCTTGTCCTCTCTGCTGTTTATTTTAGTGAAATAAATGTGGCTCAGCATAAGCATCCTGACTGTCCTTAAGCTACGCAGCCTCATGTATATACATTTCTACCAGAATAAACATAGCATTTTTCAACTATTTAATTAACTGAGGCCTGTTGGCTTAGACCCCTTAAGTAAACCTTAAAGGGGTCATACAATGATTCTATTTGGCATTTGGTGCTGGTCCTTAAGGTCTCTGAATAGGGTGTGTAACATTGGTTGGGCTGAAAATGGCATATTTGCTGTTCTATGCGCCCTAATGCAAGCGTGGTTAAAAGCCCTAGAATAAAAAAGGACAGGTTTTCTTCCTTTTATGGTGTGCTTGTTAATATTTAGATGAGCTGTGCGCTGATTGGTTGGTTTGCAACGAGCGAAGCTGCTGAGCAAAGAGGCATCATAGCAACAAGCACTCACTCGCTGAAACATCAAATGATTGATATGGTAGGGTGACCAGACATCCTCTTTTTCCCGTACATGTCCCACTTTTCATACCTAAAAAAAATGTCTGGGGGGAATTTCAAAATCGTTCGGGATTTTGGTCAAATACAGTGCAGGGGGACCGAGGCCGTCAGCTCTGGGGCTGGTCCGGGAACGAAGCGACCCAACCCGACTATACACTGGCAGGGTAGATTTCCACCAGTAGCGTGATGGAAATTTAGAGTTGTGAGATTTGCAGAGAAAGGAGGTGTCGATGGGGTTTGAACTTCTCTGTACGTCCATTTCACCCTCTGATCTATCATATTTATCTATGATCATGTAAACTCGGTTTTGCATTCTATGACCCCTTTAAGTCACTATCTGCAGCAATATTGCTTTTTCTATCAATGACACTGATGCTTGTTCAACTCTGTCTTTTCCTCAAATATCTTTGATATGCACTGCTGGCTGGGAACACTACAAAAGCTGCAGCTTTGCAAATGCTCTGACCCAGTTGCCCAGCCATACCAATTTGCCCTTTGTCAAAAATGCTTAAAATATTATGCTGGCCCATTTTTCCCTCTTCAATGACACCACCTTTCAGGAGCAAATCTACTTTGCTGCCAGACACTGACAGGCGGCATGAGAGAAAGCCGACATTTTTCACTTCACCCGTCAGTGGTCATAATGTGATGCATAGTGTGTATGTTACCAAAATCCTCTATATTTTCCATGTCAAAGTAAACTTGTGTTAGAGTCCTTGTTTTTATACAAACAAATAAAAGCTAGAGACGTGGCTCAGTTTACATTTTTTATTTTTGCTTTACGGTTATTTTGTTTAAAGTGGGTTAAAATAAAATTTGTTTTCACATTTTCCTAGTTATTTATATAATCTCACTTATCAGGCAGGCGAAACTCTTACTATGCTCAGAGATTTTAATAAGCCTGAAATTAACATAAGCGGGCTAACGTTAGCATTGGCACGCTACAATTAACTTGATTGAAAGGTGCTGACTATAATGCTTTTTCAGTAGCTTACCTCTTTTACTTTAAAAAAGTGACAAAATTCTTGATAATTATATTTTAAATCTGAAAACTACAGTGAAGATTTTAAATATTAAAATATTTGACTCACTTTGTGGCTGTCTGAATAGTAAACCAGTAGCTATTTAGAAGAATTTATTGAAAATTGTGATTCTGTTTTCACCTAATTAAACAATATCAACTATTCTGTTATATTTATGTAGACATTTTTTATTATGCTGGAAAGCATCTTTTTACCTTCATAAAATCTCTGGAGATCCAGTTAAGATTATGAAGTTACTGCAAACTCTGTACCCGCTTTACGTCAATATGAACAAATATTATTTCCCTTGATGCCTCATTTATTGTCTTAGTCACATTCTGACTCAGCGATTATACTGGATAGAATTAATCTTTTCCCTCCATTCTTTATCAGTCACTGAGGGTTTTGCTGTGTTTACTACAAGGCTCTCCTGGGTCTTTGGTGGCTCCGCCGTAAACTTCAACGCCGTTTTCGTTCCAGGGGACCACAATACCCTGGGTTACTCTGCTGCATCGAGCCAAGCTGGCAACCTGGGCAGAAGACAGAACCCGATCCCAGAGGCCCACCTGAGACAGCTCTCCGACCAAAGCCTGGGTTGAATCAAAACCTCCACCTAACGTGTCCTGAAGAAAGATTTGACCCCTGTTAGAAATTTAGATCACTTAAAAAGAGAAACATTTTAAATCTCAAACACACATGACTCAGTTTCTGCAGTCTTCCTACCCTGGGCAGCCCTTTGGCTCTGTGTGAGTTTAAGCAAAATTTGACAGAGAAAGGTTATGACTTGAAGAAATATCTAGGTCTCATGGCTACATTAACAGCTGGTTTGCAGAGTATTTCTGCCTACCTCTGCTAGACTAAATCAATAAAAAACAAACTATTTTGTTTAGTCGGTCTTATAAATATACATAACTCTAACTCACCTGCTCTTGCCCAAGGACTAGTTGTCCCCCAGGTCTGATGTGATGTCCAGGGGCCAGTCCATGGCCCTCACCCCTCAGCTTTCCTCCCTGGAAGGCCTGCCATGCTCCACCTTTCTGGGTCCAGCTCACACAGATGTGCTGCCAGCTCGCTTTAGATAGGTTCAGAGGCAGCTTCGCCACCTATATAAATAGGGGTGGGTTGTTTTTTAGTCTACACATATCATTATACAGCTATATTCTATCATTACTATGATATTATATCTGGTATTTTCTTTTTGTGAGTTTTTTTGATCTAATTTAGGTATTTAGATTCTTTCAGCCATTCTGCTGCCATCCAGGAGTCTCACTTCCCCAATGCTCACTCAATAGCTTTCCAAAAGTTAAACCAAAAATCACAGTGCTGCTCTGGATCACCTAACAAAATGCTTTCAAAAAGCAAATGGAGTATTTCATTAAAATGCAGGAGTGATGTATCAGAGAAACACTTTATCAGTCGTGCCTTTTATTACTTTAATGCAAAATGCAAAGCATAGGGCATTCTTTAATATTCATAAACACATTATGAATGAGACCATAGCCTTAACACCTCGCTGATTTGCACATCAAGTAATAATCAAAAATGAAACAATGACCTTTATGTGAGTACTCTTGTAAGATGGGAATGATAATATCATTTGGAGCCTCCTATGCACACAGTTAGCAACTCAACGCTAGCTGATTGCAGAGAAATAATCTAATATAACAAAGCAGATGGTATTTTAATTATAAAACAATGTTTTATCTCTAGTGATTCATGTTGATTTGAATGCGACAACAACAAAAACATCATCCTTTTATCATTATTACTGCAAAGGAAGATGATCCTTTGTGTAAAAAGCCTTTCTGTGTTTTTCACTGATTTGTGCTTGACTTTCTAAGGAGCCATCTGCCACAGGTTTGGTTCTTATTTGGAACTGCTGCTTATCTCCAGCAGTCAATGGGCGGGAGGCGGGGTACACCCTGGGCAGGTCGCCTGTCCATCGCAGGGCAACATAGAGACAAACAACCATTGACACACACACACACTCACACCTAAGGACAATTTAGAGAAGCCAATTAACCTAACAGACATGTTTTTGGACTGTGGGAGGAAGCCAGAGTACCTAGAGAGAACCCACGCATGCTCAGGGAGAACATGCAAACTCCATGCAGAAAGATCCCGGGCCGGGAATCAAACCCAGAACCCATCTTGCTGCAAGGCAGCAATGCTACCCACTGCTCCACTGAGCAGCGTGTTTTAAATTCAATTAAAAATATTTTAATAATCCCAGAGGGAGATTCTTTTACATGATTAGCTTGTATTACTTGCAGCAGATTTAAAGACAACTGAAATTGGTAAATAATAAAAAAGTTAAAACATTTCCCTACCAAACAACTCAAGTAGATCGTATTAAAGTCTAACTTAAACTATTATAAAAAAGGACACTATAGGACTAAATTGCTCTCAATGTTAGTTTCTATAATACTGACAGGATCTCTAAAGAAAATCCTGACATGTCTTTAGCAGCACTAAGTTTCCTCTGACACAGTTCACCATGTCCTCATTAGTGTTTTCAAATAGATTTGACAGTTAATGCTGACAGTTTGGGGGCAAGGTTAGACAGATGTAGAAGAAAATAAAAGAACAACCAAATGTATTAAAAGAAAAAAAAATCTATGTTGGATATACTGTACATTTATATTTCTTTGTGTTAAAAATATAAAACTATGATTTCTCTGTTAAAGATTATCATTCTGGTTGATGCCCCCTTCAAAGCAGTTGATGTTTTAATTTTTTTTGGCCTTGTGCGTGTTTCATACCTTGTCATTGATGAGGAGCTCAGTTGGAGTGTGCAGGCCTTGAAGCAGCACCAACTCATTGGGTTGCTCGGGGACAGCATAAGACAGAGGGGTCCCGATTCCCGCGCCCGCCGGCCGCAGCCACAGGCAGGCGGTCAAGGACCGTAGTTTCGGGATGGAGTGTCTCATAAGAGCAACCATGTAGTTGGTCCGAGCTGGGAAGGACAGCCTAAAGCCTTCGGGGAAGGAATGCCCAGCAACACCTGTTAAAATGTTAAATGCAAAAGAATAGATTCCACATTCCATTGTTTTATTTTTTTTTTTTAGTTATATAGTCTTTTTTTTTTTCTTTACAAAATAACCAAATCTGATTTATACTTTAAATATTCCATATAATATCTCATCAGTCAGTCCAATATAAACCCTTTTGCTTCCTTATTTCTCCCCCTTCTACGCCTCACCTTCCTCCAGTCCTAACATTTTGTGTTGCAGTTTACTGATGCTGTGGTCGATTTCTTGTCTGTGTTTCTCTGCTTCCTGCCTCAGGGCTTTTCTCTCCTTCCCCAGAAGCTCCACCTTCCTCTCCAGCTCTCCTTCCAAGTCATCCATCTCCCAGCCGACGCTGCGCCCCAGTTCAGCTGACCTCCCTGGGCCATCTTCCTCTGTTGCTTCTGAGGATTTGCTGTCTGTGCGGTTGTGAGAAAACGGACCAATGTCTGTCTGTGGAGGAGGGAGATAGAGAGTGGATCAGAATTTGGGCTTTACAGGCCCACTATGCAACCACTACAGAATTTATTCAACAGGAGTGTTTGTTTAACTTTTTTATTTGACACAATTTGATGCATTTTAAAATAGCAGTTGGAATTTCCCTGCATTCTTGCATTTCTCTACATTAAACCTGATGATAATAAAGGGAAAGATTTACCACAGTTTTCCTGTACTCGGGAAGATTCATCTGAAAATATGTTTTAGAAGACATGTATTTTTATAAGAAGGCTTGTCGCTGCAGATTTGATAACAGTGCTCTGTCACAAACACTAAACAGGAAAAATTTTGCTGCCTATTCATGCAGCTGTTGTAACTGAGATCTACTTTAATACTAAACAGATTGGTATGAGGGAGGGGTTCATCACTGCACCTTTCTCTAAATGTTAAACCATTGCTCTAAACTTTCATGGTGTTTTAATCTTTTATGCTGCACCAAAGGGCTTACAGGAGCTTAGCTCTCTGTAAAATTCTTTATGATACGATACCAAATGTGTTTTTGATCTCAATCAGAGTAGCAGAGCCAAGATGAGGACAATCATCTGAATTAGAAAGTGGATACCCTCGTAGGCTGATTAAGATGCAGAGCTGTGTTGATGTCCATAAAGTATTTATACCCTTTAAACTCCTCATGTTTTGCTAAATCATGGCTACACAATTTCTATGTATTTGTCCATATTTTCTGTGACAGATTTATATTAAGTCATACATTGTTGTGAAACTAAAGTAAATTCAGGTTTCTCTAATTTGTGTTTTATTCATAATGAAAATTCATGAATAAAAAATAAACAGTTGTCACCTTCCTTACAGCTGCAAGTCCTTCTACCTGCTTTGCTCATCTAGAGACATTTTTGGGTCATTTTAATGTATGAAAATGCCTTCATTTAGCTGGGGCTGTGTGTTTAGGTTAAATGTCCTGCTGAAAGCTAAAATTTCAAGTCAGTCTAAAGTGTTTTGCAGCCGCTAACAGTTTTGTTTCCTTCCAGACTAAACTTGTATGTTGTCCCACCGACCTTCACCTGCATTCTTCCAACTTCCATGTCCCTGTTGAAGAAAAGCAGCCCTACAGCATAATGCTGCCACTACGTGTTCTACCACTTGGACGGTGTAGTTGGAGTAATGTGAAATCTTATTGTTTCTTGCTATATACAATAATGAAAGGTAAAAAAAAGTTTTTTGGTCCATCTGGTTGCCGTGTCCCTGACATGACTTTTGAGTTGCACTAGGTTTTCTGTCAGCAGCATTTCTTCTTATCATTTCAAGGTTGGATATGAGAAGTGTAATGTAATAGTTGTCCCGGCAACACATTCTACCACCTAAGCTGTGCATGTCTACAGTTTCTTAAGTTTTTATGGAATCTTGTGGCTGTTTTGGTTAATGCTCTCCTTGACTTACTTCTCAGTTTGTCTTTGTAGGTTTAGAAATGTTCCACAAACCAACATTTCACATCAGCAATGCAAGGCTTTTTAAACACCCATAGCATCTTTACATGTATAAATACATTTTGATGCAACTTGTTTACACCCAGGATCAAATACAGCACTTAATTCTTATATTGTGATACCCTCTACCTAGGCTGTTTTTCTGTTTGGAAACAGATACGGGACACATGACAATGTGTTTAACATGATTTTCTTCTCATAGGCAAAAAAAAGACATACGCTAAACAAAACAGTAAAAAAAGATTTTAAAAGTGAACATAGTGTGTAGAATGTATTACATGTGAATTTGATCTTATTACCGTGTTGAAATCGTAAGATGCAGCATGAGTGCTTGAAGCTAGAAGGCGCTGAGAGTAGTCAGTGCATGATCAGCAAAATAATTACAGACAACCCTATAGAGGAAAAAAAGACTAGCCCAGTTAAATCTGAGCCAGTAGACAACATCCATTCATGCCTCTCAAGTAGGTCAAGCAGCTCCTGCATACAAACCTGATGTAGACAGCATAAGAGGAAAAAGGTGTTGATTAAAAAGGAAATGCAGCCAACTACCTAGAAAAACCTGTGAAAACCACTGATGTTTGTGACCTGCTGTCTTGGGAAATGACTGCAGTATAAAGGGATTCCTTATTTCCTGAAAAGTATCAAACTTTGATTTTACAGGTTGTTGTGGGTTGGAAGAGAAAAAGAAATAGACTGAACAAAGGAAATGACCCACACAGGCACGTCCTACATATAACAGAGAGAGGCGTATTACACTGCAGGGACGCACATCCACTCTGTTACTCCTAACAAATATAGGCATGCTATGAATTATGCATTGCATTTCTTTTGCCCAAAGTGGGGTTATAAATCACTTTATTCTGGGTGAGTCAGAGCCAGTTTCTTGTAGGCCTGTTGTAGCTGAACATAAGCAATGCTGACAAGATGCGGGGCTAAGGGTGTCATCTTGAAGTTTGCCACCTAGGATCAGCTACAAAAGATCATCTTTTTAACATTACCTTTTTTCTTTGGTTATATCAGCCTGGGTTACAACTATACAAGGAATGACGAATGAGCTTCAGGGAAATCCAGCCTGAAAACATTTTTTTTTTTTTAAAGAACCGAGGAAAATAGGCTGAAAACTAAAAAGATATTCACATAAAGAACTGTACTGTCAATAAAAAGTTGGTGTTAGATTAGTTTTGGCTGATCACATGGATAAACTAATCCCGACCTGTAAAGATTGTCTATCATAGGCCGTCTAGCCAACGCCGGTGCGTTTTAAAGCGTTTACAACTAATAACTCAGAATGCATGAAAATTCCACCGGTAAAATGTTTACCAATATAGACATGTTAGACATCGTTGGAAAGGACATAGCAAGCACCAAAGCACAATTAACACAGACATAGCAGCATGTCAAAATGTAAACGTGACAAAGCAGCCACAACTACATAGCTTTGAAGGCATCGAGATTTTATAAATCCAATCTTCAATTGGATCCATTCATCCATAAGGGTCCACAGATTAAAAGTAATCCAGCATATTCGTAATAAAAATATTCCATGATAAGAAGATCGCCCATAACGTCCGGTTGTTGACATCAGGAAAGTAAGCTGGTCATAACTAATGCTCAGCATCTTGCTAATATTTATTTCCTGATACTTATTTGATCTGTCCATGATGTTTGGTATGGTTACATCGTGTTCTTACCTACAAGTGTCCGCACTTTATGACGTAATTTGAGCCAGATACAGTCGCTGAAATCTCACTTCCGGTAACTTCCTGTCAGCCAGTGACACACCGAGTTGAGCAATATTATGCCTCATAGAGTCCTGCTGTTATTGGTTAAGAACACCTGGGCTGTTGGACTTTGTAGCCAATGAAATAAGGTTTCAATCAAGCCTACACATGGCAAGGTTATAAAAGGCAGACCCATTTTAGCGGCTTGTGTAAGCCTGAAACGCACAGCTCCAGCTGGGTCAATGCATACAGCTCAAAACTGAGTAATAGCAACAGTCCAATTTTTTTGAAGTTTGGACACTGGTTTTTGTTTTATTACAATGGCTAAGGCTGAAAACAAAAAAGGAAATACAGCTCAGAAAAGGCACTGGGGCTTGTTTTAGCTTTAAAAGAAGCAGTTTCACTATCTTTTATAGATTTTTATGTTATGGGTGTTAAAATGTTACATTTTGTTCTATACACTGATTCTGAAAAAAAGTGGAAACACTTGCTTCATAAATGTTTTGTGGCCATCAAAATGCTTCACTGTTATTCTATGGGTCAAATAGTAAAGCAAAGCATAGTAAAAGCATACGGCACAATTTTGCACATTTGGAGAGATATGGAGATGGTGGTGACACCAAAAGTTCAAAGCCCCACAGTTTTGGAACTAATGTAGCTAGAGGTCGGAAGTATTCTGCATTCGTGGTTGAAATGATGTGGAACAAATTTAACACGTGAAGACCTGCCTTTTCTCAAGCATCTTTATTACTGCTGTTGAAAAAAGACCTATAATTTTCTAGATAAAAAAAAAGAACTTTCAGTCACATTTGAACTGATGCATCTTGGTCTGTGTTCTACTCACCCAATTTTAATTTATATGTTCAGAAGCTAGAAGGTCTTAGCTTTCAAATAATGCACATTTAATTTGGGCTTACAATTACTAAGTTATTTGCTTTTCCATTTGGTTATGCAAAATAGGCGAGAATTTCCCAAAAGGAGGTGGCTTTTAAGAGGCTAGCTTGTTTAGCTGAACAGGATGTTTACGCCTAAAAAAAAAAGTTTTCAAAACCCATTTTTGTCAATTAAATATAGACAAAGCCTGGCTAAGCATGACAATAAATTAGACCACTGACATTGTCAAAATTACAAATATACTTTTGGAAAGTAAGCTTCTATGAGCAACTTTTAAACAGAACGTGCACAAGGAGAAATGGGCTTGTGCATGCTCCTGCACATATTTAATAGCGCAGGTCTTTTTTCAAAAATGCCTTTGACTTAAATTGTTTTGTGTAAAAATGTTGAACTCTATGACACAGGACTGAATTCCAATAACAGCTTTCTGTCAGATGTTTAAGAATATGTTAAAATGTCTGACGAAACACAGACTCGGGTTAAGGTTTTCAGCTAGGCTCCTCTACCTACTTTCATAAAGTCTTATATATTTTTTTCATTTAATTTTCACTACCTTGCCCCTAGGATTAGGAAATATAGAAAATCCTGGACAAGCCCCAAAAAACTTCCCAGTAACTAAATTGATTTGAAGAGACATAAAAAAAAGATTTTGCTACATTTAAACAAAGTGAAAATATGTTTGTAAATAAACATAAGGTTCATGTAATGACTTAACCAATCTTGCCTTTACATATTTGTGTTTAACTTGGACAGGACATATGGGCAAAGAAGATAACATATGCAGCTTAGTTTTTAAGACTGAATTAAGATCAGAACTGGCACTTGGAAATTCGAAAAAACAAACAGACAAACAAACAAACTCTTGAGTTTTTAGATCAATTGTTGAGGAACAAGAGTGAATGAAACAAACCATCTTGGTTGATTTTGTCCTTTTTAATTTGGTCAGCCAGATTTCAACTTAACCAAAAGTGACAAATTAAAGAACTGATGTAAGAGAATACCCTTTAAAAAATAGACTTGCAGAAAAAAAAATACAGGTGATTGATGGTTGCTTTTGATTCAGACTAACACAGCAAAGTCTCAGAGAACAGGGAGTTTAAGATCACTCAAAACATTATCATTTTTATGACTAATTCTGTGTTTCTGCTTAAGGCAGCTTATAATGCGAACTGTAATCCTTTTTTCTTTTTTGTGAAATCCATTTTTCATTCAAAGCTGTATTACAGCAACTGCTCTTCTACAAACATATTGTGCCATTGCATCTGCTTCTAGTTTCAACGATACAAACGGTAATTTGTTACAGAAAATGATAATCAACACTTCTTTTTACCTAAAATAAGTGAATTACAATTCTAATAATGTATGCATAACAAAAAAAATCAGCTCTAATTCCATAGCAAATATGTTTTAGTACGGTACTTTATTTATAGGTGCCTCAGTACACAAACCTACAGGATTTTACTGCATTAGATTTCCAGCTATCCTCAGATAGAAAGCTGAGATTTTGCACTTCCTTTACCTTTTTTATTTTATTTAAGAGGTCCATAAATATTCATCTTTTTTTCAGAAAAAAACACAACCAAATTTTATGTAAATACCTTAAAAAGCAATAGGATTTAGTTAAAATCTGTAATTGGAGCTTTTTATAACTGGTGATCAGACATCACTGTCCACTGCATCCCTTATAAAGCAATAATGTGTAGTCAGCCAGTTTATAGAGCTTCCTTAGATTAATCTCATTGATTTCAATGACTTGGAATAAACTGCGTTATGGTTAGGAAAAAACTACATAGTTGTATATCTGAATGATTAGTTAATTGGAACTGATTTTCATTGTGTGCGATTTGTTAAGGTATTTTCTACATGTTTGCTTACCTCCAGTTTATCTATACGGTCTTTGAGTTGAATAATGGCTTGTTCAAGCTCATCCACGGTCCCAACCGTGAGCAGATGGACCCCTTCTGGTGCTGAGTCCGGGCTGTCCCGAACCATCATCCGCTCCAAGTGCAGCTCGCCTCTCAGCGCGGAGGGGTTCCCGCGTCTCTCCAGGATGCTCCTGCCTCCGAGCCCCTTCTCGCACTCAGACAGCTTTCCTGTCAGCTCCGTGATGGTCCTCTGGTCAGTTAAAATCTGGTCCTTCTGCTGCAGAACGGTTTGACGGAGCTCCTCCGCCGTAGTCCGGAGGTATCCCCAGTCTTCCCCGGCGTACAGCGATGGATCATCCGCTTGTTGTTGAAAGTTCCTGGTGTTACACCCTCCGGCGGGGACCGGAGTGCAGATGAGTCGGCTGACCGTGGGGTCGTGTCCCGTGAGTCCGCTGACCCCGTCCAGGCCACCGAGGCCAACGTTAAAGGTGGGCTTTTCGGAATCGGGGGTTTCAGAACCATGGAGAGCTCCCAGAGATCCAGGTCGGGCCATAGAGCCCCCTGCGGCAGCGGGGGTCTGCGCAGCGGCGTCCGGATACAGAGAGTGGTTATCGGCAGCGGGCTGTCGCTGACCAGCAGCAGACTTGGAGGATCCGGTGTGAACCGCGGCGATGATGCAGATAACCGCTCCGATGAAGGCCACCATCCCGGCGGCCAAAATAACAACGATGAACTTCAGGTTGGCGGCGGGGACAGGCAAAAAAAAAAAAAAGTCCAATATTAACACTTCTTAATCGTTGAACACCAAAAGCTCCAAATGCAGCAAAGTGTTCAAAAATTGATCACAGTCTAAACTGGGAAAGAAAACGACTCCTCCGGTTGTTGTTTTTTGTCACTCTAAAACAGACGTTCAGAAGATCAATTTTGCATCATGATTAAGTGATTATGGAGACAACAGTAAACATCTATCTAGCTGGGACATCGAGCAGCACTTCCCTTTCTCCTCCAAAGCGCATGTCCTCTGGTTTAGACAGGATCCAGCCTATTAATACTGAGACTGAGTGAGGGGGCGAGAGATGGAGGCAGGCATGAGCAAACACAGCAGGAGTGTTCTAACAGAACACATCCTTTTACACGCATGGTCCCCAGGTTATAGGCATTTTCTAGCAAGAGAGTGTGACTTACAGTTCAGGTCATCCAAGATCCTTTGTTAAAAAATGAAGTTTAAATTATTGGATCTTTTTAAACTATTCTCATTTATTGAAAAAGCCTTTTTTTAAATGTAAGATTTTCCCCAACACAAGCGCTACAATACATGCATACCTTTAGAATGTATTCATTTTGTTCAGTTACAGTCACAGGCTATAATGTACTTTAATGTGATTTTATAGGAATTACAAAATTATTTGAGTTCATAATTGAATGAGATTACTGAATAGAAAGTGGTTTTCAAATTCAAAGATAAACAGCTCTAAAGTCTGTCCTTAACTCTGACACTTCCTAATTCACTTCAACCAGTCGCCTCCAGAAGTCCCCTGAAAAAATAAACTCGGTCCACCTATGTCATTAATCTCAGCCTAATTTCATTGTCATAGATTTGTTAGACCAAAGCCTCATGAAGACACAGCAGACTGATCAAAGATATAGTTCTGGGGATTTTAAACAGGATTGGGCAATAAAACCCAAGTTCTGATCAATTCACAGAGCTTTGTTCAATCCATCATCTAAAAGTCGGAGGACTATGCTAACATACAAACCATAGCAGTGTAGATTTAAGTGAGACCACAAAGGTGAAAAAGCCAAACACTGTCATTTCTGGAGAAGCAGCACAAAAATATCTGCCATACATCTAATTTGGTTTTTAGGTAACACTGGCAAGAAAACAATTGTTGTTGCAGGATACTTAACTTTAGAAACCAATTCATTAAATTTCACATTAATGCATTTTTATTTCCTTTTAGTTCACTAGGTTCTAAACTCGACACCAAATTATTGTCAAGGCTCAGATCAGAGGACTCAATACTCAAGGAAAGTAAGACAGTAAGATTACTCATAAAGCATTTATTTAAAAACAACAGATTTCCGTTGGCAGCTAGGGCAGCTAGGACATCTAAGGCAGGAACCTTTGCAGGAGGGAAACAGGTTAATTACCATGTTAATCTGACTAAGGATGATAACGAACGTGTGAGTCACCAACCTGGTCTTACAGTTCAGTCTGTGCCCAGAAGAAGAGGTGGATTCAAGTCTAATGACTGCCAACAAGACGTGACGAACTCAGCCAAGTGAGTCCCAGATGCTGAAGTCTTGAAGACAGCAGAACTGACAGGAGATCATATCCAAGCAAAAGATGAAAGGCAGGATAATTCAGAGGATGAAGCCAAAGCCGGTATCAAATAAGTTCCCAGGAGTCCAGAGCCTTCAGAGATCTGAAGAGCTACTAAATCCAGGTCAGTATCAGGAGACAGATCCAGAGTCATCAACTGGCAGAATCCAGCAGGAGTCCAAAGACAGGTCAGGCAAACAGATCAGATCAGGAACAGGCAGGTTCAGAGGTCTAGGGGCAGAACGGGTTAGGATCGGGCAATCAGAACATAATAAGGTACACTAGAAAACTCACCAAGGGCTAGAATAATCTGGCACTGATAACTGGAAACAGGGTGGTTAAATAGAAACTTTTGAATTGTAAAAGTTTCCTGGATGGGAAGCGAAACATCTTCAAACTTGATGGAAAACTGGGCAGAGCTGGGCAATATAGAATAGAATAGAATGAATAATCAAACCAGTCATCAGCACCAAGAACATGAAAATTATAGCTGTTGCAGTTAGTAAAAACCATCCACCCCTTTTCCGCCTCTTGTCCGTCAGGGTCAAGTAAGATGGATAAATACAATAGTCTAAAAAAAAGAACATTTAGACAGGTCCCTAGTCTGTTGCAGAGCAAAACAGAGACACACACCTATGCACACAAACACATACACACATGGCAACTTACACTCTAAAAACAGGTGGGTCAATAAAGCCAAAATAATGGTTGAATTTCACCAAACTGGTTGGTAGTTATATGTCCAACCAATACCTGGCTTCAAACAACTAATCTACTTTGGTAGTGTTTTTAACCAATCTATATTGGTAAAAGGGTAAACCAATACAAATTGGTCACTTTGAACAAAATGTTGGTTAATTAGTATAGCTACTTGGCTTGAACCAACAAGCCTTTGAAAAAAAGTTAAACTCCTTCATCCAACAGCCCTGTCAAGACTGACATCTCCAGGAATTTAATACCAGTTAATACTAATATTACATCTACGGTTAATTCTAATTTGCATGCTGTCCCACCAAGCAAAAATGGGTTGAGAAGACATTGTAAGATGACAGGATTTACATCCAAACAACGCTGTAAAGTGAAAGGTGAAAAGCTGTAATTTTCAGATCATTGAAAAGATGTTGAAAACAGAGCTTGCAACGTCTTTTCAATGTCAATTATCAAACTAAAGCGTGACAAAATCAGAACAACCAAACACAGCCCAATTTTCAACAATGATTTTGGAACTAAAACAAGACCATCACGGATCGACCAGATTTAACCTAAAAAACAACGTCTAAATGATGTCTGATGTGGTATTATAAACTGCACTTGACTACAGTCGAGTTGTCTGGTTAACCAAATAAATTAATTGATCCAAAACCAAAAGCATGGCCAGTTTCTGACCAACATATTGGTCAATCTAACCAAAAATTGTTTAACCAACTAGATTGCTTGTTTTTTCCAACCAATCTATTCTTAGAGTGCAGAGTCATGTTTTTGGACTGTGAGATGAAGCCAGACTACTGATCACGAACCCACGACTACAGAGAACATCCCAACTCCATGCAGAAAGACCCCAGACCTAGGATAGAATCGAAGACCTTTTGCTGGAGGGCATCAATGCTACAAAATGCACCACCAACTGGTCCTCAGTTGGAACTGTTCTCTTTATTTACTCATCCCTTTTTGATTTTTTCTTACCTTTTACCCTTTTTCACACTTGATACCCTTTTTACATTGGAAATTTGATAAATCCTTAGATTGTTTTGACTTTTTTACTTACCAGTTATAGTGGGGTTTATCATACCCACTTTGGTTTGCAATTACAGATGTTTTGGGTTCAGATGATGTTTCTTTCCATTTACAGCTCTGTGTGAGTCCATCAGAACTCTCTCTGTGGGTAAAGCTTTCTCACAAGCAATGTATAGAAAACAGCAAATGTGGCAGAAGGTACTTCAGTCAGGTCAGATCTAAAATGAGATATATGTATACAGTATAGATAGAAAGAGAGATATAATGGAAAATAAAATAGTAAGTTTGAAGAATACTATCTTAAGAAACATGGTGGTGGAGGATCTTTCTGTCCTTCTTCAGGCTTTAAAAGAAAAGTCTACCAACAACTGAATGCTGGAGCAGAGGTTTATCTTCCAGTAAGTCAATGACTCAAAACAAACAACCAAGGTCATGCCACTAGTAGTTATAAGTCAGAAAGACTTTTTCAAAGTCTAGAAAAGAAATAAGAATATGCTAAACATTTGTTTTCTAGACCAACTGTGTGCATTTCAGCTCCTGCAACAATAAAAAGCCTCATCCTTGGAAAGTTGTAAAGTCATACCCTAAAAAGTGGCTGTGATTATAATAAAATGTGGGGCTGAATGCAATTACATACCAGACTTTTACCTTTCTTGTGTGAATGAAATGTTGAAACTCATCTATCATTGTCCACTTCCCAGCAACAAATAATTTTCTGTTCCTCAATCATTAAAACAAACTCCAGTTTTTTTTAAACTTGAAAAAATGTAAAACTATTTCACAGATTTCTTTGCAAGGAAATACATACAGCCACATATGCAAAGTCTAAGCTTATGTTGTCATGCCACATATTAAAGTGTGCCTATAGATGACGCAAAGACATACAGCCATAAGTCAATGTCAAGGTTTCCAGATTCACAGCAGCACAGACAGAGAGACTGATAACTCTATATGTTAATGCATGCATGATCACCAGCGCATGATAAATTACAAGGAAGTTTAATTTCAGCACGCTTTCTAGCTCACACGGTGTACATGTTAATCTCAGAGTGATTGACCAAAATAATTAAAAAGAAACAGGGACGAGGATGAGAGAGGCAGTGATGCAGAAAAACAGGAAGAAAGGGGGGAAGAAAGTGAAGAAAGGTTTATTTGAAATCGGGCTTTAGATCTCATGCACGTAACAAGCAGGGATTTAGGATGAGGCTTTTCATCGTGGCAGGAGCTAAAATGCGCACAGTAGAAGGCATATAACATCCAACGTGTGCAGATTTAAGACAGGCTCCCAGGATTGCAGGCATGGAGAAAGCGGATGTAACCTGCAGAGGGAAAAATCCAAGGCTGAGAAACATTAAACACACTCATGAGAAGCAATGATCTTTAAACCTGCTTCATTTATATGCAACACGTACGCTCACTGGCACTGATGGCAGCCTTGGCAAAGGAACAGGGGAATCCTTTTTACTCTTGAACTGATATTTACTATATGGTCATAATTTGATTATACTAGACAAACGATTAATTTACAATTGAACTGTTAAATTATAACAATAAAAGAAATCGAAATATTGCAGATGTGTCATTGTGATCATTATGTTGTACGTGGATAGAATATAAAAGTGAGGGAAGTCAGGAGATTTATAGCCGATCGGTCATGTTATCCGGAGCTTTTATGAGCTTTTATTTAAGAACTATGTGCATGTCTGACATAATGCCTTTATAGGAGGACAGCAAAAATCAGCTTAACCATGTACAGTGAGCATTAAATATCAATGAATACATTAAAAATGCTTAGCAGTGTCTCTGCAATGATCCTCTTTTATCAAAAAATATTCATTCTGCATGCCTAAACCTGTCCTTACAGAACCAAAAGAACAAAGAGCATGTCTGCTGTTCCCGTTTAATGTTCTGGTCATGTATTCTTTTGGTTTATAGTGCCATCTGCTGTGTGCCTTTCTCTTCTCCTGTCTTTATTCTTGAGTTTGTTTATCTAAAGGGATTATCAGGCCACTACTCCACTTCCTGCCTGTATTTTTTCTCACTAATCAGAGGAGGCATATCACACTTTTAGGACTCATCAGTCTCATCTTGGAAGAAAAGGAATACATCAGCCATGCAGTGTCCGTCTGACTCTGCAGTGGGTTCACAGGGAGTTCACTGGCGCAAGCAAATATAAGAGAGAGACAGAGAGACAAAAAGGGAGTAAGGCAGACAGTTAGGAATATTGTTTGTATTGTTGATATTGTTTTATTTGTTTTGGGTTTTTTTCACAAATAAAACTGTTAAAGGTATTGTCGGCTTTCCAGATAGCCATTTTTACTCTGACACCCCTAACTAAAATCCAACACATTCAAAAACTTTCAGGAGTATCCTATTTAACAAATAGTAACTTCTGTTTAATTTTAAGAGGGGGTGGAGAATTCCGATGTTATTGTTTTATTTTTACGTTTTAGGGGACCAGATTCCAACAGATTAACCCAGCTGCATGTGGAAACGACAAAGGATGAAAATTGAAATTTGTTGATATTTTACTGGAATTACCCTCAACCCACAGAACCCCATCATGTAGAGCTGGGTTCATTGGACATTTCTGACTTAAAGGATAAGAAAGCACTGATCTTGGGAAGGAATATTTTATTTTGACAATAAGAAACTATGTCGATGTCTGCTGCTATGAGATGCACTAGAGACACACTTTGATTTTCCATTGAGTCTTTCAGAGCATGCATTTTATTTGTCAAATCCCATACTGGTATTCCACAAACAATTGCACTTTCCAGATACTATTCCATTTTACTCAGTTTCAAAAGGACTCCTTTAGATTTGTAGAACAAACAACTACCATTTTTAATCTAAGTCATTGAGAAGAATGTAATTAGCTGAAAAGTGCATTGGTCAAGGTATTCTGCTACACTTCTGGGTCATCAACAGCCTAGTTTAAATCCTAAGGAATGAAATTGAAAAAAGTTGTCTGCCACTAATCCATGAGAGTGACAGAGTTATCCTTGATTGTAGCTGCCTTATTAGCAACAATGGTTTGAAACCTTTTGTCTTCATTTCTCATGTCCTTCAGAAGCAGGTTCTCTCTAATGATTAGCTGAAGCTCTGATTGAAGCATCTTATCCAGTCTGACAGCAATGACAGCAGCTGTGAGCTCTAAGCGGAGAATAGTACCAGGTTTGAGTGGAGCCCCTCTGACTTTACAAACAAGAAAAATCTTACTGAGATTTTTACACTCCAAGCTGTAATTGTAAATAATTTTCACGAGGGCCAGGATATAGTAAACTAGGCGATGACCAATTTTCCAAAACATGCAGGCCTAATGTCGATGAGTGAACTCTTCTCTTCAAGATCTGAGAGCCACTTATTTCTACTGTTTGTGGAAGACTTCACGTATAGGGTCCTCCCAGCATCATTTCATCCTGCATAGATGTTGTAATAGCATCTTGGCAGAGAGTGTGAGAGCTGCTAGCAATCCCATTGGATCATAATAGGAGCTGATAATTGACAACAAATTCGTTTAGGGAAAGGATTTTCTGTGACCTGCAGTTTGAACTTGTAGCTGTGTGTCTCGGTACACCACAACAAACGACAGTTAACTTATCTTTCCCTATTTGTGTGGCGTCTGGTGCAGGAGTTTACCCTGCTAGCGGAGGGTTTTCGGTTCTAGCCCTGGCTCTGGCCTTCAGTGTCGTTGTGTCCTTAGGCAAGACACTTCACCTGCATTGCCTACTGATGGTGGTCAGGGTAAGGCAGCCTCGCTTCTGTCAGGAGTCCCAGAGCAGCTTTGGCTACACTGTAGTTTGCCGCCATGGGTGTGTGTGTAAATGACTGAATGTAGTGTAAAGGGGTTTGGTCAAGTCTCCTGACTTGTAAAGCGCTATATAAGTACATGTCATTTACCATTTACTTTGGATCACAAAGTCTCAGGCCTAAACTCTTCGGTGATACTTTGAATTACTGCATTTTCTTTGGATGACAGACTGTTTGGGGGCTCATTCAAATAACTGTTGTTGTTGATTGCCTGTACAACATCTGTTGAACAGTTGCTCTGGTTCCTCAGCAGTTTTTCTAAAGATAAAGCAAGCACAACATCAAGGGGAAACTGAGCCAAATAAGTGAAGAGTAATATGGTTCTCCTCAAGGTCCCGTTCATGAGACCATGAGACCACCACTTGATACATATCGATTCAAGCCATTTACCAAACCATTTATAGTAAGCATCTAATTGCATTGGCCCTATCACCCTGACTGTTAATCACCTCTCAAGGCTGTATAAGCGTTTCTGTGTAAGTGCAGACAAGCAGGTCTACACCAGTGTGTATGGAAGGAAGTTTATATTTTTTTAATAAGGCCATTTAGACTCCCCATTCTCACTGATGATGTTGTCTGTGGAAATTAAAAAATAAATTTTGAGTAAACCCATGAGTGGATGGAGTGAAATTTTTTATCTATTATATCCAAGATTTCTAGCCCTTTATTGAGAAATGTTGTCTTATAATGACCCATGGTGCAGAGAGGAATATAGGCCTTTTGCCCTTAAACCTTATAATCATAAAGGTGCCTTTTAGAGCTGAATGTATCGTTTTTTTTCTTGCTCCAGGAAGGCATAGGTTATAAAGACCAGTGCAAACTAAAAACTCCCAATTCACATTTAAAAGATGGGAAGAACACCCCTGCTGCTGACAGGGGTATGACCACAAGTAGAGGTCGCTTTCAAGCCTTTTAATCCCTGACCCTAGTCTTTAGGATGAGCTTTTGCTTTCTGTCTAATGTGAAAATACTGGGATGTGTTTGTGTTTGATTCAATGCTGCCTTCATTTTGAGCAAAGCCATTTTGCAGATATCCTTAACAGAAAAATAGATAAAAAAGCTTTTCATTTGAAACTGTAATCATATTTGGGATTTACTTGGTCTTGTGATTCACTTGGTATATTATTTATATTTCAAAACACTGGGTTTGATATAATCATACAGTAATCTGATCAATAAAGTAAACAATATTTGCAAAATCTTGGATTAGCTCTTTAGAGCTTTAGCGAGGCAGGACAAGGTGTGCTTTTTTACTTAGCATATTTCAGTAGCAAGACGATTCAAAATGCTGTAGATTAGAGTAAAAAAAATGAATAAAAAAGAGTATATTGCAGCGGCTTAAAGATTAGACAAATAATTAAGGAGAATAAAATTGATTATATTTGATATTATAAATTGATATTTAAAATATGATGGATTATAATTAACCAAAATAAATTACTGAGGAAAGTAATTTACTGAAGAGTAAATTACAGATTTACAATAAGTTAAGGCATCAGCATTTTTACATTTTTTTCAAGTTTATTACATTAGTGGAGCATAAAGTAAGAACTAAAACCTACTTCTTCATGTTTAGGTCTGGTTCTAGGTATGAGGAGTAGATTATAGCCTGACCACAAGTCTGTGATGTATTTTCAAGCTAAGCTGTTTAGTGATTTATAGACTAACAGAGGTACTCTTTGGCTAATTTCTGACATACGGGGAGCAAATCAAATGGCTTTAAAACTGGGCTGATGTGCTCCACCTTTTTTTTTTTTTTTTTGATTAGTAATTTAATCCCAGAGACGTTCTTTAGGCGATATAAGGCTGAATTCCTTATTGTCTTTATGTGCCTCTGAAACTTCAAGTTTGAATACATCACTACACCCTGATCAGTGGTTTCAAGCTGTATTAACTGAAGTTGTGAGCTAAATTTTGAACACATCCCTTGTTCAAAAAATTAAAACATATTGATTCCGCTGAAGTACATTTTGACACATGCTGTTGTATGTGTAAGGTTGTGTGCAGGTGCCTGTCTGTGTTGTGTCTCAGCACTTCTCTAAGGAGAAGAGGTGAGAGACAACAGAGTGCACCCATCCACATCCATGCGGATAGATGTCTCTTCCCTCGGGGTTCCAGATCCGGATTTGCTTGGAAAGCAAAGAACCTCAACTACTCTCTCCATGGCTCAATAACTCCGGTCACCCACCTCTTACAAGTCCATTTTCCAAGTCCTACATGGATTAACAAACCACTTACAGCTCCCAACGACTCAAGCTTCCTAGATCCTCCAGAACTGTTTAGTAGGAGAGTTCTGTTTAGTAGGAGAGTTCTGCCAGATGTTGCATAGAAGTTGCCATAACATGGACCCTTTTGCAACACAATATTTGATTTTTGTTGTCTCTGTTTTCAAGTTACTTAACGACACAAAAATGTTATTTTCTGTCAAGTAGGATTTAAACCAGTCTAGTGCTGCCCCAGAAAAGTTGACCCTGATCAATGGTGTTGATGCTCCAATGATAAGCTCCAGCACTGTGGTTCTTTAGCATCCTCACCACTGACACTGGGCTAGCCTTTGACCTTTTATATGTGGGCTTCTGTTACATTACGCTTACTGTTCTTTAAGGAACTGGTTTTTAGTCAAGTAAAGGCAGCTGCATATACAGTCCCTTGGTTGCCCCCTTGTGTATTGTTAAAGATAGTACAGACAGTATCCTTCAGAATTAGTTTTTTTTTTTTTTTTTTTTTTTTTTTTACAGTGCACAGAATCTTTGTCATAGATAAGAATTTCATAATGAGGGAATATCCGGGCTGCTTGCATCTGAGTGTTGAAGATTTCCAGCTGTTTTATTTTGACTTGGTAGAGATGCAGTATTACAATTTGCAGTTTGGGTGGTTGGTAACCAAAAGGGAGATGTAGAGCTTTGGACAGCAGGGGTTTGTTCACAACACAAAATAAATTGAAAATGTCACTGCATGAAAAGTGGGATTTTCGTCAATATGCAGCACTGTAGATTGTCGTGGAACTTCAGGTTAGCGGCAGTTTACGACAATTTGCAGGCTTCGCCGAGAAAACTCCCGTAAATTGTCAGAAATTGACGTGGACTCTCTTAGGCAGTGTTCCCCCCATGCCTCCCCCCCATGGAATTCTAGGGGAGGCTTTAACATGTAAATGAACATGCTGTGAGCTATACAAATGCAAACCAGGGTTGCAGGGGGGGTTTTACCCCAAGTGACATCTTTCTGGGTAAGAAATTCTCTGATACAAAGAGATCAGGCTTAGTATAGCCTCTTACATTTTAGCTTGAATTGATTTATTTAATTAAAGTATAGAGACCAAAACAGATCTTTAGCTGACAGAGCAATACATTTAGAGCAGTAATTATATAAAAAAAAAATTGCATTTAAGATAAAAAAAAAATGTTTGTCTGTCAATATGCTCAATTCACAATTACTTAAGTGGAAAAGTTTCAGAAATGAGTCTGAGATGATTTACTTTATAACATTT